>NC_067401.1:459351000-459677719 GCF_016432865.1 Antechinus flavipes
AGCACGCGCTGTTCTCCCCTGCTGCCTCTCACGCCTAAAAGCTTCTCCTGCCTCATTGTCCCCCGGCCGCTTCCCTTAAGGAGCCTCCCACCTGTGTCTACAGGAAACCTTCCCCATCCCCTCCTGATCCCAGTGCTTTTCCTCCGTTAATTGTGTCTGCTTCTTCCTATTTCTCTGTGGCTTGGTTGCACGGATTTGGATGTTTATTGTTTCCCCCATTATGTATCTGGAGGGCAGGGACTGGCTTTTGCTTTTTTTGTTACCCTTCCCCCTCAGTGCTAAGCACAGTGCCTGGCACTTAGTAGGTACTTAATAAACATCTCAACCGACTGCCCTGAAAGAAAGGCAGATGAGCAGGATGAGGATTGCTTGGGGAGTGGGAGGACGGGATGCTGGGAGCTGGAGCTTTGGGATCTCTAAGAGGAAGGGTCCCGGTAGCCAGGGCTTGGGCCGGGGTATTCAGAACTGGAGGGGACACAGCTGAGACCTGCACAGGTGAAGTGATTCCCTCCCACCATTTGTGACTGGGGAAGGTCTTAAACCCGGGCTTTCATGATCCCCAATTTCCTGACACCCAGTTTTTTGTCCATGACAGTAAGGCTCCTTCCAGCTCTACATTGGTGAGCTCACATTGGTGCTCATGTTCCTAAAAATCTGTGGAAATACGGTGACTTTTCCTCGTCTGTAAAATGGGGTGAGACCCCACTGAGGCACTTTGCAGGTGCTACCCGGTGTCTAGTTATTGTTATTTCGTGGTTATTGTTGTTTCTTTGTGACTGAATTTGAGAACCTTGTGGTTGGTGGCATTTTTGTTCTAATTCTGAATGAAATCGTGTTTTTTAATTAATTGCTGACTGTGGGCCGGGTGTTGTGCTAAGGGCTAAGGATAAAGCCTAAAAAAGAGAGACCTTTCCTATGCTCCAGGAGGCCAGCAGGGGGAAAGATTCCACCCATTGAGAAGAGAGATGACCGGGAAGGGCGGATGGCCCTGGGAAGGCTGAAAGTTGGGGAGGTCGGCAGTGGGGGTGGCTGGGTGGGGGAGGAAGGATGGTGTCCCATCACCCTTCTGGACATATTGTCACGGCCCCAGTGCTGTGCTGGTGACCTCCCGTTACTGATTAGTGCTGGGAGGCAACAAAAGAAGCGTTTATTAAGCTCTAACAGTGTACCAGGCACTATGCTGAGCCCTGAGGATACAAAGAAAGGCCAGAACTGTGTCCCTATCCTCAAGGAGCTCACATCCAAGTAACCACAGAGTAAATGGAAGACAGCTCAGAGGAAAAGAATAGGAAGGGGAAGGGAAGATGAGGAAGAGAAGGGAAGCTCTTCTGAGCAAGGTGGAATTTGTACTGAGTCTCAAGGGCAACTAGGATTGACCATTCTGAGCTTTGGGGGCCGGGGCAGGAAGAGCATTCTAGAAGCCGGGAGCGTCCAAGACAAAGACAGGGAGATGATGGGAGCTAATGTGGCCTGTGGGAGAATCAGCAGATAGTCCAGCCTTGGCTGCCTCTTTGTGTCAGAAGATCTGAATTAAGGGGCTGGCAGTAAAGACCTTTAAATGGTACACTAAAGATCCGGACACTATATTAGGCTTCGGATTGTGTCCCCAGGGCACAGCGGGGTTCCTGATATGTAGTAGGTGCTTAATAAATGCTTGTTAATTCGAGTTGTTCAATAGTAGAGGTCTCTGACACTCTCCAGTCAAAGACTCCGGGACATAATTAGGAATATTAGGGGCTTCTTTTCCTTCCTTGTTTAAAAATAAAACCTCGGTCTTCACATTGAGAATGAGATTATTTACAGCCTGGGGTTTCTAGTGCCCTTTGTAAAAGGTCCCTGGTTTGTCCAGTTTCCTTATGTCTGTTTAATCCGATCTCATGAAGCTCTGATGAAATAAACAGATTAGGGAAGGCAATCCTCTCGGGGCAGGACGTGATCCCTGACGGCAAGCCCGGTGGGAAGTGAGAGCTCGGCCGAATCGAACCCCAAACTGTCCTTGCGCAGCCTGGCAGCAGACTCCAGCTTGGGGAACGAGGTTCCCTCTGAACCTCGCCCGGATTGCCTAAAACAACAGATTTCAGTTTCTGGAGCCAGTGCCCAACGCCGGATACATTTGCATGATGGACTGTTGGCATCCCCGTGGCACTGCGGTACCACGTAATGAATAGAGTTCTGCCTCATTGTTCATTGAGTTTGAAGTTGGCTTTTCAGCCAAGAGAATAGAGGGCCATTTCATCAAGTGTTATCTTTCCAATTTAAAAGGTAATTCCCAAATGAGAGTATCTCTTCAAACAGTCACGTTCATTAGCACAGACTTTGGGGAGCCGGGAAAGGAAGTAGGGCAGGCCCCAAAGAAATAAATCCTGACTGTGTAAAAGTGGGTCCGGTCCCACCCTCGTGGCTACCGCTGCTCTCACAGGTCTATTGGGTTTCCCTATCTGTCAAAATGATGGCGGATAATCTCCGAGGCCCCTCTCGCCTTAAATATATGATCTACTTACCCAGTGAATGAAGTCAGCCCTTACTGCATTCAGAGACTGGAGAGGGGATCCTAGGAAATCTTTACAGATGAGGAAACCGAGGTCCAAGCTGCATGGCCCAAAATTCAGCTACTTTTCCGGCCACCGACCTTTCGTTTGCGTTACTTCCAGAAATGTCAAGACAGTTGTTTAAAAGAGCTATTTGGAAACTGCTGAGGGACTTCTCTGTCATCCTAATTAATTCTAGTATGAGAAAGGAAGTAGTGGCTTTGGGTACTTTATGAATGATTCCTAAGTGTCCAATACTATTCAGAGGGACTCCCTGGGGATGCAAACAGGAATTTAATTAGCTGTAGGCTCCTAGAATATTAGCAGTGGCCCGGACCTTAGAGACAGGCCAGCTTCTCATTCTTCATGAGCAAACTGGGGCCTAGAGAGTTACAAGGGGAGGCAGAACTAGAACCCGGGACTCCCGCCACTGTCGCACCCAAGATCCTTCCGCCGCATCACTGAGTTTGCCAGAATATATGTGATATCTGAATGTTCATCTCAGGATTGTATTTTTTAAAGGCAAAAGGGAAAAACTTACAAGGGCTACTTTGTGTTGGGAAATTTTGTCTCGTATTTGCATAACCGATTGTTTTAATATTTTAATGGACTGAGAACTTAACCCGAGCCTACAATATTCAAGCCTGTTTTCATTTCTTGTATGAAATGAGGGCCAAAAAAAAATAGAGACCAGATAGAAATTTGTGTTTTTCAATTCAATGTGGAGATTTCTGCGAGAATTTACTGCTTGAGATCTTGAAGCCGGAGAGGCAAGAAGAATTGCATGGCTTGTGATAGTGTTTTGTTTTGTTTTGTTTTTTAAGCTTTTTATTTTCAAAGCATATGCATGGGTAATTTTTTAAAACATTGTCATGATAGTGTTTTGTTTGAAATAATAAGAGTGAAATTTATGTAGCACCTACATATTGCACTAAGCACTTTACAATTATGGATCCTCACATCAATCCTGCAAGATAGGGGCTATTATTATGCTATTTTACAGATGAGAAAACTGAGGCACAGGTTAAATGATATGTCCAAGATCACCCAGCCTTTAAGTATCTTGAGATCAAATTGGACACCAGGTTTTCCTGAATCCAGCCCATCACTCTACCCATTGTACTACCTAGCTGCCTTACTTGGAATCCTATTTTTATTGATGCAGTTGGACAATATCTGTTGTTTTTAAATCATCTTAATTTCCAAATATGCCCCATCTCCTCTCCTTTTCAAAAGAAACAGAACATTCATCGCCTCCTACATCTCACAGTGGATGCCATATTCCACACCCATAGCCCTTCACTCTTCCATGATGGGAGGGGACTACTTTTCCCCTTTTCTCTAATGCCAAACTTCTGGCTCCTAATTCTACAGCTCTGAGTTATACGTCTTCCATTCTATGTGCCCCCCATTTTCATGTGTAATTTTTTAAGCCAGTGTCTGTTCTTCTTTTTACTTTCTTTTGCATCTATTTATTTAAATTCCTTTATGTTTTTCCAGCTTCCCTGTATTTATTATATCTTATTAACATTCTTATTATATTCATGAACATTTTTTTTCCAATTCTTTGCTAGCTCAAAACAGTACTACTCTGGATATATTGGTGAAAATGGCTTCTGTCTTTCTGTCTCTGTTTTCCTTTGGGTTACTTCCTGGGCCATAAAATGTGGGCACCTATGCCTCATTTTAAGCAGAATTCCAGAACTGATTTCCCAAATGGTTTGGCCAATTCACATTTTCACCAACAATGTATGGGTATAGTCAATGTTAAAATAGAATGCAAGGTCCCGATCATGTGTGGATATGCGATTGAATGCACATGTGCATATCTATAATGAATTGTAAGCTCATTAAATGCCTTAATTTCCCTCACCTGGGGATTTTTCAAAGCTTCTTCAACTCGAATATCCCCACTGACTCGGTATCCTCAAGGGGACTACCTGCCTTCTTGGCACTGTCTCTGGAAATTGGAGACAGGCCCTTAAAATTCTCACCCTAAACATTGAGAATGGCAAATTCCTTCCCTTCTCCCATTCCTTGGAACAAGGGGTGCAAGACAGGCAGATGAGGTAGAGAAAGGCCTTGAATGTAAGGTAAAGTAAAAAATCCCAGAGAGGCTGAATCCACCTGTGTTCTCCTCTGCCTACCCTTGGTTTCCCCATCTCTTCAGAGATATGTCCCTTGTCCCCAAGATGCTTCACTTCTCATGTCAAGCTTTATGGGATAGCTTAAAATTCTTAACCATTAGGGTCTGGTTGCCACCTATTCCCAAGCAAGGTTTTTGCAACAGCAGTTGCAGACTGTTCCTGGCCAAATTAATTTGAAAGAACCCTGGTGGGGTGGGATGGATCCCAGGGGGTACAAGACTGCCAACTCATTAAAAAGCTTGCATTAGAATGTTACAGAGAAGTACCTTTGAGACTTTGAGCAACATAGAACGAGTGAAGTTGAAGACTCCATTTCCAGAAAAGCCAAGGATCGTCTGTAATTAGCATGTTTGCTGATTGAGAGGGAGAGTGATCATGTATCAGGCACATACCAGCAGTGTGCCCCTGGACAAGTCAGAATAGCTCTTCTCAGTCCTGGCCCAGTACTCTGTCCCATTCTACCAGAGGTTCTTAACTTGGAGTCCTAGGGGGTCCATGAACTTGTAGGGGAGGATCACATCTTTATTTTCATCAACCTCTAATTTAAATTGAGCACTTCTTCAAATATTAGAAGAGTTTTTCTAAGGACACTTCAATAGGCTCATTCATACTGCCAGAAGGGTCCCCGATCCCCAGAAGTGGAGAATCTTCCTTATCCCATGCTTCTCTCTCTTTAAGCTAATCCCTCACATCTGCCTTTCTCTTGTAGTCTATCCTGATATCCCTCCACTACCGGTGTCCTCCGTCCCAAACTTCCTCCTTAACTACTTTGTATCTATTTGTCTTTATTCACTTTATGTTTTTTCCACATATGCACTTGTCTTGTAGGCTCATTGTGAACAGAGATCAATTTTTTCTTTGTCTTTTTATTCCCTGGAGCACTTAATAAATACGTGTTGCTTGATGAACTGTGATTGATTAAAGATCATCTCCAAAGTCGAACAAGTATCTCTCTAGCATAGGCTGGATAGTGGTCTGCCTTTAGGAAGGGCGTTCAAAGCCTGCCTTGTTCTGCCTCAGTTTCCTCTTCTGTACAAAAAGGTTAGATTCAATGGTCTCTGTGACTTTCCAGCTCTAAATCTATGGTCTGATGATCTCTCATTTGGACTCGGCCCTGCAGATGGAGCCTCACCTGCTGTGGCTCAATATTTTGAGAGTGGGCTGTGGGAAATTGGCTTGGGTTTAAATAATGTCCAAGATTCAGCTAAACTGGTGTCTGTTCTTAAGCACCCTCCGCCCTTTCCTCCTCCCATCCGAAGAGAAAGGATGCAAACTAGAGGCTGTCAGCCTGAGGATGGCTTCTCTTCTATGAGTGGATGGACATTGCCCTTGGCAGGGTTCCACTTGGCAAGTCTTTATTTACTTAGGAGGAGGACACAGATTTGAATCCTGACAATCTCTCTGGACTTCCTGCTGTGACATGGACAAACCATGTCTTCTCTGTCAGGCGAGAAGGCTGCGGAGTGCTTCCAGACATGGGCCCACTTGAGCCTCCCTCCTACCCCACACGAGACACTCCATCTCTTAACACCGGGTATCTCTGCCCGGAGCCCCTGGGCCGGCCAGCTTTTTTTTTCATGTCTGCTTCCTGCTTTCCTTCAGGCTCCAACCACCATACTCCTTTCTACAGGGAGCCTTTGCAGCCCCACTTAATTCTATGGCCTTTCCTGTTCAAGTTCCTCCATTCTTTCTATGCATTTTATCAAATAATCACATAATAAATAGCTGACACTTACAAAATAACTTTCCTTAATTGTTTCCTTAGAGAGCTTGTTTGTACATTTTGGTTAACTTGTTATAAGCCTCCTCCATGAGACTGTAAATCCCTTGAGAGTAGAAACCTTATCTTTCCTTGCATTCCTAGCACTTAGCACAGAGGCTGGCACACAGTAGGTGCTTTAATAAATATTTATTGACGTGAGATAGGCACTAAGCTCTTAATGTTTGACTGACACTGTCCCAGCTCTGGGGATACAAAGAAAGGCAAATAGAGAAATAGATAAAATTTACAGACATGCAGGTACATTTGCTTAAGGATTAACCGTGGAATTCCTTTTAAATAACAAGTTTCCCTATAGCATTTAAAATGAAATTTCTATTCAGTTCAACAGTGTGTCAGAATCACTGAGGAGAGGGATGGAGGCCGGAGCTGTGATTAGATCGGTCCGGGAAATTCTCTCCGGGTGAGAAAGCTCTCTACCTTTCTAGTGCAACAGCTTTGCAAATGATAGGCTTAGAGAATTGCTTAGGGGCCGAAGGGGCAGACTCCTACAAAATTCTGGAGTTGTACCCCAAACAGATTAGCATGTTATTGGGAAATGTTTAACAAAATAAATAAAAATACAGTAAAACTCAGATAATGTTAATGAGTGGTTTTCTAAGTCAACATGCTGGCCATAGGGATCTGTTTCCATTTGAATTTGACTCATTGGGCTTAAAGGTTAAGGGACTTGTCCAGGGTCACATAGTCAGTCTGTCAGAATCAGAGCTAGTCTATGCCTTTCAAGGAGGTCACATCCTACTGGGGGAGACAACTTAACACTGCGGACAAATAAATGAAAAACTATATAAATTTTGAGTGGGGGAACCTCCAACTAGGGGTCAACAGGTAAGGCCTAATGTAGGGGGTAGGGCCTGAGTTGTGTTTAGAAAGAATCTAGGGACCTTACACGGATCAGGTAAGATGGGGCGGGGGGAACCTTCCAGCCCTCAGATTTGAATTTGAAAATCAGGTTTGAATATGGCTTTTCAAACATGTACAGTTTAGAGCAAGGTCCTCTTGGGAAATCATTCTTATTTTACATGTAAGCATCTGATGATGATCCCTCAATCATTGCCACCTTAGTGTAGCACATGCAGAAGGAGGCAGAACCCTCCCGTGGTGCCCAGGCCTCTACCTCTGCCCCAGGATGCTCTGGGAGACTTGGGAGTTTTCAGGTGATGCTGATGGCTGTGGCCCAAGGTGGTCAGTACAGCAGCGGGCATTCAAGAGAGCCTTTGGCTAGAGAGGAGAGCCCGCTTCCTGCCCCTCCTCCTCTTCTTCCTTCTTGCTGGCTCTCTTCCTATTCTGACTGCCGCCAGCCCATCCACTGGCCCCTGCATCTGCTTGTACCTCACCTCCGTGGACTTGACCTTTTGTCTCCTTTGACACAGTCTGTCAGAATCAGAGATAGTTTATGCCTTTCAAGGAGGTCACATCCTACTGGGGGAGACAACTTAGCACTGAGGACAAATAAATGAAAAACTATATAAATTTTGAGTGGGGGAACCTCCAACGAGGGGTTGAGGACTTCCTGCCTTGCCCTCCTGCTTTGACCTTCATTAGATCGTTAGAATTAGAAGGGTTTACCTCGTTCTGGTTTCTTTTGAGATTAACAAAATGTTATCGAAAGAGACCTTAACCTGGACTCAATTCACTCAGTTAAGAAGCAATGTTTGCTCCCTACAATAATCCTGTGAAGTAGGTACTATTATAAAATAAGACAAATAGAAGTAAAATGACTTGCCCGGGTCATAGTAATAGACAGCTCGGTGGTGCAGTGAGTAGTCCTGGGACTGGAGTCGGGAAGATCTAGCTTTAGACATAGGTGCTATAGAAATATATAGGTGCTTATAGGGCGTTCCTTTCCAATCCTAAGTGTTTGAGGCTGAATTAAACACAGATCTCCCTGACTTAAGGCCAAGAACTTTAGCCTTTGTACTCTGGCTTTTTCTCCTGCTCCCAAGGAGTTCACATGTCTAATACAGGAGATGATATGCTATGTATTTATAAGATTTAGACAGTTTGAATAGGAGATTGTCTTAGAGGGAAGGTATTAACATCAATAAAGACCTAGAAGGACTTTTTGTAGAAGAGGGGCTTTGAGCAAAGTCTTGAAGGAAGCCAGGGAAGGCTGAAGATGGAGATAAAAGAGAAAAGCATTCCAAACATAAGGAACAGCTGGTCAAGACGCCTAGGGGCCATTTAGTGCTTGAGGAACAGCCAGGAAGTCGGGCACTGAATTGAAGAGTACAAATGGGCAAGTAAGATTTAAGAAGACTGGGATTGTAGGAGGGGGTCAAGTAATAAAAGGCTTGGAGGGCCTAGATGTCTTTGATTCTGGAAGAGATTGAGCAGGGAGGTGACATGATCAGAACTGTGTTTGAGGAAAATCCCTTTGGTGTCTGAATGGAGGATGGACTGGAATAGAGAGAGAATTGAAGCAGGCAGGTGGACAGCGACAGCGGCTATTACAGTAAGATCCAGGCATGAGGTGATGATGAAGGGTGGGTGGGGGCAATGTTAGAAAAGCGAAGGTGGCAGATTGGAGAAATGTTGCAGAAGTGAAATTAACGAGAGAGGATGAAAAAGTGAAAGGTACAACAGATGTTGCAGAGGTGAAATTGAGGAGAGTTGGTGCAGAGGTAAATCCATAAAAGATGTTGCAGAGGTGAAATTGATGAGACTTGGTGCAGAAGTGAAATCCACAGGAGATGTTGCAGAGGTGAAATTGATGAGATGTTACAGAGGTGAAATCCACAAGAGATGTTGCAGAGGTAAAAATCCACAAGAAATGTTACAGAGGTAAAATTGATGAGGGATGTTGCACAGGTGAAATCCACAAGAGATGTAACCCAGGTGAAATCTACAAGATGCAAAAAGGAAAGCATGCTGAGGTGAAATTGATGGGGCTCTCAACAGCTTGGCTGTGAGGGCTGAGAGATAGTGAGGAATCCAGGACAACTTCTAGGTTGTGAGCCTGGGGAACCAGAAGGGTGGGGATGCCGTCTCTAGAAATAGGGAACAGAGGAAGAGGGGAGGGCAGTTAACTATGTCATCTCCTCAGGCCTTGGTTTTTTCATCTCTAAAATGAGACAGTAACAATAGCACTGTCCATTTCAGATGGTTGTTCTAAGGAAAGCGTTGTATAAATTTTAAAGCACTATATAAATATGAATGGTTGTTTTGTTAACATGATTATATGAGGCAGTTGGCATTTGCTGTTCTTGCATCTGTGTGGCCCAATGCAAACATAGTGAATTTCATCAAGACTTTTCTTCTGGATTAAGTCATTTTTGAACACAGCTCCTCAAGAATATTCTAATACGAACTCAGATAGAATGTAATCAATATTCTAAGATGAAAATGAAAGGGGAAAAAAAACAAGATTGCCAAAAAAGATGTGTCACTGCTGAATCCAGAGGAGAAGAAAGTAAAATCTGATGCCAGCTGTTAATGTATGATTTATAAATAGGTTTCATACAATAGTATTAAACTGGCCATTTTCCAAGGCCATTACCATGATCACCTTCAAGATCAGAATTTTTTCTCAAAAAAAGAAAAAAATAAAAATAAAAAAGATGAGAAAATATCTTATCAATAAACTCTGATGAATTTTGCAGTTAAATGTCTTTGAAGAAATCAGTATGAAGACATCTCTTCTTACAGCTTCTCCTAATACACATCTTCTCTGTGGATGCTGCACAAAGCATGTTAAATTATTCAAATGTTTATTAAGTGCCTAGTATGTGTTAGGCATTGTGTCTGGGGATGAAAAGACCAAAAAAATAAATAAATAAACATTCTTTGCCTTCAAGAAACTTGCTAACTAATAGGGGAAGGTTATGGAGGAAAAGGAGAGTAGTGTGTACAAAGATATGTAGATGTAGCTAAATACAACGCATGTAATGTATACAAAGTAATATCTAGTAGCATCTGACTTGTGCTTTGGAGGAAGCTAGAGATGCTAAGAGAAGGATGAGGAGTGAGTGCATTCCAGGCTTGCAAGCACACAGATAGAAAGGTAAGATGAAGTCTCGTTTCTGAAAAGAGCATTGGACCAGAAAGTACATGAAGGGGACTCAAATGAAATAAAAATGGAAAAGTTGGTGGGAGTGTCCACGTAGGAGATTTATTCAGATTTCCAGCCTGAAGATTTCCCCTTTTATATTCTAGAACAGCAGTAGGTGAGTTTTTTTTCTGCCAAGGGCCATTTGGATATTTATAACATCCTTCCCAGGGTATACAAAATTACCAATCTCTAGAACTCAAGTGGTGAGAGGCTGTTGTAGCTAGCTTTCAGCTCATCATCACCTGCAGTTGCCTTAACAGAAGATTTCACTGTTCTCACAGCCCACAAGCTGGACATTCCCACCCCATTCTAGAGACAGTAGGGAGCTACAGAAGATTTTTAAGTAGCAAAGGGACAGAATCAGATCTGTATATGTCTATGCAGAGCATGGACTAGAGACAGAGAGAAAGTGAAGGCCAGTTCCCATAGTAATGGGTCAGACAAGATGATAAGGATCTGAAGCAGGGAGATAGCTGTGAGAAGAAAGAAGAGCACAGATGTGAGAGATGCTGTTGGAATTAAAACCAGCAAGACTTAGCAACTGATTGATTAAAGGGGTTGGGGGAGAGAGGAGAGTTAGGCGAACACCATCCTTTCTCCCACTGAATTTGATTTCAAGATAAGACAATACTACTTTCAGAATTAAAAAAAAAATCCTTACATGACCTTCATTTCTTCATAGGTCAAGGTTCTCAGGCAGTCCGCTGCCTTCTGTTCTTCAGGGGCTTATTGATGCCATGTTATTGTTGGTCAGTCATTTCTGACTGTTCACCACCCCTTTAGGGGATTTCCTTGGAGGGGTTTGCCATTTCCTTCTCCAGCTCATTTTATAGACGGGGAAACGGAGGCAGACAGGGGGGAAAGGACTTGCCCAGTTTTAAGCTGTGTGCACTACCACAGCTCCCACTCCCTGAGCTTAAAATCCACCAGCCTCAGCCTCCCCCACAAGGATTTCTGGCAGGCTTCTCACCAGGTGGTTGCCAAGGTAAGAGCATAGTAAAAAGGGAAAAAAAAGCCATTGAAAGTTAATCTTCAGCAGGAATGAACTGAACCAGCTACACCCAGTGAAAGAACTCTGGGAGCTGACTAAGAACCACTACATAGAATTCCCAATCCCTCTATTTTTGTCCACCTGCATTTTTGATTTCCTTCACAGGCTGCTTGTGCACTATTTTGGAGTCTGACTCTTTTTATACAGCAAAATAACTGTTGGGACATGTGTGCTTATATTGTATTTAATTTACACTTTAACATATTTAACATGCATTAGTCAACCTGCCCAGGGGTGGGGGGAAGGAGGGGAGAAGTTGGAACAGAAGGTTTTGCAATTGTCATTGCTGAAAAATTACCCATGCATATATTTGTAAATTAAAAGCTATAAAGAAAGAAAGAAAGAAAGAAAGAAAGAAAGAAAAAAAAAAGTTAATCTTCAATGCACAGAGTTGCCACTTGGACACTTGCTGATTATGCTGAAATGAGGTGACTGTGTTCTTATATCATGGTACCCCTATCCCCTGTTAGAGTGCTGTTTTAATGTAGGGGCAGCTAGGTGGCGCAGTGGCCCTGAAGTCCGGAGGACCTGAGTTCAAATTTGACCTCACACACAACACTTCCTGGCTGTGTGACCCACTGAACCCCAATTGCCTCAGCCAAAAAAAAAGTAGTTTTAATGTAAATTGACCTTTTTGTGTGTGAGAGAGGTAATTGGGGTTAAATGACTTGTCCAGGGTTACATAGCTGGTGAGCGTCTCTAGCCATCGCCCCACCTCGCTGCCACAATCAACTTTTTTTTTTTTAATAAGCTTCATCAAAGGAGAAACAAGTCACAGCCAGCCAGGTGGGTGCTTTAAGCAGCCTTGTGAAGCCTTTTATTTTCCCAGAAATTCACTTGGTGAACTATCTTAATAAAAAAACTGAGCCTCGCCCTCACAGACCAAGAGTAATGGGCATGAAGGGATAATGCTGTAAAAAATGACCCTGGCATGGGTTCTGTCAATAAAAAGTTTAAAAAAAGAGAGAGAGAGAGAGAGAGAGAGGGAGAGAGAAACAGAGACAGAGACAGAGACAGAGAGAGAGAGAGAGAGAGAGAGAGAGAGAGAGAGAGAGAGAGAGGGGAAGAGGAGAATGTTAATGAATAAAGGAATACCTAATAGGATTAATATGACAATGTTTTTTCATTATATATGCAATGCCCATCAAAAAGCATTTCATCATAGAATTAGATAAAAGCCTTACAAAATTTACGTGGAAAAAAATAAATGGACAAGATCATGTACCTACTGCTCTGCCCGATTTCAAATGTGGAACAAGATGGCTTTCCCAGTATAAGGGCATAACTTCAAAACTCAGCACCATGTTGAGAATTCAAGACTTAACTTAAAAAATCTCCCTCGCCGTCTTCTCTCTTCTGATTGGGCAGAAGAGGGGGACATCCTTCCATGCCTTCTTTCATAAAGAGCAGAAACTGGCCTCAGCTCACTTCCCTTGGCATCTTCTGCATTGCCCAGTTTCAACTCCATGGAACGAGATATTCCCTGATGGAACCCACCCCACTTTCTTGACTTTTTTTTACACTCTTAAGAGTGTAAGCTCTTGGAAGGCAGATACTGGTTTCCTTTTTTATAAATTATCTTCAGCCCTTAGCACAATGCCTGATCCATAGGAGACATTTAATAACTGTTTATTAGGTTGGATTGATTGGACTATGAAATAATACAATTATTGTTATTAAAAATATCGATTCCTATTTCACCTCCAAAAAAAAAAAAAGAGTCATGGGCACGTTGCCCTTCAGGGCTCCGACAGCTCTGTCCCTCCCTCTGGCTGGCTGTCCCCGCCGAACCCAAGCAGAGCCAGTTCATGGGCTCCTGGAAACCCACTGGGAGCCTGGGGTCCTCCGCCGTGGCCCCCACCCCTTGCTGGGCCAGGACTTACAATACACAGTGGCTCTCATCTCCAAGCTCCGCCCTGGAGAAAGGAAGAGGAAACAGAAGTAAAGGGACAAGGACAAATATGGCTTAAGTTTGCAGGGCACTCTGCACGGGGTGTCTCATTTGAATCTCCCTGGAACGCTCTTGTTATCCCTGTTTACAGATGAGGAAACTGAGGCAGGCAGGGAAGTGACTGCCTAGGGTCACAGAGTTTCTGAGGGCTGGATCTAAACTCGGGGCGTCCCGATTCCAAGGCGTCTCATGGCCGGTGCGTCCCCGTGCGGGTGTGGCGTCCCGCATAGTTGATGTGCTAGAGAACACTTTTTGTTTCATAATCTTTGTGAGGATGGGTGGCGCCCTGGGAGGGAAGGAGGGAAGGGAGTGCTCAGAAATGAAAGCAAAAGCCAGCAGAAGTTAAACCAGGTGTCAGGGTCACGCCTCCCGTCCCAGGAGAGAGCCCAGGAGGGTCAGGACCCTTCAGGAGAGGAGAAAGGGGACATTCCAAAGTGCCGGCAGTCCCAGCCTGGAAGGGGTATGGGGGGGGGGGCGAAGGAGGGGGTCCACCGCAACCCCTTCATGTCAGTGAGTTGGGCCTGAGACCCATAAGGGCACCGCACACAGAACTCGAAGCCAGGTGCTCCGTCAGATCCAGGATTCTTTGCATTTATCTTCCAGATGGGCTGGGACAGAGCGAGATGCTGGGTTGTGCCCCTGTAGGATGGGCTGTGCCCTTATGGGACCAGCTGTGCCCTTGCAGATAGGCTGTACCCATGTGGGATAGACGGTTCCCCTGGAGGATATGCTGTGCCCTCACTGGATGGGCTACGCCCCCATGGGACCAACTGTGCCCTCGCAGGATAGGCTATGTCTCTGTAGCTTGGGCTGTGCCCCCTCAGGATGGGCTGTGCCCTAATGGGACCAGCTATGGCCTCACAGGATAGGCTGTGCCCCCTCAGTATGGGCTGTGCCCTAAGGGGACCAGCTATGCCCTCACAGGATAGGCTGTGCCCCCTCAGGATGGGCTGTGCTCCTGTAAGACATGCTGTGCCCCTCACAGAATGGGCTATGCCCCTATGGGACCAACTATGCCCTCACAGGATAGGCTGTGCCCCCTCAGGATGGGCTGTGCTCCTGTAAGACATGCTGTGCCCCTCACAGAATGGGCTATGCCCCTATGGGACCAACTATGCCCTCACAGGATAGGATGTGCCCCCTCAGGATGGGCTGTGCCCTAATGGGACCAGCTGTGCCCTCACAGGATAGGCTATGTCCCTGTAGCTTGGGCTGTGCCCCCTCAGGATGGGCTGTGCCCTTACAGGATAGGCTGTGCCCCCTCAGGATGGGCTGTGCCCTAATGGGACCAGCTGTGCCCTCACAGGATGGGCTACGCCCTCATGGGACCAACTGTGCCCTCACAGGATAGGCTATGTCCCTGTAGCTTGGGCTGTGCCCCCTCAGGATGGGCTGTGCCCTAATGGGACCAGCTATGCCCTCACAGGATAGGCTGTGCCCCCTCAGGATGGGCTGTGCCCCTGTAGGACATGCTGTGCCCCTCACAGGATGGGCTATGCCCCTATGGGACCAACTATGCCCTCACAGGATAGGCTGTGCCCCCTCAGGATGGGCTGTGCTCCTGTAAGACATGCTGTGCCCCTCACAGAATGGGCTATGCCCCTGTGGGACCAACTATGCCCTCACAGGACTGGCTGTGCCCCCTCAGGATGGGCTGTGCCCTAATGGGACCAACTATGCCCTCACAGGATAGGCTATGTCCCTGTAGCTTGGGCTGTGCCCCCTCAGGATGGGCTGTGCCCTAATGGGACCAGCTATGCCCTCACAGGATAGGCTGTGCCCCCTCAGGATGAGCTGTGCCCTAATGGGACCAGCTGTGCCCTCACAGGATGGGCTATGCCCTCATGGGACCAGCTGTGCCCTCACAGGATAGGCTATGTCCCTGTAGCTTGGGCTGTGCCCCCTCAGGATGGGCTGTGCCCTAATGGGACCAGCTATGCCCTCACAGGATAGGCTGTGCCCCCTCAGGATGGGCTGTGCCCCTGTAGGACATGCTGTGCCCCTCACAGGATGGGCTATGCCCCTATGGGACCAACTATGCCCTCACAGGATAGGCTGTGCCCCCTCAGGATGGGCTGTGCTCCTGTAAGACATGCTGTGCCCCTCACAGAATGGGCTATGCCCCTATGGGACCAACTATGCCCTCACAGGATAGGATGTGCTCCTGTAGCTTGGACTGTGCCTTCACAGGACCAGCTGTGCCCCCGTGGGACCAACTATGCCCTCACAGGATAGGATGTGCCCCTGTAGGATGGGCTGTGCCCTCACAGGACTGGCTGTGCCCCCTCAGGATGGGCTGTGCCCTAATGGGACCAGCTGTGCCCTTGCAGATAGGCTGTGTCCCTGTGGGATAGACTGTGTCCCTGTAGATTGGGCTGGTGCCCCCATGGGACTGGCTGTGCCCTCACAGGATAGGCTATGTCCCTGTAGGATGGGCTGTGCCCCTGTGGGAGGCTTTGACCAGAGACATGGTGCTGTCGTGGAAGTTCAACTAAAGCCTGGATTTTGACATCGAAATGGAAGCTGTTTTGGGACCTTTTGGGCTTGGGATTCCATCCCCTCTCTCTTGAAGGCCTCCAAGCACGCTTAGGGCTCCCCATCCTCTCACACGGGCCTCTGTGGGGATGGCTGTCGGGCGGCTCTCCTACCTGGCACTGCGGAACGCCGGGCACCCGCCCCGCCCCCTGCCAGTGCCTGCCAGTCTGGCTCCTGCCCCTGCCCTTCACCCCAGCGTGCTCCGGCTCAGGGTCACCCGGCAGCTCCTCCCTGCTCGAGCACCCGTCTTTGTCTGGCCCGGTTCTGTGCCAGCCCTCCCTCCTCCCGCTGTTCTCCCCTCCCTTGGTTTCCATGGCACTGTTCTCTCCTACCTGTCTGAGCTCTCCATTGCAGTCCTTTTCAGTCGATTATCTTCCCAACTGCCTCCCTGAGCAAAGTGTACCTTCAAGCTCAGTCAAATTGTTATTTTTCCTTCCTTCCTTCCCTCCCTTTCTCTCTCTTCATTTTCCCTTCCTTCCTCCCCTTTTCTCCCCCATTTTTTTCTCTCCTTCCCTCCCTTTTCTTCCTCCCTTCTTTTCTCTCTTTCCTCCTTTTCTTTCCCTCCCTCCTTTTGTCTCCCTCCCTTTTTTTCTCTCCCTTCCTCTCTTTCTCTCCCTCCTTCCCTTTCTCTTCTTCCTCCCTTTCTCTCTCTCCCTCCCTACTTCCCTTTCTCTCTCTCTCTTCTTTTCCTCTCCCTCCTTCCCTCCCTTTTTCTCTCCCTCCTTTTCCCTCCCTTCTTCCCTTTTGTCTCTCCTTTCCTCCTTTTCTCTCCCTCTTTCTCTCTCCCTTTCTCTCCTTCCTGCCTTTCTTTCTCTCCCTCCCTTTCTCCCTCTTCATTTTCCCTTCCTTCTTCTCTTTTTCTCCCCTTTTCCCTTCCTCTCTCCCTTTTTCTCTCTCTCCCACCTTTTCTCTCCCTCACTTTCTGTGTGTCTGTCTGTCTTTCTCTCTCCTTTCCCTCTTTCCTTTCTCCCTCCCCCCTTCTCTCTTTCCTTCTCCCTCTCCCTTTCCCTAGAGATCTCATGTGCTCTAATAGATTCAGTTACTCCCCCCCACCCAGTCTAATCCCAGACCTGTATATCCAGCCCTGATGCTGTGTAGCCGTGTTTATTGCTTCAGTTGGGAAGGGCCGGCCTGAGTGGGAGGGCTTGGACTCCGTAGCTCGGCACCCTAGGGTGGAAGCACGGAGCGGCAGTGACCGAGATCCATTCGGGCTCGGGTCAGAAGAACCTTCCCAAAGGGGAAGGAGCGGCCCCGCCTCGTGGGGGTCTTGGGTCAGAGGCCAGAGCGCCACACGTCTGGCCGACTCGCCGACTCTGGGATCCGAATCTCTTTGCTGATCTCCAGCCCTCCTGGTGATCTCCCTGCTGGACGTGGCTGGGCGTCCTACTGACCCCACAAATGCTACTCGCCCAGCCTCGCTCTCTCCCAAACACTGTAGCTCCTCCAGGCTTTCTTTTGAGGATGTTGCCACTGATGATGATGGTGACGATGATGATGATAGCTGACAACCCCGTAGCACTTCCTATGGGCTGAGCGCTTTACAATTAGTATCTCATTTGATCCTCAAACAACCCTATGAAGTAGATGCTGTTATTACCATCATTTGGCTGATGAGGGAAACTGAGGCAGAAAGGGGAAGTGACTTGCCCAGGATCCCACAACCAGTAAGTGTCTGAAGCTAGGTTTGAACACAATTTTTTCTGACTCCAGACCCAGCACCAAACCCACGAGTTTTTCCAGTCATTCAGTTTATAAGCTCCCAGCTCCCCTAGACTCTTTCTTCCCCGAATCCCACCAGCTGCTAAGTCTTGTCCATTGCACCGGTATGATGTCTGCCCCCTTCTATCGATTATGTGGTCACTGCCTCTGACCCCAGCTCTCGGAATATTGGGGAAGGTTCTTCTCCCCAGTGTCCTGCTCTCCTCCTAAATAATCTCTCTCAGGCAGTTCTGGCCCCATCATCCCCCGACCCCAGAGCCCCATCTTTCCAGGATACCTAAGGGGCTTCTTCTCGTGGCTCGTGCCCCTTCTCCCTCGCGCTCCTTCTGATGCCCCGACTGTTAGCACCTGCCTTGCTTAGCCAGTGAGTCCTGATGCTGCATCCATCCCGTACCGGGGGTCGCCTGTCACAGCTGAGAAAATGCAGCCTTTATTCACTCTTTGTTTCTGTAGCTCTTTCCACCCTCCCTCCCACCCCTTCCATCTCTAGGTCTGTCATCGATTCTATAGGAAACACAAGCGGACATTTGTTGATTGAAACCTAAATTGCTTGATGCAGAGGTTGTGTGTGAACCAAATTAGACAATATCTGTAAGTCTCTTTGTAAAGTACGAATCATCATATATACATACATTGGAGTTAGGACCATTTTTTATTTATTTTTTATTGAAACTTCTTATTTTCAAAACAAAGGCAAGGATAATTTTTCAACACTGACCCTTGCAAAACCTTGTGTTCCAATTTTCCTCCCCTTTCCCCCATCCCCTCCCCTAGATGGCAAGTCGTCCAATAGATATGTCAAATATATGGTAAAAATATATGTAAATCCTATATATATATATATATATTTATACGCTTATTTTGCTGCACAAGAAAAATCAGATCAAAAAGGAAAAAATGAGAAACAAAACAAAATACAAGCAAACAACAACAAAAAGAGTGAGAATGTTATGTTGTGGTCCATGCTCAGTTCCCACAGTCCTCTCTGTGGGTGCAGGTGGCTCTCTCCATCACAAGAGCACTGGAACTGGCCTGAATCACCTCACTGTGGACAAGAGCCACAGTTAGGGCCATTTTGTTAACATGCATCAATATTATATAGAGGTACTAGATTTTATGAGTTTGAAACTTAGGGGCTTATTCCCGGCCTGCAGGATATGTCTGTCTGATAAAAGGATTTGGGGGTCACATCGGTCTGGAAGGTCATTCCTTGATATGGCAAACCCAGTAATGCTCCGGCAGCTTTGGTCATTTTCAGAGGGTGGTAGCCTTCATCGGCCTGTTCTGTGCCCTCTTCACCTACCTATGGTGGGTCCTGTTCAAGTCTCAGCTTCACAGTTTGGGGAGAACGTTTGTAACCAGAGATTGTCTCAAGAAGGGCCACCAGGTTCTGGGTCTCTAGTCTAGCCCGCGGGAGGAGGATGGAAGGAGGCAGAGAGCTTGGTCCCGGAGGGCAGAGCTCGGAACATCTAGGAAGGAGGGATTTCCAAGATGCAGATTTTGGGTCTGTGTCAAGGAAAATCTCCCTGTGGATTCTGAGGCAGAGAAGGGGCCGCCCAGGGGCTTTGAGCAAATTGTCAGGTGGGCCGTAGAGGGGATGCTGAAGGTCCTCCTGACTCTGAGATTCTCGAAACTGAGTTTATGGGGCGCTATGCCAGACAGGGCCTAGGCCATGAGACAGAGCTCCCAGGAGGCAGGAGGCATCCAATTCTGTCCCATGTGGAGATATCCCAGGTTGTAAAAGCCTCCTCTGACCATGCCCTGGGTTCTCCAGTTTTCCCAGAAGCCGGGACAACTGGACAAGCAGGAACCACAGTGCGGGCGCTCTCGGGTCACACCTCACCTCCCCACCCACAGACACCTCCCCAAAATGATCATTGTCGCTCTCTATCACCAGAGGTGCTGAGTAACTCGGGAGAGAACTCGGGAAGAATGGGAGAGCCAGTGGGGAGTGGAAAATGGCAGGGAAGGGGGGGAAAGTGGCAGGGAAGGGGGAGAAATGGCAGGGAAGGGGGGGAAATGGCAGGGAATGGGGAGAAATGGCAGGGAAGGGGGAGAAATGGCAGGGAAGGGGGAGAAATGGCAGGGAAGGGGGAGAAATGGCAGGGAAGGGGGAGAAATGGCAGGGAAGGGGGAGAAATGGCAGGGAAGGGGGAGAAATGATAGATAAGGGGAGAAATTGGAAGTAGGGACTGAAAAATAGCAGGGAGGGGGGGGAAGTGGCAGGGGAGGGAGAGAAATAGCAGAGAAAGGGGGAGAAATGGCAGTGGAGACTGGAAAATGGCAGGAAAGTGGGGAGAAGTGGCAGGGAAGGGGTGATAGGCTGGCCAGAACAGTGTCAGGGGGATGCCTTGGAAGGGGACCTGAAACTGGTACTCGCCCTGCAGCTTCTGCCAGCTGTGTCACCTTGGCCAAGGGACCCCTGTACCTTCTTCCTTTAGGACATGAGGAAGCTGGAACTGGAGGCTCTGAAAGGTCAGTTTCAGCTCTAGGAGAGCACAGGGGCTGGGGACCCCCAAAAGCAGGGCTGGAGAGAAGCAGCCCTAGCTTGGCAAGGCTCCTTCCAAATCTCTGGCCGTCTGGTGAGCTCCTGGTCTGACAGAAGGGGCAGCGGGCGAAGGACCCATCCGAGCTAATTACGGGAAAATAGGAAAGGATCTGCAGAGGGAAGCCAGCAGAATTAAGAGGGAAGGTCAAGCTTCCGTTGGAAGGGGGGATTTTGTTCCCTTTTTTTCTTTCTCTGTTTTTTTATCATGATTTTTCCTTTTCTGGTTTTTCTCTCAAAATGATTCATAAGAAAGCGTATTTGGTGTTTAACATATTTGGATTATTTGGCTTCGAGGGGAGGGGTGGCAAGGGGGCGGAGAGGGAATTGGAACTCAGGGTTTTGCAAGGGTCAGTGTTCAAAAATGATCCATGCGTGTCTTTTGAAAAGAAAAAGGTTTAATAAAAAAGTAAAAACTGCAGAAGAAAAAAGAAATGTATATTTAAAAAGTTAATATTGGGGCAGCAAGGTGGCGCAATGGATAGAGCACCTGAAGTCAGGAGGACCTGAGTTCAAATCTGACCTCAGACACTTCACACTTCCTGTCTGTGTGACCTGGGCAGGTGTCTTATTCCCACCCAGTTGCCTCAGAAAAAAAAGTTAATAGACATGTGCAACCAGAAAAATAAAAAAAATTGTAAAAATAGGTGGGATTTTAGCAAGGGCTTGGAGAAAGCGCAGAAGATGAGGAGGGAGAGTTCTGGTTATGGGGGACGGCCAGAGAATACCCCCAGAGCCACAGGGGCCGGGCAGCGTGGCTCAGGGAGTCCAGAGGAGAAGGCGAGGTGGAGGAAGACTGGAGAGGAAGGAGGAGGCCAGAATGGCCTCCATGCCAAGCAGGATTTTAGATTGTCCTGGGGGTAACGAGGCCGAGGACTTGGGGTCACTCTGCGGCAGTCAGATTTCCAGGCAGAGGATTATGGGGCTGGATTTAGGGACGTGACTCTGGCAGGAGGGGCCGATTGGAGAGAGGAGAGG
Source organism: Antechinus flavipes (assembly GCF_016432865.1). Lineage (NCBI taxonomy): Eukaryota > Metazoa > Chordata > Mammalia > Dasyuromorphia > Dasyuridae > Antechinus > Antechinus flavipes. Next base: position 459,372,286 of record NC_067401.1, read on the forward strand.
CTGGGAGGCTGCTCGGGAGCCCGTGAGGGGGTGGAGGTCTGCGCTGAGGTGGAGGCTGCAGGATGGGTAGGAGCTGGTGCCTGAGGGGACAGGAGCCCGACAGAGCCCGAGGCAAGGGTCCGGGTGACAGGGCAGAGGGATGAATCTGGGGGGAGCCGGGGGGTCAGGGAGAGCGGGGCATCCGTGTGGGCCGGCCCACCCTGGAGAACCGTGGGCGCCGTCTGCCTTTCCTCCCCTTCTGTGGACCCAGGTGAGCTCAGCTCCCAGGTGGAAGGCGGGTTCTGCTTTCACTCTCTCAGCCAGGGTGTGATCTTTATGGCGGGGGTGGGGCCGGCGTGCTCACTGGGCCATGGCCTCCTCCCCCTTCGAGGCTCCAATGGGTGTGAATCCAGGCCCTGCTGCCCCTCCCTGTGTGATCGGGACCCTCTGGGGCAGGGGCTACCATGGGGCTCCTTCACCTTCTCTGTGGTGGAGCTTTCTGGGGGAGCTTATGTACCCCTTCTTAGAAATTCCAGGGACCCCCGACCTCTGAGTTGCCACGGTCCGGGGACCCCCGACCTCTGACTCTCCATGTTCCGGGGACCCCCGACCTCTGAATCTCCATGTTCCGGGACCCCCAACCTCTGACTCTCCATGTTCTGGGGACCCCCGACCTCTGACTCTCCATGTTCCGGGACCCCCGACCTCTGAGTCGCCACGGTCCGGGGACCCCCGACCTCTGAATCTCCATGTTCCGGGGACCCTCGACCTCTGAGTCGCCACATTCTGGGACCCCCGACTTCTGAGTCGCCATGTTCCAGGACCCCCGACCTCTGAGTCGCCACAGTCCGGGGACCCCCAACCTCTGAGTCGCCATGTTCCAGGACCCCCGACCTCTGAGTCGCCATGGTCCGGGGACCCCCGACCTCTGAATCTCCATGTTCCAGGGACCCCCTCGACCTCAGCCATTCCACAGGCACCTGCCATTCTGGGGCTCCCCCAAGTGATCTGCTTTATACCTCTGAACTGGTTCCCAGGTTTAATCCCGGTTTTGTCTTTGATGGGCCTCGGTTAACTCCTTCCTGCATTGGGGATAATCAGTGAAAGGGGTGATTGTTCTGAGTTTGCCATTTGGGAAATAGAAGCCCCCCCAAACAAAGTGTTGTTTCCTTTGGAGAGAGCGGGTTGCCTTGGAAGGGGGCGGGGGTTTGTCTCCCATAACCCATGGTCTGTCGGCTGGGTGAGAACGAGCCTGGGCCCGGCCTCCTCTCAGGGAGGAGGCTGCTGGGAGCTGGGGGGGCGTGGGAGAGAGGGATGGGCCCCAGGCCGGGCCAGTGATCGCCTGCAGCCCGAATGTCTCTGGGAACCTAAGGGGCCTGAGAGGGTGGGGGGCGGGTGAGCTGGCAGCGGGACCGGCAGCTTCCTGGTTGCCAGAGGAGGCGACGTCTGTGGGAAGGACTCCACGATCCTTCGGACGATTTAAGGGAAAAGGCAGTTTGGAGACGGGTGTAAATGTCTCCCTCCCCACGCAGACGAACGGACGGAGGGAAGGACTCAGAACACACTCGCTGCTGAAAAACCCACAGTTCTGGGTCGGTCCGGAGGGCACAGAGACAAACGTGGGCAGCCTCTGCCCTGGGATGAACGAGGCCGGCCACGTCCGTCTGTGGGTCCTCGGGCACCGGGAGGGGCCTGGTCTGGTCGGGCCCTGGGCCACGGGCGGCACCTGCAGGGAGTCGGGCCCGTCCGTCCACGCCCAGAGCCAGGGAAGCAGAGGCGCGCCGTAGCGGGGTCTTAAGCCGTTTCTCCCAGCTTTCACGCTTTTCACAAAAGGAACTGAGAGGAAGTGATTTGCCCAAGTGTGTGGTTCGTGGGCCCGGAGTGGGCCCTGGATTATTAGCTCCCTGAGCCCAAGAACTGACTTTTGCCTCATTTTTTTGTTCCCAGTACTTAGCACAGTGCCTGGAATACAGTAGGTGCTTAATAAATGCTTATTGATTGCCTGATTCGGTCAGCCCCCTCTTACTGAGATGAGGAACCCCAGGTTTAGAGCGGTTATTAAGCGGCTTACCCCGGTCACCCAGCAGGCGACTGTCACCCAGATCCTGCCCCTGGAGCCCCGGGACCCCCAGCCCCGGCCCCTTTCCTGGCAGTGCTTGGGTGAGGCAACAACCAGCCACTCGTGAGAAACTGAGAGTGAAAGTGGCTGGGGACTTTTTATGGCCTCAAACTGGATAAAAATACACACAGGAAACGGGCAGAAAACGGGCAGAAAGGAGGAGGCCGCTTTCCCGGAATCTCGCCGCTTGTTGGGAAGGACGAGTCCGGTCCTCCTCCTGCTGGAGCTCCCCCCAGCCGGCACCCGGCCTCTGGTCCTCCTCCTGCTGGAGCTCCCCCCAGCCGGCACCCGGCCTCTGGTCCTCCTCCTGCTGGAGCTCCCCCCAGCCGGCACCCGGCCTCTGGTCCTCCTCCTGCTGGAGCTCCCCCCAGCCGGCACCCGGCCTCCGGTCCTCCTCCTGCAGGAGCTCCCCCCAGCCGGCACCCGGCCTCCGGTCCTCCTCCTGCAGGAGCTCCCCCCAGCCGGCACCCGGCCTCCGGTCCTCCTCCTGCAGGACCAGGAAGAGGAAGGAAGGAGGCAGGGAGGAGGCCCTAGAAAGACCCGAGTTCAAGCCCTGCCTTGTGTGTTCCCGGCCAAGCCACTTAAACCGTCTTCTCCGTTCCTCCGTTCATCAAACGGAGCGGACTCTGGCCTCTGGGTCCCTCAGTCCAGAACCTGCAGCCGGGGTTTATGAAGGGAAAGCCGATGGGTGACCCAGGAACTTGGGGTAATTTTTAGCGCGGGTCCCAACCTCTGCCTTGGCTCCCTGTGCCTGAGAAATGTTCCTTCCTCCCTCTGCCTCTAGAACGGCCCCACCTGGGATTGTTCCCCAGAACGTCCTTCCATAAAGCCGTCCCCTTCTCCTTCGGACAGTGTCTCTCGGAGCCTCCATTTGGGGAAGAGGCCCACCAGCCATTCCCTTTCAGGCCCATGTCCTTCCTGCCTTCCTCCTTTCTTCTCTGCCTCTTGTTTCTTCCTCCCTTCTTCCCTTCTTTTTCCCTCTTTTCTTTTCTTCCTCCCTTCCTCCTTTCCTCCCTTCTTCTCTCCTTTTTTCCCTTCTTCCCTTTCTCCCTCACTCCCTTTCTACCTTCTTTTCTTCCTTCTTACTCTCCCTCCCTTCCTTTCTTTCCTTTTTTCCTTTCCTTTCTTTCCTTTCCTTCCTCCTCTCCTTTCTTCCTTCTCAATCTCCCTTCCTTTCTTCCTTCCTTTCTTTCTCCTTCTTCTCTTCCTTCTTTCCTTCCTTCTTTTCTTTTTCCCCCTTTTCCCCTTCCTTCTCCTTTTTCTCCTTCCTCCCTTTCTCTTCCTTTCTCCTTTCTTTCCACCCTCCCTTTTCTTTCTCTCCTGTCTCCCTTCCTTTCTCCCTCCTTTCCCTTTCTTCCTTCTTCCTTTTCTCCCTTCTTCTCTCCCTCCTCCTCTTTCTTTACTTCCTTCCTTTTTCCCTAGCCTCTCTCCATCTTTCTTCCCTCACTCTTCCTTCCATAACCCGTTTCCTTTATGCATCCAAGAGCCCGGCCCCCGGCCTAGTGCATTCACCGATGCTTCTTCGCTTGGCTTTTTGCTGGAGGAATCACCTTGACCTGAGGAGCTTATCTTATTCCAGCATCTTGGAGGGAGCAACAACAGCCGTGGCGATGAAACATCAATATGGCCGGTGGGACGCCGGCTTCTTGGCTGTTCCTTGCTCCCTCTGGTGACGGAGATCCAGAAGGGCCCTGCTAGGCCCAGGGCCGTAGCTCAGCCTTTCTTTTCTCAGCCCCTCCCCAACAGTCCACAAGGATTCATTCTGAATCCCTCCCCGGCTCCGGAATTCTGTGATTCTCTCCTTTAAAAGTAAGGATCCCCCAAATTGTCTTTCTCCTTCAAAGCGGGCGAAGCGACTCTGAGGGAACGGCAAGCTCCCCGCCGCCTTCCCTTCCCTTCCTTCCCCTTCCGAGATCAGTCACCCTTCTGGACAAAGTACAGTGAGTTCAAAAAGTCAGCCCTGGGACGCACTATCAGTTCAGGCTGTTGTTCCAAAGTCAAAGGCACCGCAGGAAGGAAGCTCCAGAAGTATTTGTTGGAAGCCCTGGGCCTGCAGTGGCTCTGCTTGGATTTCTGCCTGGAAGTGGTAGGTTTTATTTTTATGTTTTTTCAAAATACATTTTCCCCCTTTCTTCACAGCTGATTGAATTTGTAACTTCACGCTGCTTCTCCCTGCTCGGTCTCTGAGTTTCTGTTCTCACTGAGGCCCAGGACCGGGGTTTTTTCACATAATGGAGCGATGCCCTCGTCGGGGTCGGGATGGCCCATAGGAACTGGCAGGGAAAGCGCCCGGATGGAAGCGGACGGGGACGTTCGCGGTCTCTGCATTATTAACACTGGGCCCCATTACCAAAATGATCTGTGAGATCAAATGAAAGTGATAAATAGAAAAAGGAATAGGGAAATTTGGGCCTGGAAGGGCCTTTCCAAGCTGCATTAGAGAGAGCAGCAGACAAGAAGGCACATCGTTATCGACCAGGCTTGAGACGAGTGGCCCACCCTGAGGGACACCGTCACAGGGCCAGTACCAGAACACAGCTTTCTTACCTTCTAAATACAGCAAGACTAGATCGAGCATCCTAAGAACGATTGGGTCCCCACTATGTGCTAGATACCATGCTGTCAATCATCAAGCATTTATTAAACACTAACTGTATGCCGGGTACCAAGCTATGCAATAGGCATACAAAAACAAAACAAAAGTCAAAGTCCCTGCCCTTTAGAAGTTTACATTCTGAAAGGATATGTCCTTGCTAGGAACCACATAAGAGAATCTTTATTAAGCGCCTACTGTGTACACTATGGATACAAAGAAAACAATTAAACGCCCCTCCCCACTTTGAGGAATTTATTTGCTTTATATTAATCACAGATGTAGAGTAGGAAGGGACTACTCTAAGGATTATTGAGGAAACTGATTTTTATCAGTGTGGAAACTAAGATCCAGGCAGAGGGAGGAATAACGGAGCTGGGATTTGAACCCAGAGCACCTGATTTGAAATGTTCTTTTATCCCCCATGTAGAATCCTCCATCTAAGATTAGTAGGATCTTGCATGGTCATTATTGTAAAGAGATGTTTTGGATATCAAATTTAAGATGCGCATTTTTTATATTTCATATCTAAATAAGTGAGAGCTTAAAGTAAAGCACCTACTGTATACTAGACCATGCTACACACTGAGCAATCAAAAATAAAAATGGAACACCCCATGCTCTCAGGAAGCCTATATTCTGACAAAGGAGAAGCCTAGCCTGGTGCGGAGAGCACAGGATTTGGCGTCAGGGACCCTGAGTTCAGCTCCCAGACTCCTAAAGGTCTCGGGGCCCTCACCAGGGCCATGTTACCTAATAGCTTCCAAGGTCCTTTGCTCTGCTGAGATTCCTAAATGAATGAAATTGCCAGTTCTTGTGAGGAAAAAGTCTTAAAGCTTTAGCTAAATGTCGGTCATCGGTTGTAATTTCCCCGAATAGGGAACTTTCTGATCAGAAGTTTCCTCCACCTTTTGTTGTTTAATCATTTTCCTCCTGGAGTACTTTGCCATTTCCTGCTCATCTGACAGATGACTCAGACAGGATAAGTGACTTGCCCAGAGTCATGTGGCAAATAAATGAAAGAGACTGCATTTGAACCAGGGAAAATGAGTCTTTGTGACTCTAGGTGGGGCAACATATGTATATTATACTATATGTGATATACATAGTAAATAGGGTATATATGTGTTATGTATAATTATATACTATATTTACATAGTATAAATGATGTATATGTGTTATATATGTTATATATGATGTATATAGTATATATGAAGAGCATTGGTTACTGCTGTTGCAAAGCTCGAATGAGGTAATATTTGTAAAGCCCTCAGCACGGCACCTGGCACATAGTAGGCACTTAATGTTTGTTCCTTCCCTTTTTGCAGTATTATCTCCACCTTTCAGCTGAAGAAATTGAAAGAAGTGGAGATTAATTATATTCACACTCAGGTCTTGCTTTCCCCAGATCACCCATGAAGCCCTTAACAAAAAAGGTCCCTACCCCAGACGCCTCAGCTTGGACGCCTCCTGTTCTAGGGTTCCGTGATGATTCTCTGATTTCTGTCCCTGCGTTCTTTCCATTACCCTTCCCCCAATGGCCATAAAACCCCTGGGACCTTTGCTCAGGAAGTACAAGCGTCCGCATCATCATTCTTGCCGTTTTTTCAGAGCTGTTTTCATTTCCACTGTCCCACAGTTCTGAGAGAGAGAAATCCCTTTGTGTCTGTGCTGGAGGTGGCCCTTGCCCAAGTCACAAGGAGGAAGAATGAATAACAGACCTCAGGTCCTCCGGGCTCGATCAAAGGCAGGAATCACAGAGGGGGCAGTTTCCAAGGGTGGGGCAGGGCCGGGACCCACCGGGCACGCTGACACTGGGCAGCCGGGGGTGGGGGCTGGGCAGATGCCCCAGTCCGTGCCAGCCCGGCGTGGAGGGCTTGGAGCAGCCCCCCAGAGCTGGGAGTAGGGAAGGAGGCCGTTCTTGGGCTGGTCTTTTCAGATACACACACAGAGCTGGCCCTGTCTCCTCCCCCGGCAGGACAACACCCTTCTGTGTCCGGCTTTACAAAGCACACGAGCTTACCCTTCATTTTCATCCCACAGGAAAAGAATCGGGGATGCAGCTGTCCCCTACTTGAATATTTCCCAGATCTCATCCAACGGGAAAGTATCGAGGGGTTCTAGGCTTGACATTTTGCTGTATACCTTGTTGGCAAGTAGGTCAAGGAAAATTATTGGGAAAAACCAGAGCGCTGGCATTTACAAAGCAGTCGCTGGGGCCGTTGGCATCCGGGGGACTGAGGCGAGGGGGTCCTTCAGAACAGCTAGATGAACAGCGGATGACTTGCCCAAGATCATACCTGTGTCTAAGGTGGAATTAGAACTCGGGTCTTCTGACTCCAGAGTTTCTGGACTTCCATTTTGCTGTCCTGTAGATAGTTTCAGACATTCAGGTGGGAACAGCAGACCATTTTTAGCTGCTCCCATAGAGTTGATCAGGTTTTGTGGTAAATATTCAGGTATACAGGGAGAAAAACTAGCATGGCCTGGGGTTTAGAGAGCCTTGGTGAAGGGAAATCCTGGGTCAACTCCTGTCTCTGACACATATTGGCCTGGGAGCCTGGACTGGTCCTCCAAACCTCTCGTTGTTCCGGACAATATTGCATAGAACTCATGGAGCGAGGACTTCCCCATTCCAAGGAAATAGCAGATCTAGTCTCTATTTCTATGTAAACACAGCGGGGTGTTCCACATGATCTCAAGAAGACCTAAATTCAAGATCCACCTATAAGAAATAGTAGTGATGGTGATAGTAGTAATAGTAGTTGTTGTTATAGTGATAGTGGTACTTAAAGCAGCTGGTAGTACTAATAGTAATTATTGTTATTGTTATAGCAGTAGAACTTAAAACAATATGGTAAACTACTGGTAGTGATGGTTGTTGTAGCAGTAGTAGCCATAGTAATAATTATTGTAGTAGCACTTAAAGCAATATAGTAAATTAGTAGAATTGTAGTAGTAATAGTAGTAGTAGTAGTAATTGTTATAGTAATAGTACTTAAAGCAATATAATAAACTAATAGTAGGGACAGTTGTAGTTATAGCAGTAGTAACTACTAATTGTAATAGTAGTAATAGTTATAGTAGTACTTAAAACCATATGATAAATTGATGGTGGTGATAATAGTAATTATTGTTGTTGTAATAGTGCTTAAAGTAATATAGTAAACTGGTGGTGATAGTAGTATTAATAATAGTCATTACTGTTGTAGAAGTAGTGCTTAAAACAATAAAGTAAACTGGTAGTAATTAGTGTTGTGGTAGTATTTAAAGCAATATAGTAAACTAGTAATAGTGATAATTGTAGTGGTAGTAAATACTAGTTCTTGTAATAGTTGTACTAGTACTGAAAGCAATATGGTAAATTGGTGGGCATGGTGGTAGTAGTAATTATCGTTGTTGTAATAGTGCTTAAAGTAATATAGTAAACTGGTGGTGATAATAGTATTAATAATTGTCATTACTGTTGTAGAAGTAATGCTTAAAACAATAAAGCAAATTGATAGTAATTAATGTTGTGGTAATATTTAAAGCAATATAGTAAAATACTAGTAGTGATAATTGTAGTGATAGTAACTACTAGTTGTAATAATACTTAAAGCAATATGATAAACTGGTGGTGGTAGTACTTGTAGTAGTAGTAGCAGTAATAATTATTGTTGTTTTAATAGTATTAGTACTTAAAGCAATATAGGTGGTAGTAGTAGTAATTATTATAGTAGCAATAGTACTTTGAGCAATATACTAAAGCAATATGGTAAATTGGTAATATCAGTAGAAATTGTAATAGTACTTAAAGCACTATAGTAAACTAGCACTAGTGATAGTTGTAGTAGTAGTAGTAATTTTTGTTGTAGTAATAGTATTAATACTTAAAGCAATATACTAAAGCAACATAGTAAATTGATAAAATTAGTAGTAATTGTAATAGTACTTAAAGCACTATAGTAAACTAGCAGTAGTGATAATTGTAGTAGCAGTAGTAGCAGCAGTAATAATTATTGTTATAGTAATAGTATTAGTACTTAAAGCAATAGGATAAATTGGTGGTGGTAGTAGTAGTAATTATTATAGTGATAGTAGTACTTAGAGCAATATACTAAAGCAACATAGTAAATTGGTAATATTAGTAGTAATTGTAATAATAAAGCATTATAATAAATTAGCAGTAGTTGTGCTATCAGTAACTACTACTACCACAACAACTGCTACTACTAGTATTTACTATATTGCTTGAAGATTTGCCCTAGTATAATGTCTAGCACATAGTGCCACCCAATCCAGTAATCCAGTCCATTAAACATGTATTAATCACTCACACAAGCATGTGCTAAACTCTGAGAATAGTTAGTAAAAACATAAAAACCAAAACATGGTTCCTGTCCTCAGTGAGTTGCAGCCTAAAGGAGCAGCCCGCACACATACAGAAAGCTCAATTTAAGAATACTGATGATTGATTGACGATATTAGGCCCTGGAGATACAGAGGTAAATAAAACACACACAGCCCCAGCCTTCAAGGAGTTTCCATGTTCTTGGGCAAGCCCCAAGATAAGGTGTCTCTGAACTATCCCTGCTCTTGTACGTCAGCGTGTCCTTCATCTCTAAGCCTGTTTTTACATGGACGTTCTTTTAAAGTAATTACAATAGGTCTTTAATTTTATTTACATTATTTTCTGGCTTAGCTCATCCTTTTTTTTTTTTTTTTTTATACTTGGAGCAAAGATATACTTTAACCCTAAATGAGCCCACTAATCCTCCATAAGAGCAGAAAGGGGCCCGACTGGCATGTATTAACTCATGGTGAAAAGCACATTACTCTAGAACATGGGTCAAAAGCAGCCAGCTGTCCTCCAGTAAGATCCCAGAGCTCTCCTCTTGATCTGTTTTTTCTGGCCCCTCAGCTAGCCTGACCCATTGCTTTCATCCTCCTTTCCATGAGTAGTAACAGCATCAGAACTCCCCAAATCCGTGGTAGTTTACAGGGCATAACCAAGCAGGAACCTCCCTGAGAGCATCCCAGCCTTCTCTGGAAGAGCTTCTTCCCTGCCATGGCGTCTCATCCCCCTTGGGGGAGCTCTGATGTTTGGAAGGAAGCGTTTCTTTACATTGAGATCAGATCTGCCTTTGGAAGTCTTCATTTTTCTTTGAGTTCTGTCTTGCGTGTCTCCTGGAGGCCTTCAGCGGACCCGGCTTCCCATCACCATCAAAAGCTCCGTTTTACCCCGGCCCGTGATTGGGCCGCCACGTTGCGGCCATGGCCCAGTCTTCCTGCTGCTCCTTCGCTGGTTGCAGCAATTCTGGCCCGATAATTTCCTGTTCCGAGGGGTGAGGTCCGCCCCGGAGGCTTCGTCGTCTTGTCACAACCTTGGGTGAATGCTTTTGGAAATGGGAGCTTTCCAAGGACAAGGAAGCACCAGAGTAGTTAGAAGAGGGCCACCGATTCCCCAAGCTCTGGCTTCGGCCTGAAACCCTTCCCTCCTGGACCGAAGAGTGACTGAAACCTACCTTAAATGCTATTTCTGTGTCTAGTCGAATGATCCTAAGCAAGTCACTTGACTCCCCTCACCCTCGCTTCGTTCGGCTGTAAAACAGAGGCAATAGCAGTTACTCACAGAGGGCCTTGTGAAGGGTCTCAGACCTCCGAGGGCTCTGTAGCTCCCATTTATGATTGTTCACGTGGTGGGGGAGAGGGGAATAAGCAGCTGGGAGGAAGGCCTGTGAAAAGAGACTTTGTAGAGGGAGCCCTTTCCTGCAGCTCAAGCGTCGCAGTGTTCTTGAAGGCTCAAGCTCGCCCAGGAGCTGGCGGCCGCCCAAGCCAAGGGCTGTGTCACAGTATTTCCCTCAGCCAAGTAGTGCGAAGGGAAGAGGGTAAAACTGCATGAAGGGGAAGTGAGCTTGGCAGAGGGATCCCGAAAGCTCTTGGGTGTTCTAAGTTCTCATCGGCTTGGCCCTACGGCCAGTAACAAACAACAGCAGAAAACCAGGAAAATGGGTCCATCGATCAGTAAACATCTGTTAAGCGCCTACTGTATGCACTGCCCACACAGGACGCCCACTGTTCATCACAAGCCAGCCTCGTTTGCCACTTCAGACATTGCTTCTCCCTTTCTTCTCTGGAACCAAGCAGAAGAAAGCAAATTCTCCTTTTCATAATGATTAGTAGATAGATAGTGTTTTAATTTATTTAATCCTCAGAATAATCCTATGAGATTGTCCCCATTTTGTAGATGAGGAAACTGAGACAGAAATGTTGGCCAGGGTCTCACTTAGGAGCTCAAGTTTTCCTGATCTCCATTGGGCCTCTTAGCTCCTGGATCATCTCCCTGCCCTCAAAGGCAGGCGTCATGGCCCCCGTCAGCCAAACATCCTTCAGACACCGACCTTCACCAGAAGACCTTTCACTTTTCCTGGGTGTGCGGTGGTGGAGATTCCCGGGGGGTGTCCAGTCAGGCTCCCCTCGGCTCTGAGAGTCTGGGGAGACCCCTGCGGATCTTTCTCTGGTTCTCCCTCCCCAGCAGAAGGGGGTCTGTGGCCATTCCTGCCCCAGAGCCAGACTCACTGAGTTAGTGAGCGTCTGTGCCATTCGCTGCCATCCTTCACTTCCATGTCACTCGATGGCCGTCTCCTCAGCCCGTCCCTCACTGTTGTTTGGGTTCTGGTGTTCTCTCCCAGTTCTGAGACCTCTTGTTGTATTCTAGAACCCTGCTTGGGTTCTAGCTCTCTGCCCCAGAGCTGGACTCGCTGAGTTAGTGAGCGCCTCTGCCATCCACCACCGTCCTTCGCTTCCATGTCACTCGATGGCTGTCTCCTCACCCCCCTTCCTCACTGTTGCTTGGGTTCTAGTACTCTCTCCCAGTTCTGAGACCTGCTTGTATTCTAGAACCCTGCTTGGGTTCTAGCTCTCTGTCCCACTTCTGAGACCTGCTTGTATTCTCGAACCCTGTTTGGGTTCTAGCTCTCTGTCCCACTTCTGAGACCTGCTTGTATTCTCGAACCCTGCTTGGGTTCTAGCTCTCTGCCCCAAAGCTGGACTCGCTGAGTTAGTGAGCGCCTCTGCCATCTACCACCATCCTTCGCTTCCATGTCACTCGATGGCTGTCCCCTCAGCCCGTCCCTCACTGTTGCTTGGGTTCTAGTACTCTCTCCCAGTTCTGAGACCTGCTTGTATTCTAGAACCCTGTTTGGGTTCTAGCTCTCTGTCCCACTTCTGAGACCTGCTTGTATTCTCGAACCCTGTTTGGGTTCTAGCTCTCTGTCCCACTTCTGAGACCTGCTTGTATTCTAGAACCCTGCTTGGGTTCTAGCTCTCTGTCCCACTTCTGAGACCTGCTTGTATTCTCGAACCCTGCTTGGGTTCTAGCTCTCTGTCCCACTTCTGAGACCTGCTTGTATTCTCGAACCCTGCTTGGGTTCTATCTCTCTGTCCCACTTCTGAGACCATGATCCAACCACTGCTGCCTCTGCTCCCGTCCTGATCTGACATTCTCCTGGGCTCCTTCCGACCGCCTCCTCCCCTTTGTCTCTCTCCGTCCGAGCCCAGGCTCCTTGGGGCCGACTCAGAACTTGGCGCCGGCGTTAGTATGATTCCCCAGATTCCCAGTGACCGCTCTGCCTCGACATCATCCTCACCCAGCCCTGTCTTGCCTCATTATGTGTCTCCTCCTTCTCCTCCTGAGTACCTTTGCCCAGACCGGTTCTTCCTTTCATGGCCAGGCTGGAAGCTCGGTGAGCCTCGCTCACCTGCACAAAATCCGGCCCTGCCCGCTCCTCCCTCGGCAGCCGGACGCCCCTCTGCCCCGCAGCCCACCCCCATCTCCCTGACGTTGCCAGACTCAGTGCAGACACCGGCGACTTGGGCTGCTGAACCCCCGCTCCAGGAGCACCCTCCGCCCCCTAAGTGTGAGTTGTGGAGAGGCAGAGAGGAGTACTGGGTGGGGGGGAGGAAGAAGGGGAGGACTCGCCCAGGACGGTCCCTGAGCGCACTTGGAGGCCGCTCTTCCAACATACTGGCTTTTTGACTGTGGAAAAATCATTCTTTAGTGTCTCAGGAAACCTGAGACTGTTAGTCCCGTGGGACTGGCTTGAGAGCCACTATTGGGTGGGGAAAATCCTCGGGGGAGGGGAGCAAGAATAAACCCCGTGAACAGTGGGCATTGAGAGCCACATGACAAAAGGGCCCCATTCACGACAACAAACACTGCCCTTTTGTGGAGCTTGCCTGATGGCAGAAAACTGGGAGAGCAAAGGCCCTGAGCAGGAAAATCCTGCCCTCCTGGGTTCCCCGACTGCCGAGCTCCGAAGCCCTCCCCGGAGGGCAGCCCCATCCTGAGGCTTCGAGCTGTCTGAAGCAGGAGAAAGAAATCAGGAAGCCCTGAGCTCACTGGGTCACTCAGTTTCCTCATCTGTAAAATGGGAACAATAACAGTCCCTACTTCCTCCAGTGGTTGTGAGGATCAAACGAGATTCTTTGCAGATCTAGAGAAAGGCACGCTGTCTTTATCATGATTTCAGAGCACTTTATGTGCATCTTCTCTGGATGGATCTTTATAGTTTCAGCTCTAAAGGTTAATGAGGGTTAGAATTGGAAGGGAGCTGAGATGTCGGGCCATCCTGTTCATCTGAGAAGGAAACAGGAAGGGTGAAGGTGCCCGAGGGACACCTCGGGAGCTGGATGGGGGGAAGGTGCAGGCGCTGTGTGCCCTGAGCAGATCTGGTCAAGTGCAAACAATAATAACATGCTTCATAAGGCTCTGACTGTCCTGGGATTTGAACCCGCGTCCCCTAACAACACCAGAGCCTCCCCTCTCTTGACTGTCGCCACTCTCTCCTGTTTGGACCTTGCTGTCTGCCTTTCGTTAGCGTCTGACACACAAAAGGCCTTTCGTAAATGTTTACTGACCATTGACTAAGAGCCAGTGTTCTTTCCCCTCTGCCACATGACCTCATCCGTTAGCCCCCCACCATGTCTGTGCACGGAACCGTTTAATAATCATCCTGCATGATCAGAATCAGGATCAGAATAATCTCCAAGAGGAGATTAAAATTATATTCAGAACAGTGGGTGAATTAATTTTAGGGGAAATTACAGCACAGAAAAATGGGAATAAATAGGGGCTTCTGGTTAATTTTGCTGAAAAAACAACAGCAACAAAGAATGAAGTGAAGCCCCTTGAATCCAGGCAGTTATAGAAACTGGGAAGGGTTTTGTTTTTTTGGGGGGGGAGTTTTTTAGCTGTAAGAAGGGAAACCTTTTCTTTGGGTAGGAAAATGGCCACAAGAGGGACTAAACTTCTTTTAGTGTCCAAAGAACCATCATGTGAGAAGGGATTCAGTGACTTCCATTTAACCTTAGAAGGCAGGACCGATAAGTGGAAATTATAAAGCAACACCTCGGGATAGACAAAAAGAAAAACCCTCCAATGGGAGCTGTTCCAGTATGAAATGTGCTCTCAAGGAAGCGATGCGTTTTGCTGTTTCAGAGATCTGCGAGCCACCTGAAGTCAGCCGGGTTTGCCGAGGTGTTGGAGTGGGAATTCTTTCTTAGATGTGTGAGATGGCTCAGCAGCTCTAAATCTTGTCACCTCCGTAGAATAGTTCTGATAGGTAGGTCCCTTCCACCTCCACAATCCTGCGGTTTCTATTTAATTATCCTCATCAGCATATACTATGCTAAGGTAAACTTTCAGGAGATGCAGCAGGCAACCTTGGCAACAGAAGGCTCGGCGGAAACGCTGCTTCTCTCTTTACAATTATCCACCCCCATCCCCTTCCTTACCTGCCCACTGTGAATGTTTTGGTAACAAATTTTTGCCCTCTTGCTGCCATTTTCTTTAGTCGGGCTTCATTTTTCTTTATGGATGTCGGATATTTCTCTTCCAGGTGGACACCCCACAAATTTCCCATAGCCCTCTATTGATGCAAAATGGCACCGGCCTTGGGAAAGGCAATATAGTGTGAAATAATTCAAAAGTATATAGAGGAAACCCCACTTGGGTGTCCTGGGGATCAGTCCTCAATCAGACACTCCTCTCCAGGTCAACTCAGGGCTCAGACTGAGAGAACACAGACCGTTTCCCACGTGGAGAAAGGTTGGACCTGCCACTGTTGGGCCTTCCCTTACTTATATAAAGCAAACTAGCCAACGAAGCAGTGGGATCGGTCGCTCGTATTGCCCGAAGTTGTTTCCCATCCCCTCACTTGTGAGCACTTCTCCAAATGGTTCTACTTACTTTTCTGTGTATGTGTCATTTACCAATTAGTAGAAATCTGCCCGTCCGGCATTCATGAGCATCGACTGTATACCAGACAGCATGGGGTCACTTTGGCAAACCGGCCAGAGTGCCAAATTTAGCCCCTGGCCTGGGTTTTTAATAGTATTTTCTTTTTCCAAACACGTGTAAAGATAGTTTTCAACATTCTCGTAAAGATAGTTTTCAACAGTCATTTTTCTAAAACTTTGTGTTCCAAATTTTTTCCCCTTACCATTCTGATTAAATATGTGCATTTCATTTACATATGTTTCCATATTTGTCATGTTATGCAAGAAAAATCAGATCAAAAGGAAAAAAAACAAGCAAACAGACAACACAAAAATAGGTGAAAACACTATACTTCAATCCACATTCAGTGTCCATAGTTCTCTCTTTAGATATGGATGACACTTTCCATCTCAAGTCTATTCGAATTGATAGGGACTGTTTGTACCTTAGAGAGCAAAGAAGTTTTAGTTTTGGGGTTTTTTTTTAATAAAATAAGATTTTAAGTTAAGAAGACCCAGATTCAAATTCTGCCTTTGACAATTAAGGCTCTGTGTCCCTGAACAAGTCCTTTATTATCTCAGTGCTTCAGGCAACTGCCCTAAGATTAACTTAGAGTGAAGCCATAGCCTGCGTGGGTAGAGGGAGATGGCACATCTGGAAGTTCCCATGTCAAAAAGTCTCAAGTCCGGGCCTGTGAACCACCCACGGGTACCTCCCTCTCGGCACTCTGCTGGGCTCTGAGAAGGGACCCTTCCTGCCCTCTGGGAGTTTACGTTTTCTAGGAGAAACAATATGTACCTGTGTGGATAAATACCTACATGTACGCAGACATACGTGCCCACATAATGCATATAAAATAAATACGAGGTAAGCCCCTTGAAGACAGGGTCCGTGTCCATTGTCCTCCCGGTGGCCCGACAGCAAAAACGGATGCTGCCCTCAGTTGGATGGCCTGATGGCACAATCGGACTCGCCGCTGAAGTTGCTAACTTGCTATTGGATCTCCAGATGCCGAGTGGAGCCCTTTTTGAACCTCGGCCGTGGCAGTGTTAACCTGCAGTAGGAGCACCAGGCTAACTGTTCCCTAAACATTTCTTAAGCTCCTACTGCGTGCCGGGTGGATAAAAGACAGTGAAATTGTCCTCCAGATTGAATTGGTCCAAGGGACCGCAGCCCAGACTCTTCCATTCACAAAAGCCCAGCACACGAGGCATTTGGGGTCCCAAGGTCCTGCCCCCACGTTGCTGGTGCAGACAGCCACCGTGCCAGCTGCAGAGGCTGCAGAGGGAGGTGTCTCCCCGCCGAATGTCCCTCTGTCCTCCTGTCACCATCCGACGGCCTACAAGGTCTCGCTTCAAATCAGCAGACCGGCCTCGACATGCCCTATGGGCCAAGGACTCCCCGGAGATGGACGTGGATAAAGGAGAAGGGAGCTTGGACCTTCCTTCCTTCTCACTTGCTTCTCCTTGGTTTTCAGATTTGTGGGCGCCGGGGGGAGCAGCCCTCCCGTTGGCATTTATTCCCATCCATCAGTACTCGTTCCAACTCTTCTTCGCCCCGCAGGAAGCCGAGGCGGGAGAAAGCTCCCTCTCCCACACGTCTGTACCAAGAGACCCGACAGAAGCCAAAGCTGCAAACTCCATGTTGTTTCCTGGTGCGGGCTCCCGGCTAGCGCTTCCTGTGTTCTGCCCCTAACTGTCAAGCCCGGCTCCTTTTTTGCAGCGGACATAACCCAAATATTTGTAGAATGACTCTGGAGTCTCGTGGCTGAGGGAGAGAAAGCCTCCCTTCCTCCTACAACTCTCCCCCCATTAAAAAAAAAAAAAGCGTGATACATCTTAGAGAACTAAATGTCATCCAGATTTGTTGTTTAACCATCCAACTCCTTAGTCCCTCAGCACGCCAATTAACTAGGATTTGGATGATTAAAGTCCTCCTGGAGAAGCAGGGCACTGGGATGGATAGGAAGCCGGTTTGGGGTTCAGAAGCAGTGGGTTCAGGTTGGCTTCCGCAGGGCGACCCCCGACAAATCCTCCCCTCTGTGGCCCCCAGTTTCTTCATCTGTTCAGCTTGATGACCACCCGGGTCCCTTCTAGTTCCGAGCCCAGGGGCCAATGATGCTTTGTTTTAATTTGGAGGTAATGTCAGGTCACGAGAAAGCTCTGGAAGGACCTCTGACAAGTTCAGGTCCGGGCAGCGTGCCTGCTGTCTGAAAATCGCCCAGCTTTGGCCCATTGACCGAAGGGTGATGGATTTGTCGGCCCTCGCGTTGTTTGAGTCAGTCAGTCGCCGGGCATTTCTAAGGAGCGCCTGGCACTCGGCTGAACCCGGGGATGCAGAGGAAAAGGCGGCCCCTGCCCTCCAGGAAGATTTCATCTGAAAGGAGGAAATGATCCACACAGAAGCACTGAAGGCTTGTCTCAAGAGGGATGTCGGTGTGCTTGAGTGGACGGAACATCTCCATCATTAAAACCAAAGGTCCTTTAAGTAGCAGAGATGTTATATTTACTACGCCAAGGGCAGATGGGCAAATAGGGAAACGGTTGTTATCAGGGATTCATTTGAGCATTTTAAAAGTTGCCTCCAATCTAGTAAACATTTATTAAGCACCTACTGTGTGCACTGGAGTACAATTAGTAAAAAGAAAAAAAAATAAAACATAGCCCCTGCCCTCAGTACAAATTCAGGCTCTACCACAAATTTCCTTGTTTTATTTTTTTAATATTAAGATACCATTGCCGGGGTGCCGTACCCGTCTCTTGTGTGCCTAGACACTTAATTAGGAGGGGACTCGGTGAAACGGAGCTTGTCCTGTAACGAGAAGGATCAGACTCTGACTCATTAAACCTAATCCCAGCATATGGAGAGAGCTTTCCTTGTAACTTGGGGCTCCTCTCCGGTGTTTCACCAAAAGGGGAGTTAAAAAATACTAAATGCTAATCAGAGAGGGGACAGATCACTTACTCCTACACACAAAAGAAATGCTAACCAGAAGACACAGCTTGCACAGACAGAATTATTGTAAAACAGGATTTAGTAACAACTCAAAGCTACGGTTACAATCTGCTGGGAGACGCCTGCTGAAGCTTCTGCAGAACTTAAAGTAGTTTGCGGGGCTTAAGCAGGCCCTGTACATTTCACTTCTACTGGGCTCTCTGTAAAGATCCAGTGCCGATGTGCCGATGGACAGCTCGTCTGGGCCAGTCCTTTTGTTGTTGACCCACAAAGCTGAGCGTCTAGCCCAGGGTAACTCAGGTAATGAGGGATAAAGCATCCTTTCGGACCAGTTTCCCTGACTCTGAATCCAGGGATGTTTCCAGTGCATCACGATGTGGTCCCGTTCTTCGGATCCTTGGATCCGCCAGGGAGGATTCCCTTGCTGATTAAAGATTTGTCCATTGGGCTGGGGGGAGATCAGGTGACTTATAGCTTTGTTATTTGAAGCCCAACTTGGTGCAAACTATCTTGAACCCGATTTGTTTTAGGAGGAGTTGGAAATCTTCCCTTCTGGGCAGTTGTGTTTTTCAGAGCGTGTCCTTCGAGGGGGTACGATGCGGAGATTTCAGATTAATAATTCTGTCAGATCTTTGCTTTGGAGTCGCCTGAATGGTTTCCTGGGGGCTTTCAGGTTAGGAGGAGACAGATGTCCCCTAGGTTGTATCTGTGCCCCCGGCGTGGCTGGAGGTGGATTTGCGATGGAGGTGCACACACTCGTGGGGGAAGGGGAGAGAGTGTTTATACTGTACTTTCCAAAGGAGGAGGGGGCGGGGGCGGGGGGTGGGAACCCAGTAGAAACAATCGCAGAATCTCACCGCTGTGTCCAAGGTTGGAAACGTTCTCACACACTCCGTTCGGTGAAATCCAGAGGGTTTAAACAAAAGTGGGCTTCAGGACTGGGCGTGCACGGGAGCTCTCTCATGGCCACGCGTTGGCTAGAATTAAAAGAGCTAAGAGAAGGGTATACTTAGGACTTGAGAATAGAACGTTCTGGGTTTAGCCAACCTCCCAATTTTCCTTTATAGGGTTTCTTCATTTTATTTAAATAGCAAAAAATAAAGCAAAACCACATTTTGGAAACTAATAATGAAATAATAGATTCTTAAAAAAAAAAAAACAACAACAACAACACATAGGATCCTAGAGATAGAGCTGGGAAGGACCTTAAAGACCATTTTACAGATGAGGAAACTGAGAACTGGCATGATTTATCCAAAGCTGTACAAGTTGTAAGCATGAAAGTGCCAAAATAACCTTACCTTGAGGAACACACTTAATAATCATTTATATATATTTACTTATATAATTTTTTGTATGCATATATATAATACACATATAAAATGATACATATATAAAATATCTGCCCATACATATATACAATGATATACATACACATGTAAAATGATACACATAAGCTCTATATACATATGCCATTAACATGCACATATATACCTATAAAATTATGCACCTAGAATATATACAGATACACACATGCAATTATTAACATACACATATAAAAATACACATGCATACAATTATATAACATATACATACACATATAAAATTATGCACATATATACACATGTGTGGTTATTAACATATACATATAATAATTACATACATGATATATACGCACATAGAATGGTGCACAAAGTATATGCACATACATATATGCAATTATATACATTCACATATAAAATGATACACATGAAATCTATACACATATGCCATTATTGCTATGCACATATACACATAAAATGATATACATAAAATATACACATGCATATATGTGATTATTAATACACATATAAAATAATACACCTATAATATATACATGCACATATACAATTATATACATAACATATATACATACACATAGGATGACACATAAAATATATGCATATATATAATTAAATACATACACATATAAAATGATATCCATAAAACATATGCACACAAAATGATACACATAAAATATATGCATATACAATTATATACATATACATACACATGTAAAATGATATCCATAAAACATATGCACACAAAATGATACGCATAAAATATATGCACATATATACATACACATAGAAAAAGAATTTTATAAAACGAACATAATTTTTGGAATGGCAGGGTAGTCAGACACCTGGCCTTGTTGGGAAGCTCTTGATTGCGTCTCAGCCTTGGCCCATAGTGACTGGGCTGGGAGGTCCCTGAGCCTCCCAAAGTGCCGATCAAACTCTCTTATGACCAGCAGCTCCTCATCAGGCACTAATCTGAATCAGTGGACAATGTTCTGCACTGAGGCATCTTTTAACAATTAAAGCACAGGATCAATCAAGTAATTAATCAGTCATGATGTGTTGTACATTGTGTCAGGTGTAAGATATATAAAGGGGGAAAAACTGTCTTCAGAGAACTTATGGGGGGGGCATTCATCCACAGGTGCATAAAAATATATACAAAATCCATGTGTATTCACATACAACTCCCACCTTGGACTCCCAGAATCCTCTTCTGCCATCCAAGTGTGGCTGACCATTCCATCCTTGTATTCTAGGGTCATCCTTAGGGATTACTGCAGCTTCTAACATGGTTACTCGGGAGTCCCTACACAGTGTGTTTGCCAATATCAATCAACTTACTTGACATCAATTAGCTTTTATCACAGGGTATTTACTGAGAAGAACAGTAGCCAGAAAGTGGGAGACACATTTTCCCCTTCCACACCCACCAAGTCCCTGGGATGAACAGGCTCAGACATAAAGTTGTGAGACAGACAGAATGTGAGCGGAGGGCCCCCTCGTTCTTCCTGGCGCGGCCCCGCCAGGCCCACCTTCTGGCTGGAAAGCAGCCTCCGTGGTGGGTACAAGGCGATCCCCTGCCGACCTGCATCCACCTGCCCCCTCGGCTTCGGAGGGACTTGGCTGCCGCTGTTACCAGCTCCAGTTTTTGAAGCCCACGAGATAAGATTCTGGTTAATTCCATCTCCAGGTGTTCATTATCTTAAGATAAAACAAGAATAAACACAAGCGAGGCAAACATAACAGAGACGCCGTGCGTTCACGGCCATCTGGTGGCCAGGTGTAAGCCCCTCCATTTCACCTGGCAGCTCAGACCAGTTCAAGTCTTAATTGACACAGAGAAAGAAGAAAATTAAAAGGACTGGGAGTGGGGGGAGTCTGTTAATCCTTTTGCATTCAGCCTTATGTCCATGCCTTCCCTCCCAGCCTCCCCACCCCCAGTCCAGTCACTCCTGGCCAGAACGGGGCTCACCGAGCTGTCACCTGTTAGAGGGAAGCAGGAAAGACTATCCAGGTACCACAGGACCCACCAGGAAGGACTAATCCCAGCACGTTTTGAGGCAGCAGAGCCAAACCCAACCCCAAACAGCAGCCACCAATCCATACAGAAGGTTCCCTGCAGGGGCCTGTTTACTTAGTTTTAAATGTCATGTTTTCCATGTTTTGAATATTTTTATTTTGTGAAATATTTCCCAGTGACATTTTCTTCTGGTGCAGCAGGCGCTGTATTTTTGATGTCTACTCTAAGGACTGGGCCCCCATTGGCCAGTCCTTTTACAAATACAAAATTAAAAATAAGAAAGCAACACAAGGTTAACGTTCCGTGTCCCTAGATTCAAGAAAGTCGGGATTTCAAGCCCTTCTCTTCTATTTCCTGGCAATTTGACCTTGGGCATTTAGTTACCCACTCTGTCTGTCAAGCAAATTTCTAGCACTTATGTATTCAGAAAGTATTTAGTAAGTGCCTGCCATGTTCCAGTCACTTAACATGAGTGCTGAGGATCCACAGACACAAACGCAGTTTCCATCCTCATGGATGTTATGTCTTACCTTGAGGGAGTGGAGTGGGGAAAGAAATAGTACAAAGAATATTAAATTTAAAATATATGCAATGCAGATATAAAGGAGGGAAAGAAGGATGGAAGTAAAGGAGGGAGGGAAAGAGAAAAGGAAGGAAGAAGAAAGAAAACAGGGAAAATGGAAGGTATAAGGGGGAGAGAGGGAGGGAGGGAAGGAGAGAGGGAGGGAGGGAGGAAGGAAGGAAAGAACATCTATTAAGTGTTTTTGCCAAGCACTGTGCTAAATTCTGGCAGTAGAAGCACAAGAATGAGAGAAGGTGGAGAAGGCTCTTCAGCTGTACCAAGTAGAGCTCCTTTTCCACTTTGGGGAGTGGGGGGGGGAGATAATTCTGTGGGGAGAGGCGGGGTGACTGCTCCAGAGCCCTGCCCTGTGGCCTGAAGTCTCAGCCTGATTGCTGTTTGTATGTTCTCGAGCTGTTATTATTGTGCAGCCTCCTCTCCTCATCTTTTTTGATGGCGTTCAGATAGAAATAGTCTGGGAACAGACTGCTAGCCTACCATTATTCTTTTATGTTTAATCTTTTACAGATTATTGTTCTGGCTGATAAATGGCCGTTTTTTGGTAGTTGAATAAGAAACACAGTGATCTAAGATCATCTTCTGTTCGCTTGGAGAGAATACACTCAGGATGACTCAAGTAGCAGACAGGATGATGGGATAAATAATACGCACCTGGGCTTGTTCTCACATGATTTTTATTTCTATTATTATTTCTCTACACTTTGAAAGCTTTTCATCCCATGAAGCTTGGAGATTGGGAGTATAGGAATGGCGGCATGAAGGGTTCTTCAGGCTGTCTGGCTCAGGATGGCAGGTAGAAGTCCTCCAACTTGCCCCTTCATCTCCCGGGTCTCTATGGGTTTTCACTGTCCCCTATTCCCTTCCCTTCTCCTCCCAGCTCCCCTGGCTTCACATCCCCCCAAATCACTCTCCAGGAAGCCTCCCCGGCCCTCTTAGTGTCCCCTCTGAGCATGCTCCAGGGCGAGCTCGCTCGTGCCCTGCTGGTACATGATTTTTGGCATTTCTGCCCTGTGTGAGCTCCTTCCGGACAGGAATTTTTGCCCCTTTTAAAAATTCCCAATGTTTACCATGGCGCCTGGAACACAGAAGGTGCCACATAAATGTCTGTTGATTGATCAGAAGATTCTGGGATTGCAGACGAACTGAGATGGGAAGTGTTGAGGGTAGCACAATTCATGATTTTAATCCAAGTCTTCCTGCTTCCGATCCCCATGCACTGTGCCGCCTGTCACTGCGTGAGATCTGTGATGTCTGAGTGCTCACAGTAACGATGGTCCCCGACGTTTATGGCGTGTTGGGCCCTTTGGATCGCCTCTGCACCCTGGAAGGGCACACGAGCCAGGAAGGGGGAATCCCCCTCCGACTGCTGAGGCTCCCAGATAAGCAGTGGGAATGTCTGATTCTGTGCTGGCCTGAGGGGATAAAGACTATCCCCTGATCCCTCCTCTCTTATCTCTGATTTTGATCTTTTCCTCTGTTTATGAACCAGGAGAGTAAGGCTAGAAATGTCAGCATGAAAGAGACTCAGAACTGCTAGACAGAACGGAGCACAGACCTCCCGAGCCGGTCTCAGAAACATCAGAAGTCATAACACACATTGTGGCTAACAGAGGCAGCCCGGTTTGTCCTCTGCATTCAAGGCCTCCTTTTGCCCCACCCACCCAGCCCCTCGACCCCATATCTCATAAACAAAAGGGGAATTTGAGAGCTGTCCACATCCTGCCAGGGCTGGTGGACTCGGGGCGCAGAATGAGCTCTGTATTTTAGGGACATGGCCAGTTGGGAATTTCCTTTGCTTGACTTTGCATATCTGTCACAAGGACTTTGTTTTTCTTTTTCAGAGTGGGTGGGCCTGGGAGGGAGAGAAGGCAGATTTTGATTCCTTCAAAAATAAATAGAATTTTTGAAAAAACTAATATTAGAAAAAAATTATCCCTTTGGTTAACAGCATGGGGATGGGAGGAGCCCAAAAAGACGCCAGCGGAATCTAGTTGGGAATCGAGGAGTTTCGGCAGCCAGCCTTTTCCATGGGAGGTTCGGGATGTGTGTTCCATTCTGCCTGTAATAGTGAGGGTAGATGTTTGAGCAAATTGCATTAATCTGTTAGTGATTAGGCCCAGCCTGGGATATGGTCCAGCCTCTGACGTGAGCCGAGAAAAGTGCCTTGCCTCTCTCCAGAGGTCAGCATCTGCCCCAGATCTGGGAGTTTGTGTCTTTCCCCCTGTTGCAGGGAGAAAAAACACAGATTTCAAGGTTAATGCTTCTAGCTGCTGCCTGAAGGGGATTCTGTGTAGGCCTGGATGACAATACGAAAAGAGAGATGTTTAAGTTAGGGGCAGGGAGTGAACCAAGGGTCCTGGGGGGTGGTGAGACTGAGCATGTGTGGCCGATGTTCAAGGCATCTGAAATAGATGGGCTTTTAAAACATGTTTGTCTTGAAAGTCATTTGAAACCCCAGGAGCTTAAAGGAGCTGGGATTTTTGTCTGTTTTTTTTTTTTTTCTTTTAGCTTTTGCAAATTGATTACAGGTTTCCAGGAAAGGAAAATAACAACAACAACAACAAAAAAAAAAAAAAAAAACCAACAAGAGTTCTGCTTGCCTGGAAGTGGTCAGACCTTTCAGAAAGTGCCCTTAATGTATGATTGCTTTAGTCCCATATGCAAATTGGATTAAAGCTGAATAAATTGTAGAATTCAAGGCAGGCCTTTCCAATCAATACTGTTTCTGATGTCTTGTCATAGAAAAGGCAACAGAGATTGCTTCTGCCTCCTAACGATTGCTGCATTTTGAGAAAGAATTTTTTTTACTTCCTTTCTCATCCCACTTTTCAGTACACAAGCTACTTTTTCTTAAGGGAAGGGACTTTGGGCCTGAGGTACACAGTAGGTACTTAATAAATGTTTATTGAATTGAACTTAATTTCCTCACAGTAGCTAAAGTAGAAGGTAATAGAAAGAAATGATCACCTCCATTTCTACAGGTGAGCAAACATTCTCAGGGAAATTAACTGGCTTAGGGTCATCCAGCATATAAGAGGCGGGGTTCAAACTTAGGTCCCCTGATTGAAAGACCAATGATCTTTTTACTGTAATAATTATGTGTAATAATAGGTATGGCTTCTATAAGATTTGAAACATGATATTTCACTTGATATTCACAACCACCCTGGGAAGTAGTTGCTGTTGTTATTTGCATTTTAGAGATGATGAAGCTAAGACTAAGGGAGTTGCCGAGATTTGTCCAGAATCGCACAGCTAATGAATGTCAGAGACAGAATTCTCTGACCCTAATCCAGTATTCTGGCTATCCCCTACACTCTCCAGCCGCCATCTCTGGGATCTTTGCCTTCCTCTATTATCTCACCAGTTGATCTCATCAGCTCCCATGGGCTCCATCATCCTTTCAATGCAGATGATTCCCACGGCTTTCTATCTAGCCCTAACCTCTCTCAGACCTTCTTCAATTACCATTGATGCCCCGAAAGCATCTCAGTCTCAGTGTGTCCCAAACAGCCCTCCCCATCATTTGTTCCAAACTTCCCTATTCCCTTTCTGGATACTTTGAAGATGTCAGCACCATTTTGTACTAGTTACTCAGGCTCATTCCTCAAAAGAACATAGTAAGCTCTTTAAAAAATGGTTACATAATGTCTGTTGTATAGTAAACTCTTTTAAAAAATGGTTGCATAGTGTCTGCCGCATAGTAAGCTCTTTTTAAAATGGTTGCATAGTGTCTGCCACATAGTAAGCTCTTTTTAAAATGGTTGCATAGTGTCTGCCGCATAGTAAGCTCTTTTTAAAATGGTTGCATAGTGTCTGCCGCATAGTAAGCTCTTTAAAAAATGGTTGCATAGTGTCTGCCGCATAGTAAGCTCTTTTTAAAATGGTTGCATAGTGTCTGCCGCATAGTAAGCTCTTTTTAAAATGGTTGCATAGTGTCTGCCGCATAGTAAGCTCTTTTTAAAATGGTTGCATAGTGTCTGCCGCATAGTAAGCTCTTTAAAAAATGGTTGCATAGTGTCTGCCCCATAGTAAGCTCTTTAAAAAATGGTTGCATAGTGTCTGCCGCATAGTAAGCTCTTTAAAAAATGGTTGCATAGTGTCTGTCACATAGTAAGCTCTTTAAAAAATGGTTGCATAGTGTCTGCCGCATAGTAAGTTCTTTAAAAAATGGTTGCATAGTGTCTGCCGCATATTAAGTTCTTTAAAAAATGGTTGTATAGTGTCTGCTGCATAGTAAGCGCTTTAAAAAATGGTTGTTGATTGATTGTTTGAAAGACTGAGTTACAGAGATGACCTTGAAACCAACATGCATCAGGAAATGGTGGTATCCAGGGGAAAATATCTTTACACTCAAATAGACCATGCCGTTTTTGCTAATCTTTAACCAGAAGTAGAAACACTTAACACTGTTTCAGTCTCTTATGATTGAAAGTACAACTTTTGAAAACAAGGCTTGCTTACTCTGGACTGTTTGTTTTAATCCTCTTGCAGATTTCCTTGACCATTTGAACCTGAAAACACGGTGTCGGACAGCCTCTTATCGGTAAGTCCTTTGTGTTTAATTTTTAAAAGAAAATAACTGCAGTTGCACGTGACTCAAGAATTCAAGTGGAATGTTGCTTGACTTGTGCTGTAATTAAGTGGTTATTCACTCACCTTTGGGTTTTTTCCTAGAATAATTTGTGGTGTTTTCCATGCTTGAAGAAAAAAAAAAATGTACATTCTTCTTGGTGACCAAAAGACCTTTGAATACAGGTCAGAGGTCGCCGGGGAAGGAGTGACTGAAACATTCATTGTCTTGGGAAAGAATCTAAGGGTCTGAGGAACTGCAAGGTCATTCCCGAGTCCTCTGTTGTGAAATGGAAACCAGATTAAACTGAATTAAAAGAGGCATAAGTAGCAGCAAGAAAATGGAAAGTCTGTATTGCCTTGTTTGGACTCCATCTAAAGTGTTGTTTTGGGGCTGGGTTACATTTTAAGGAAAAGATTGCAATTTAGATGGATGGTCCAGAAGATAAAGGGCCAGAACAATAAAAAGGCTGGAAAACATGCCATGTGTGGGGGAAAAACTAAGACTTTTTAGCTGGAAAGGAGACTTCCAGAGGTGGGGGAGATGGAATGAGTCACCGCTTTCATATATCTGAGGGGCTGTAATGCATAAAAGGAATGAGACTTTTTCTGCTTCTCCCCAGTGGACAGAAGCTGGAGGCTTGGGTAGAAATTAGAGAACTGATAGAGAAAGCTATCCAAAAGCCTGATGGACTTCCTTGAGAACTCATCCATTCCCGATTCAAAAATGGCTAACGGTTCAGAGAGGGAGGCTTTGCTTTTGGCAGGCCTTGGTCTGGAGGAGCTCAGAATGCTGGGATTCTGTTACCTGAAAAGCTCTCCTGTAAGCCCACCGGTCCCAAGCCCTGGCTCGTGGCCTTTACTGCAGACGTGTTACATCTGCATTTTAAGACAGCCAGTAATTTGAACTCCTCCCGGAGTTGGCTGAAGCGCGCCCAGCTCTTACTCATGTTTTTGTCCTCCTGAAATTTCCCCTTTTTACGATCTGTTTGCTTGTGGCACGATGAGCAAGGCACTAATTGAATTCTTTAGGGATGATCCTACTTTGGGGGTAGGAAAAGGATGCGTTCCAGCGGGAACTTTTACAGTTAAAGGCATTTCTTTTTGTATTGTGATTGTGGGTGGGGAGGAATTTCTTCTCTCTTAGAGCAACATCCCTGTCTGGGATATTAGGGCTTAGGGGATAACAGAGTAAAGTAGACCTGCATAGACATGGTTCTTTTGCTTTAAATGATTCATTAATTTTTTTTACAACATTGTCACTTTTCAAAAACTTCTCATCCCACCTTCCCGGCACGTTTCTGACAAAGAGTTACATAGTAAAGTAAAAAACAAAGACACACTGTGTCTAAAAGCATATGTCTGTGGACTGCTAAAGTCAGGATAGGTCACTTCATCGATGAGAATTCTCAAGTCTCGGGTCTGTTATTTACCTTGACATTATTGCGATCGCTCTGTAAATTATTCTTCTCTTTCTGTTCACTTCTGTCTGAACCAGTTCATACACAACTTCCCAAGTTTCTCTGAACTCTGCATTTGCAGACAATAGGCACCTAACTCTGTAATATAACACATGTATCATGAAACTGGAAAAACGCTAGCAGGTGGATGGCAAAAAAGGTTTCTTGCAGAAAGTAGGACTTTTGATGAATCTTAAAAGAAGTCAAAGAATAGATAAAGGAAGAAGGGAGCATATCTTGGGCATGGGAGACTGACAGCCGTGAGAAGGTATTTAGAATTGGAGGAGATGGGATGTTGAGTTTGAGGAATAGCAAATAGTCTTGTATCCCTGAGAAGTAGAATATGTGGGAGAAGATAAAGTGTGAGAAGACCAGAAAGATAAGGAAAGGGGGTATGCCTCATATTCTTATCTCATCCTTTTACATATTAGACCATTATCAGAGATATTTACTGTGACAGTTTTTCCCAAATGACTACTTTTCTTCTTATTATGGCTGCATTGATTTTGTTTGCATAAAGGCTTTTACAGTTCAGCTTTTATGATCACCTCTGTCCCTTAGTTATTAAGAAATAATTTCATCCTTGTCATAGTTGTGCCTCCTGGTCATCTTCTACTTTTGAATGATAGGATCTTTAATATTTTGGTCATGTAGCCAGTGGAACTTTTTTTGCCCTATTGGGGGCATAAGGTCAAAAAAGGTTGATCCAAAAAGATCTTAGAAGAATCATAAGTTGTGATAATACAGGATCAGAGCCAAAGAATTAATTAGTATGAAGCAGGAGGGTGTAAGTAACTTTTTAAACCAAGTGGAGCAGTGTCCACACGAGGGTATCACTCGGTACAGGAAGGCAACCCCCAGTGCCCAGTGTGGTTTTAGAGGCCTAACAGTCTGGGAGATCGGGATGGGCAGGCAGCCAAGGTTTCCATCAAGGTGTTTCAGGCCAATGTCCAAGCGTGAGCACCAGCCTAAGGGCGGGACACAGAATGCCAGCCAGTGGAGATAAAACACAGGCTGGTGTGGTTCAACCAGTTAACACGAGTCAGAGAAAGGAACTGGGTTCAGATCTCAGCTTCAGCCCTGGTTCCTTCACTGGTCCATGAATGAGTTGTTTTAGGTAATCTCCAAAGACTCTCTTTGTCCATGGCATTTAAAGGGTTCCATGTAGGGATTTCAGAGGGGAAATTGCACCTTTCTTTTCCCTAGCCCCCAATTGCATTGTACCAACTCCTTTTACAAACCAGAAAAGGATTCGTGATAACCTGTGACTCTGTGACCAAGAGAAATCACAGATGTTTTTATATTCCCCTGCCTCTGTCACAGAGAGTTCTCGACATAACATTTGTACCCAATCACACCTTTAAAATTACCTCAAATTTATCAAATCTGTCCTCAAATATATTATCGTTCTTTACTATCTTTGATGACTGTAATCATATATTTGGTTATCAGGCTTCTTTTTTACTGAGGCAATTGGGGTTCAGTGACTTGCCCAGGGTCACACAGCCAGGATGTGTTAAGTGTCTGAGGGCAGATTTGAACTCAGGTGCTCCTGACATCAGGGCTGATGCTCTATCCACGGCACCACCCAGCCGCCCTGGTTATCATACATCTAAAAACATTCTTCTGAGGAGGGATGTAGGGACTTCACCAGGCCTTCCTGCTCTGAGCTTTAATTATATCTGGACCTACAAGCTCAGTCTGGGAGGTGCCAGGTCATAGGAGTTAAACATGGACAGAAGGGACCAACCAAGGCTGACAAAAGCTTTGGTCACTGGCTGTCCGGCTTTTATCCCCTTTCCTCTAGAGTGGGTGGACAAGGGCTAGCGGGGCCGTGCTGATGGCCACTGGGACAGAGAGCCTTGCACCTGCCAGCTGTTTGCAAAAGAACAGAAATGGATAATTGGATTTTCCCGTCCTTCCCCCTCAAACTGTTGAAAGTTCTGGGTGCTTCTCTGGGTGTTGAAAAAACTGGGTGAAAACTCCAGTCAGAAAGGAGAGGCCTTCTTAAATCTTCTTGGGGGTCAAACGCTTGAACATGGTGTCCTCCTTGTCTTTGGGCCATCACTAGGGCTAGGGAGCAGAGTGGACCACCCAGGAAAAGAGACTAGAAGAGGGGGGAGGCTGAGAGAGTAGCCAGCATGGTGGTTCTCAACAGCCAGTCCCTTTTGCATTGTCAAGATGCTGGAAACTAAGGGGGTACCTGTCATTTGGGGAATGTCACGGTGTAAAAATGGCCGCCGTGCTGTAGCAAATGATGGTCTCAGAGAAAACTGAGAAGGCTTCTCTGAACTGATGTGGGAAAAATGATTTCTACAAAGATAGACATTGTAAAGGCAACATAAGGAACCTCATCATGACAGTGACCAAGAGTGATTCCAAAGGGGACACTTGAGACTTCCCTCTCAGTGGAAAAACTGCAGACCGAGGCAGCAGAACGAGCCGAATGGCTTTTGGACACGGCCGTTTGAATTTATTTTGCTTGACTTTTTTTTCAGTGGAGGAAGTTGGGGGGAGAGAAAATAGATTTGTTAGTTTTAAAAATTAATTTAGACCGAATGGAGGGGTGCCTGATGTTGTTTCCCTTTGGTGGGATGGACAACAGACACAGGGAATCTAGGACCTATCCTTAAGGAGCAACTATGTGGGGGCGGATCTGGAAGTTCATCGGATGGAGATGAGTTAAAGTCACTGAGTGTGTAGCCTCGAAGGGAGAAGCCCTTGGGGAGGCACGATGTCTGGGGGAGATGGGATGGGTCTTTAAAAGACAGTCGTGTTTATTTTGCTCGGCTCCAGAAGAGAGGAGGAGGAGAAATCAGTGCAAGTGGCAGAGAGGCTGATTTGCTTTTGCAAGACATAAATGCCTTCACTTATCACTGCTAGAGCTCTTGGAAGTTAAACCCCAAGCTTCCGACTCTTCTGAGCCCAGGATACCGTCTCCCGTCAATATGGGACTCAGAACCTAGCGCCTCTTAGCAAGCAATATGTTGTATTATCTCAACAGTTCAGTCTGTCATTGAGCATTTATTAAGCACTGACTGAGTACCAAATTGACCAATGACTGTCTAGGAGCTCATAGCCTAGTGGTGGAGATAGCGTGCCGACAGCATGTGAGTGATTATTTGATGCATCCTCGACATCTGGGGAGCTGAGCTCCTCCTCCAGAATCCGGGTGGGGAGAAACGCCGAGTTCCCCGTGTTGCACCATGAACGCCAAATAGGTAATGAGAGGTTATGGATTTTGACTCTGCCACTTTATATCTTGTGTTTGCATGTATGATCTTACTCACTTTTCTTTTCCCCAAGGTTCTGGGCTGATAAAAGCTTCCTCCACCAGAGTCTGAAATATGTAT
The DNA here is from genome assembly GCF_016432865.1 of Antechinus flavipes. Lineage (NCBI taxonomy): Eukaryota > Metazoa > Chordata > Mammalia > Dasyuromorphia > Dasyuridae > Antechinus > Antechinus flavipes. The sequence continues at coordinate 459,403,521 of NC_067401.1, forward strand.
GGGGGACGGGGCTGGGCTTTCCCTTGGACTCCTGTTCCTCTATTCTTATCGAAAGTCTGAATGGGCTAATGGGGCCTCGGAGGAAGTCTTCCAGTTGAGAGATTGTATGATGAGGGAGGGGAGAGTAAGATGTAACAAGACTGGAAATGGAGGGAAGAGGAGCAGCGTGATCGACAGGAGTCGATTTGTTCCTGGAGGTGATCTGTTGGTTGGAGTTAGCGAGACGATATCAGGGCGTCACAAAGTGGGGCTCTCAGCAAACAGATCAATTGTCTGAGGCTCGCAGACTGAGACTGGCTATTGACTTAGTGCGGGGGCTATGTTGCCTTGAGGGTAAGACGTGCTGGAGGACCCCGTGTGGGGTATGTCATAGAGGAAATACTTGTTGGGTAGGGGTCGGCCTCCGAGGCCCCTGCCGGAGTCTGCGGGGTTTGGGGTCATTCAGTAAGTGCTGCGCTGAGATGATTCAGATGAGATGAGCCAGGTGTCCAGAGATCTACTCCAGCCAGATGAAGAAATTCAAAGGTTCAAATCCCGTGTCCCTCTCAGCTTTCACAAAGGCCCGTGGTACAGTGGGCAGATACTGGCGTGTGTGTACGGGTGTGTATATGGGCGAATGTGTGTGGCTGCCTTTAAGGAAAGCTTGGCGAGCTGGAGGAGAGGACAGACAGACACAAGCATAGACAGACAGACCAACAGATAGACAGGCCGACCAATGGATAGACAGGTGATATTTAGGTAGATGATCTTAGAAAGAGATAAATGGACAGAGACTGATGAATAGGCAGTGATAGAGAGAGGATTGATCTTAGATGCATGGATAGAGACAGACAGTGGGACAGGTGGTAGTTAGATATATAGATGGATGGATGGATGGATGGAGAGAAAGATAAATGGGGAGATAGACAGAACATCTATTAAATACACTTAGGTTCTAGGCACTGTGCCACGGTGATGGCCCCGAGAGCTTAGCCCTTTGAGCTCTGGGATTCCTGCCCGAGGCCCTCTTCTCACTGGTGAGAGCATTTACTCTGGCTGGGGGGCCCCATTGGGCCTCATGTACCCCCAGCATCCTTTCGGCAGCTGCTCTCCCCCCCCTTCTCTCCAGTTTCCAGTTGGGGACCCCCGATCAGTTCGATGCCGCTCCTGGAATGTGTCTGTTCCCCTACAGCGCCACCTCCTGTCCTTGCCATGTTCCTTACCTAGGGTCTCTCTCCCATTAGAATGTAAACTCCCTGAGGTCAGGGACCGTCCCATTTTTGGTAGCCCCCTTAGCCCAGTGCTCCTCACATGGCAGCTCTCAATAAATGTGGCATTCGTTGATTCAAGGACTTTCCCAAACCTACAAATATGGCCGTACCAGGTGTGCTGTCGGATCCCCCACCAGATGTCCAGCCCGGTCTGAGACTGGCCTGCAAATGGATAGAGATTGGATGCTATTATATATTCAATCTCTATCCACTGAGAAATTTAGATATTATATATTAGATATAACACATATAAATATTATATGTTTATAAATATAGAAATTTATTAATGGATAGATATTATTATATACAATAAAAATATATAAATATGTTATATAACAAATAGAAATACATAAATTTATAAATATTATAAATATATGGATTTGTATATTCTGGCCAGGACATTCCTGGAAACTGCATCATGAAGCAGCAATGTCTACATGCAAATCCTCCCCCTCCCCCCCGACTTTGCACTGTTAACAAGAAGTTATTATTATTATTATTATTATTATTATATTGTATATAATAATTATTACATATTAGACATAACATATTGTTTAATATTAATATATTATATAATTATTGTTATTATTAATGGCATTAATTACTTAATAGCATCTCCTTAGTAGGGTTACCTTTCACGGTGACTCACCTTTGCAGCTCAGTAGCAAAGCCTGCCAGTCACGCCGGGGACAAGACTCGGCCCAAATGGTTCCCCTCCACCTCTCTGGCCCCTGCGGCCGACTGACCCTCTCTCTCCGGCCTCTCCATCCCTGGAAGCTCCTTTGTCCTTGCTCAGCCACGTAGGCCTCCGTTCCTGGGAAGAAGCTGCCCCGACACCGGCACTGCCCTCCATCTGCCCTGTGCTTTAGTGTATAGATTGTATTTTTATTTTATCTACTTTATATTAATGCTCCTGTGAGCATGTGAATACACACACATATTAAATCTATTTGTCTTCCTCATTAGGGAGGATGGGATGATTTCATTCTTAGTACTTGGATTCCTGGTATGGAGTACCAAGCCCGGCGTGGGGTGAGCACTGAGTGAGAAAGGGGACGCAGTCGTGATCATAAGTCCTGCCTCGGAGCCGACCTTCTGATTCTGGGCACTGCTCCCTCCCAGATACCCTAATTTTCTAACTTTTTAATTAGCATGAGGGCCTCTTTGCCGTATCCAGTTTCTTACCCCTTACCCCCTCCTAACAATAGTATTTATTATTTAATCTCTGTCCATTGAGAAACGTGTATATTTTTATTTATAAATTTATATAATTATCATATTATATAATATATAATAATTTAATTCAATAATAATATAATATCCATTGAGAAATTTCTATATTTATAGTTATAAATTTATATATAAAATTTATAAAAGATATAAAACTATATATTTATAACATATATAATACATATTGCATGTATAATATAATAACATGTGATAATATTTAATTGCTACACATTGAGAAATTTATATACTTGTAATTTTTATTATATGTAATATATTTATTTTTATAATACATAATACTACTTTTTAATCTATCCATTGAGAAATCGACATATTTATAAAATTATAAAATATAAATTTATGTGTTTCTATTTGTTATATAATTTTTTGTATATAATAATCTCTATTCATTAATAAATTTCTATATTTATATTTATAAATATATAATATTTATGATCTATTTATATTTGTTATATCTAATATGTAAATTTCTCAATGGATAAGAGATTGAATAGATAATAACATTCAGTCTTTATCCATTGAGAAATTTAAATATTTATAATATTTATTATCTATAACATGTTTATTATAATAACATATAATACCATTCAATCTTTATCCGTTGAGAAATTTATATGTTCATAATATTTATTATCTGTAACTTATTTATTATAATAATATAGAGATTGAATATATAATAACATTCAGTCTCTACCCATTGAGAAATTTAAATATTTATGTTTATTATCTATAACATGTTTATTATAATAACATATACCATTCACTCTTTATCAGCTGAGAAACTTATATATTTATAATATTTATTATATATCTTATTTATTATAATAATATATGATAATAACATTGAATCTCTTATCCATTGAGAAATTTATGTATTTTTATTTATTACATATAACATTTATTGAAATAATAGATACTAACAAAATTCGGTCTCTAGCCATTGGGAAATTTACACATTTGTGATATATAACATATTTACTATAGTAATGAGTGATAACAGCATTTGCTCTCTATGCGTTGGGAGAAAGCCATCGGTGGCTGAGGACTCCTGGCAGTAACTGGTTCTTGGGCCCTCCGGCTGTCCGCCCTTGGGTCGGGGTCGGGAAGGTTCTCCCCGTGCGCTCGGAGGGTCTGGGGCCCCCACCGCCCGTCTGGAGCCGCCGCTCCCGCCCTTCCCGCCCCTCCTGGCTCGGGCCGTGGGCAGTCTCCCCCCGTCCGGAGGCTTTGCAGACCTCGCGTTACCGTCACCACCGTCAGCGCCGGCAATAGCAGGCGGATAATTAGTATTAACCGTGACAGCAGCTCGCCTGCGTCTGGGGCCGTGGGGTTAGCAGAGGATTTCACGTTTTAATTTGGGTTTGGTCTGGGTTCATTTGGTTTGTATTTGTTTAACGTGCGTTTTTATGTGTCTCTGTCAGATCTCGCCGCGTTCTGCCCCGTCTGGTTTAAGGGCCGTCGGTCTCACAGAGCAGGAAACCTCCTTCTCTTTTGCGGGGGCTGGGGCGGACCCCGGGCCTTGAAGGCCATTCCGGCACTCCGCGGCTGTCACTTTGCCGGGCGAGGCACCGGGCCCTCCTCCCTACTGTGTCTCCCTTTGACAGATGAAAAACAGACTGGGATGTGTTCGGTGACTCGTGAACGGGCAGGGGCTGAATCAGGATTCGAACTCTGGTCTCTCCCCCTGGGGCAGCTTAGCTCTCCCCACACCCCGAAGCCCGGGCCTGGCCGCCAGAGTGGACGGGCTCCTGGAGTGTAGGAGGAGCTTGGAGCCTCATGAGAGGTCACATGGGGGAGCAGGTGCAGGTTTTGAATCTAGGCCCCGTGGCCCCCACGGGGTCAGCCCCGGTGACTCTGAGCCGGCCCTGCCTTGCCCCCCCCTTGTCCCTCCCCCCCGTGTTTCAGCACAGGGTCAGTGCTGCCGGCCACCTGGCCCTCGGGGAGCCTCGTGCACCTGTTCATTGCCTGCTGTACGCGAGGCTTTGAAAGCCCAACCTAGCGGTTCACGTTTGCTCTTGGAGGAGGGGGCATCCTCAGCGCTTGGTGCCGCCCCTGTCCCCCCCTTCTTCCTCCCCCTCCCCCCGCCGGTGCTCTGTTTAACCTTTATTGGCTGGGTGACCTCAGGCACTCCGGGAGGTTCCAGCCCCAGCTCCAGCGCTGATTGCTTCAAGCTTTAATGGGCTATCCGTGTCTCGCAGCCGCAAGGGCCCGAGGAGGCCCAGTGTCCCTCGAACGGCGGCCGTCTGAGTGACCCCGGCCACTCACGCCCCGCTCTGCCGCGGCAGGGACGGACTCGACGTCCTCGGGCCTGCGTCCGGCTCTGGGGCCCAGCGCACAGTAGGGTTTCTGCAAGTGAAGCCGCTGCCAGCAAGGCGGGCCAAGATCGAGCGCTGCCCTGAGCCTCACCGAGCATGGGCGCCCAGGACACAAGCCATGGTCGGGGGCGGGAGGGGCCGGGGACTCGGCCTCGGAGAACGAGGGGGTCAGAGGCCCCCCACACTCACATACAATCGGGGGCCTGGGTCTGCAGACTGAGCCCGGACTTGTCGTCTGCCCCGAGGCGCCGGGGGTCCCAGCAAGCCCCCGGCCTGTGGCTCTCCTCTGGGCAGGTCACAGGGACGTCCAGTCTTTAAGGAAAATGCCTCGAATGAATGAGTGAGTGAATGAATGAAAAAAGACCATTTATCAGACCTGTATGTGCCTGATCCGAGAGGCCGAAATCCAAAAGGGAAATCATCCCTGCTCGCAAGGAAGGATTTGTATGGGATTTTCATTCCCTCCATCATACTCTAAATCTGGGGGAACTCGGGCAGATCCCATACCTCCCTTCCTTATTAATCAGTATATTGTGTCAATGTCAATTATTATCATTAATTAATATAAATAATAAACGGCACTTAAAAGTTTGCAGAGCCCTTGGCATAAAGACGTTATTTCATTTGACCCTTTGGGCACTCTGGGTATTATTGAACAGAACATCGGGGTCAGTCAGTCCCTTAACAACCGTCAATTTAGCCTTGCCTGGGTGCCGGGCCCATATTTCAGGTTGCCTTAAGGGCTCTTTATTATTTTATAGATAATTTGTAATTTTTTAAAAACACAGATAATTTTATGAATTTAGTTATCTAAAAACAAAGCTATTTTATCATTTTACAATCATTTGTAGTTATCTAAAAACAAAGATAATTTTATTAATTTACAGTTATACAAAAACAAAGATGATACTGTTATTTTAGGGATCATTTGTAGTTAACTAAAAAGAGATACTTTCCTTAATTTTATTCTTTAAATAATACCATCCTTCATAAATAATTCACAGTTATCTAAAAACAAAGATCAATTTGTCATTTTACAGATAATTTGTAGTTATCTAAAAAAAAGATAATTTTATTAATTTACAGTTATCTCAAAACAAATTTAAATTGGTTATTTTATGGATAACTTGTAGTTATCTAAAAACAGATATTTTTGTTAATTTGCAGATAATTTGCCATTATAAAAAATAAAGATAACTCTTATTTTATGGATAATTTATAGTTATCTAAAAACAGATAATTTTATTAATTCACAGATTATTTACAGTTACCTAAAAACAAAGATAATTTTGCTATTTTATGGATAATTTGTAGTTATCTAAAAGCACAGATAATTTTATGATTCCAGATTATTTGTAGTTATCTTTTAAATGCAGATGTCTTGATTTCACAAATGAGGGAACTGAGGAGAGAGTTTCGGCCACTTGCCCCGGCTGATGCCAGGAGCAGGATTTGAACTTGGGCCTCCTATAAGTCTGTGTAACCTGTGTGTACTTGGTGGAGGCTGGAGGCCAGGCCTGGCCTGGAGTCCACCCTGAGTCCAAGAGGAGCATTCCCACAGAAGGATGGGCATAGGAAGACCCCGAGGGGTCGCCGAGACTGACCCTGGAGAGCAGGAGGAGGAACGGACCAGTTTGCTCAGCCCTTCCTCCCCTGGCCAGGTCCTGTGCCATGCTCCCTTCCCTTAACCTGCAGAGGAAGGCCAGGCCAGGAGCCGGCAGAGGAAGGCTAGCCCAGGAGCCAGCAGAGGAAGGCTAGCTCAGGAACCGGCAGAGGAAGGCTAGGCCAGGAGCCGGCAGAGGAAGGCTAGCTCAGGAGCCCACAGAGGAAGGCTAGCTCAGGAGCCCACAGAGGAAGGCTAGCCCAGGAGCCGGCAGAGGAAGGCTAGCCAGGAGCCGGCAGAGGAAGGCTAGCCCAGGAGCCGGCAGAGGAAGGCTAGCCCAGGAGCCCACAGAGGAAGGCCAGGTCAGGAGCCCACAGAGGAAGGCCAGGCCAGGAGCCGGCAGAGAAGGGCCAGGCCAGGAGCCCACAGAGGAAGGCCAGGCCAGGAGCCGGCAGAGAAGGGCCAGGCCAGGAGCCCACAGAGGAAGGCTAGCTCAGGAGCCCACAGAGGAAAGCTAGCCCAGGAGCCAGCAGAGGAAGGCTAGCTCAGGAACCGGCAGAGGAAGGCTAGCCCAGGAGCCAGCAGAGGAAGGCCAGGTCAGGAGCCCACAGAGGAAGGGCAGAGGAAGGCTAGCCAGGAGCCCACAGAGGAAGGCCAGCCCAGGAGCTGGCAGAGGAAGGCTAGCCCAGGAGCCGGCAGAGGAAGGTCAGGCCAGGAGCCGGCAGAGGAAGGCTAGCCCAGGAGCCCACAGAGGAAGGCTAGCCCAGGAGCCCACAGAGGAAGGCTAGCCCAGGAGCTGGCAGAGAAGGGCCAGGCCAGGAGCCCACAGAGGAAGGCTAGCCCAGGAGCCCACAGAGGAAGGCTAGCCCAGGAGCGGCAGAGGAAGGCTAGCCAGGAGCCCACAGAGGAAGGCTAGCCCAGGAGCCCACAGAGGAAGGCTAGCCCAGGAGCCCACAGAGGAAGGCTAGCCCAGGAGCCGGCAGAGGAAAGCTAGCCCAGGAGCCGGCAGAGGAAGGCTAGCCCAGGAGCCCGCAGAGGAAGGCCAGGCCAGGAGCCCACAGAGGAAGGCTAGCTCAGGAGCCGGCAGAGGAAGGCTAGCCCAGGAGCCGGCAGAGGAAGGCTAGCCCAGGAGCCCACAGAGGAAGGCTAGCCCAGGAGCCCACAGAGGAAGGCTAGCCCAGGAGCCCACAGAGGAAGGCTAGCTCAGGAGCCCACAGAGGAAGGCCAGGCCAGGAGCCCACAGAGGAAGGCCAGCCCAGGAGCCGGCAGAGGAAGGCTAGCTCAGGAGCCCACAGAGGAAGGCCAGCCCAGGAGCCCACAGAGGAAGGGCAGAGGAAGGCTAGCCCAGGAGCCGGCAGAGGAAGGCTAGCCCAGGAGCCGGCAGAGAAGGCCAGGCCAGGAGCCCACATAGGAAGGCTAGCTCAGGAGCCCACAGAGGAAGGCCAGCCCAGGAGCCGGCAGAGGAAGGCCAGCCCAGGAGCCGGCAGAGGAAGGCTAGCTCAGGAGCCCACAGAGGAAGGCCAGGCCAGGAGCCCACAGAGGAAGGGCAGAGGAAGGCTAGCCCAGGAGCCGGCAGAGGAAGGCTAGCCCAGGAGCCGGCAGAGAAGGCCAGGCCAGGAGCCCACATAGGAAGGCTAGCTCAGGAGCCCACAGAGGAAGGCTAGCTCAGGAGCCCACAGAGGAAGGCCAGGCCAGGAGCCCACAGAGGAAGGGCAGAGGAAGGCTAGCCCAGGAGCCGGCAGAGGAAGACTAGCCCAGGAGCTGGCAGAGAAGGCCAGGCCAGGAGCCCACATAGGAAGGCTAGCTCAGGAGCCCACAGAGGAAGGCTAGCCCAGGAGCCCGCAGAGGAAGGCTAGCCCAGGAGCCCGCAGAGGAAGGCTAGCCCAGGAGCCCGCAGAGGAAGGCTAGCCCAGGAGCCCGCAGAGGAAGGCTAGCCCAGGAGCCCGCAGAGGAAGGCTAGCCCAGGAGTCCGCAGAGGAAGGCTAGCCCAGGATCCGGCAGAGGAAGGCTAGCCCAGGAGCCCACAGAGGAAGGCTAGCTCAGGAGCCCACAGAGGAAGGCCAGGCCAGGAGCCCACAGAGGAAGGGCAGAGGAAGGCTAGCCCAGGAGCCCACAGAGGAAGGCTAGCCCAGGAGCCCGCAGAGGAAGGCTAGCCCAGGAGCCCGCAGAGGAAGGCTAGCCCAGGAGCCCGCAGAGGAAGGCTAGCCCAGGAGCCCGCAGAGGAAGGCTAGCCCAGGAGCCCGCAGAGGAAGGCTAGCCCAGGAGCCCGCAGAGGAAGGCTAGCCCAGGAGCCCGCAGAGGAAGGCTAGCCCAGGAGCCCGCAGAGGAAGGCTAGCCCAGGAGCCCGCAGAGGAAGGCTAGCCCAGGAGCCCACATAGGAAGGCTAGCTCAGGAGCCCACAGAGGAAGGCTAACTCAGGAGCCCACATAGGAAGGCTAGCTCAGGAAGTGGCAGAGGAAGGCTAGCCCAGGAGCCCACAGAGAAAAGCTAGCCCAGGAGACCACAGAGGAAGGCTAGCCCAGGAGCCGGCAGAGGAAGGCTAGCCCAGGAGCCCACAGAGAAAAGCTAGCCCAGGAGCCCTCAGAGGAAGGCTAGCCCAGGAGCCGGCAGAGGAAGGCTAGCCCAGGAGCCCACAGAGAAAAGCTAGCCCAGGAGCCCTCAGAGGAAGGCTAGCCCAGGAGCCGGCAGAGGAAGGCTAGCCCAGGAGCCCACAGAGGAAGGCTAGCGCAGGAGCTGGCAGAGAAAGGACTGCCCTGGGGCCCACAGAAAGGCCGGCCCCAGAGCCTGCAGAGGAGCCTGCCCACTCTGCAGAGACCAGGGCCCCTGTCAGTGAAACGTGGCCCAGCTCTGCCCCCTGGAGTACCAGACAGGAACACTGCTCACACAGGCCCTAGTTCTCCAGTTTGAACGCACAGAAAATAGGCTTTTTGTTCCATTATCAATAATCCTGGAGCAAGCGTGGGCCCGGAGGGATTTGAAAGCAGAATTATTGTTGTTGTTTTCCCCTGAACTCCCCGAGTCTGGGGGCGACGGCGGCACACCGTCACGACGGGGCTTTCAAAATCCGAGCCGTTTCCGATGATATTAAAACTATGATTTATGAGGGCAGACGGGGAACGAGCACGAATCCGAATGAGATTGCAGAGAGCTGTCATTGAGAACGGCAGAACCTCGGGCCGTCCGGTCCCAGGGGGGACAGAGCCGCGGCTGTTACCGATAAATAATGCCCATTCTGCCCTCTCCGGCGGCCGCCGCCTTGGCTGAGCCGCAGAATCCTGGGGGGGCTGCTCTGTCTCTCCCCGGGGCTCCTTGTGCTGCTGGCCGTGACCCGAGACCCGCTCCCCTCCCGCCAGCCCCGGCCCGGAGAGTCCAGAGTAGGGGCCGGCCGCCCAACCTGCGGGGTAACTCATCTCTGCTTCGGGCCGCGTCCTGGCCGCGGGAGGGCTGGCGCTCGGGCCTGGCCAAGCAGGGGCCGCCCTTCACCATCTTATGTTCTTTGTAAAAGGAAAAATGGCAATCAGATGCAAAGAGCTGGGCTGTGGGAGGGGGAGGCAAGTCTTCCTCTGTTCTTATCTATTCGTATGGGCAGAAACCTGGTAAATGAGTCCGGTTTTGGCCCCAGATCTAACCTGATCCATTCTCCACAGGTTGGGGCCATGATAGGAAGCTTCCAGATGAAATCCCGGTGGCTTTGTTCTCACGGGAAATGTTTTATTTCTCAGGGAAACTGTTCTAAGGCAGACTCAGCCTGAGATAGGGATCATCATCTGTCAGGGAAAAACCAGTTCCTGGGCAAGGGTTTAGACCCGGATGGGACGGAGCCCTGCGGAGTTTTACGTCCCGGACGACCTGTATTTATGACCCGAGCGGTTCCTGCGGGCGCCTGGCCTAGTGGATGAGAGCTGGCTTGGAGAGGAGGGGCTCTGGACTTGAATCGTGCCTCGAGCTCTTTAGCCGGTGGCGGTGGGCGGCTCACTACCTCTCCCCGGACCATGGGCTTGTCTCCTGTGAAACGGGGGTGGAAAGTCCTGAATATGTGGTCCTAGGCAGCTGGAGCATTTCCTCCCAGAGTCAGAGGATTAAGGCAATGCCAAATGGAGCCCTGGTCCCCCCCACAATCACTGCCCTCTCTCCCTTGTAGATGCTCCTGCCCCGACATCTCGGGTATTTCTGGGGAGGGGGCCCTTCCCCACTGCTGTGGCCAGACTGAACCTTGTGGCACAGTGACAGGCAGTGTAGACAACTTCCTGCTCCCTCTCATCCTTCTCATCTGTTCTTCTTGCTGTCATTTAGTGATCTTTTTGTTCTCATTGCTGAGGCTGCTGAGTATATCATTCCTTTTCTTCCCATTACTTCATTCCTTATCATTTCCTCTCTTCTTCTTCTTCTTCTTCTTCTTCTTCTTCTTCTTCTTCTTCTTCCTCTTCCTCTTCCTCTTCCTCCTCTTCCTCTTCTCTTCTTCCTCTTCTTCGTCTTCCTCCTCCTTCGTCTTCCTCTCCCTTCCTCCCCCTTTCTCCTTCTTCCTTCCTCTTTCCTTCTTCCTCCTTCTTCTTCTTCCTTCTTTGTGTGTGTGTATATAGACACATAGACACACACACACCCCCATCCTTCCTTCACAGCTTTGGATTCCTCATATTCCTCCCCTTGCCCGACAGTATCTGATCCTGTGGTTGGCAGGCGGGCGATCTTCCAGGAGCTCCTTCCTCCTTGGCTCCTCCCTGGATCCGGACTCAGTCTGTGCCTCTGGGTGGGTCCGTGCCCCGTCTTGGGGCCCGCCCTATTACCGCAGACACCCTGTTCCTATTGGTGGCAGGGCCCGGGAACCTGCGGGGACCTTCGTGGCCTTCTCCGACTTGCGTGGGGCATTTTTTCCTTTTCAGTGACTAGCACAGGGCCCCTTTTCCATTCTTTGTGCTTCTTGGCCATTCCGCTGAAGCCGGGGAGGAGCCCTTGGAGATGCAGGACTCTCACTATGGGGCGTATTTGCTCCCCAGGGGCCGCTTTCCTCTCTAGAAAATGGAGGTGAAAGTGGCACAGAATGAAAAAAAGATCCAGAATTTGACTTCATTGTTCAGAACCCACAGATTAAATGGGAAAAAAAATCCAGAATTCGACTTCATTGTTCAGAACCCACAGATTAAATGGGGAAAAAAAAGATCCAGAATTCGACTTCATTGTTCGATGACTCTTGAGGATGCTCATCTTTGCAAATATCCCGATTTCATAGTCTTAAATTTTCTCCTCCCTCCCCCTCTTCCCCACTGGTTCTGCTTTTTTTATTCCAGGAATACTGGAAGCCATTGCTCCAGGCAACAGGGTTGGGGTTTTTAACTACCCCCAGGGGCCTGGGCTCTGGGGAAGTCTCAGTTTTCTCCTCTCAGATATCAGCCCGGAGGGAGATCAGGGAGGAGCCGCCAGGCTAGTTCTGGGAAGGAGGGTGAGGGATGCAGCTCGGCTGTAAGGCCTCCCTTCCCGCTTTGGCCCCGTGGCAAGAAACCCCCCCAACTCTTAACAGCCGTACAGGCGGGACCTTAGTATCATCCAACTCTCCCATTTTGTAGAAGGGGAAACTGCGGCATCTCTCTACTTGTCGACTCTATCCCCTTTCTGTTGTTGAAAGTGGCCATGATCCCCCGGGAAGGCGACTCCATTCGGTAATGGCCTCTTGGTGTTCCTTTAATCACAAGGGCCCTTGATCCAGTCTCCTCCAATTCAGAGCATTCTCCGCCATTCCGTACCCATCAGTGGCGGGTGGCCGGGCTCACACCAGGATGGAGAAGGTGCAGAAAAAGGGATTATTATCTGGGGGGGGGGGGGGATTGGGGAGGCTGCAAAGCAGTCCTGGCTGGATGTCCTGGGAAGGGCAGCCTGGAGAGGGGAGGGCCGCCCACCCCAAGGAAGGGCTTCCCCAAGAGCAGCCGGGGCCTGCCATGATGTGGCTCTGTGAATGGGAATGGCCGGGGCAGGGATGTGTCCTCGAGATGGAGACTGGAGAGCACCGGAAAGTCCTGCGGTTAATCTCCCACCTCCTAACCTTTGCCCTGGCTGGTCCCGTGTGGAGCCACCATCATCCTCACTTTGGCCCCCCAGAACCCGGCTGAGGCGAAGCCTCCTCCATGAGGACTCCGGGGATCTCCCCCACCATCGCCTTTTCATACTTTGTGTGCATCCTCTGTGATTCACAGCATGCCACTGGTGCAAACCTTAAGCTCCTTGAGGGGAGGCGGCTGTGTTCCTGTCTCTGAATTCCCAGAGCCGGGATCTTTCAGTCAGCAGCTGGATTTGAAGCACCTACTCTGTGTGTGTGTGTGGGGGGGGGGATGGGGGTACACTAAGTAATGAGAATAGAGGATGATAATTGGCACTTCCTACCCACAAGAGGCTCACTCTGCTTTTATAAAGAAGGGAGGTTTGCAGGACTTTCAGTCAGCTAGCTTTCTCTGTCACTGTGGGAAAGGGCCGGGGGGTTTCTCAGGGGGGAGTCTTGAGCTGAGCCCTTCGGGAAAGCAGAGAATGAGAGAGAGACAGAGAGAGACAAAGACAAAAGACAGAGACTGAGAGACAAAGAGACAAAGACAGAAAGAAATATAGATAAAAAAGCAGACAGAGACTGAGATAGGCAAAGATAGAAAGAGATAGAGAAAGACAGAGACAAAGATAGACAATAGAGATAGAAATAAAAAGACAGAGGTAGAAATAAACAGAAAGAGAGAGACAAAGAGAGACAAAAGACAGAGAGAGAAATAGAGAGACAGAGAAAGACAGAGAGAAAGAGAGACAATAGAGAGAAATAAACAGATATAAAGGCAGAAATAGAGAGATAGAGACAAAGTAAGACAAAAGACAGACAGAAAGACAGAGAGACAAAGGCAAAAATAGAGACAGAGAGAAATAAAGAAGCAGATAGAGAGAATGAGATAGAAAGGCAAAGATACAGAGACAGAAAGAGAGACAAAGACAGAGACAGAAAAAAGAGAAAGACAAAGACAGAAAGAGACAGAGAAAGACAGAGAGAGACAAAGACAGACAAAAGAAAGACAGAAAGAGAGACAAAGAGAGACAAAGACAGAGACAGAAAGAGAGAGACAGAGACAGAAAGAGAGAGACAGAGACAGAAAGAGAGACAAAAGACAGACAGAAAGACAGAGACTGAGATAGAGAGACAGAGAGACAGAGAGACAGAGACAGACATAGAGATACAAAGACAAAAGACAGAGACTGAGATAGAGAGACAGAGAGAGAAAGAGACAGAGAAAGACAGAGACAGAAAGATAGACAAAAGACAGAAAGAGACAGAGAAAGACAGAAAGAGAGACAGAGTCAGAGAAAGGGCTGGACTTAAGCCACAACTTGAAGTGGGGCCCAGCTAAGCTCTGCGAGTTGGGGAAATCCTTTCCTTCCCCATCTGTAAGTGCAGAGGATGACACTGCTGAGGACTTCCTGTGTAAACTCCAAGTCCCCCGGGCTACACTCCAGAGAAACTGAGGGTTGCAGGGGAGAGGGGTTTTCCCCGCTGGAAGCTCCCCACGCTGAAGCTCTGATGAGAGGTACAGTTGCGGATCACTACTCTCTCCCTGGGTGCTGTAGGGTGGGCGTTTAACCCTTCTGATCTCCACACAACTCGAAGGGCAGCCTGGCTCGAGACAGAAATCAGAAGCTCTGGGTTCCGATCCTTGTTTGCATTGGCCCTCGCTGCGGACCTCAGACCACCGCAAAAGGAGGCAGGTGGCCTGGGACCTCTGCCGTCTCCTCCCGGTCTTGATCCCGGTTGCTGCCATAAATTACAGGCGGGTGGCTGTCGGCATCGGTGAAGGGAAGCGTTCCCACATAGAAGAAATGGCAAGTTGGTTATTACTGTACCATGGTGTCCTCTCTGGGGCTGTCCAAGGTGCTGTAGTAGTATGTACAGGGGTGCTCGGGGACACAAGCCTGATGCTAATGGGGCTTCGTGCGGAGGAGGAGGAGGAGGAGGAGGAGGAGCATCAGGTTTTGCCTCCTGGAGGTTCCTCACCCAGCCCCCCACGCCTGGAAGCTTTTCCTCTCCACACCCACCCCAGCCACCTTCTAGACTCGGCCCAAACCAGAGGCAAGAAGCCTCTTTCTAGTCATCCCCATCGCTAGTGTCTTCCCTCTGCGATTGTCTTCCAATTAATATAGACGGACAGACGGATGGACGGACGGACGGACGGGTGAATTGATGGATAAATGGGTAGTGGATGAATTGCTAGGTAGATGAACGCACAGATGTGTGGGCAAATAGATGTCGATAAGTGGATAGACAAGTAAGTAGATGGATTGATAGGTGGATAAATGAATAGATGTCTAAATGGGGGGTGGATGGATAAACACATTAGATAGGTAGATAGCTACATCTAAGTGAATGAATAAGTAGACAAATTGACAGATGGATGAATGGATTCCAAGGTAAATAAACGGATAGATGGATGTGTACATAGAGAAGTAGATAGATGGACAGACAGCTAAGTGGATGAATAAGTAGATGGGTTGACAGGTAGATGAATGGATAGGTAGATTATAGTATATACATTGTTATATAAGATATAGTTAACATATTTCACCACATAAAATGACATCATATTGTCTGTCACATCTTGCATGTACTTATCTAGATTTTGTGTCATCTGTTAGACTGTGAACTCTTGAGGGGAGGAGCCTTCCCCATTGCTTGGGGTCCCTACTCCTTACCCAGTGCCCATCATGTGGGAAGTGCTTAGTGACTGTTTTATTGCTTCGGGTGGCTTTCCCCCTCCTCCGTTAATTCGTCATCGCAGGTAAAAGGCCACCTTTGTATAAAATTGTTTCCTGTTCCTTCTTTGTTCCTGGCTTCCTTGCCCAGCCTCTATTTTCCCCTTCCTCCCAGGGCAGCCGCCAGACCATTAAGACTTCTAGCTCGAGGTCCTGTGACTTTGTCACACACAGGACACGGCTCATCTCCCTCCGCAGTGGTCCTGATGAGAAGAAATATTAGAACTTATTTACAAATATCTGCAGCAGGTGTTAAGGAGGTAGGAAAATTATTTGACCATCTCTCCAAAAAAGTCAGGTCAGAGATGTTCGCCACTTACCTTGGAATCTGGTTCGTCCAGAGGCCAGGAGGTAGGAGATTTCCTGTAGTGCAGGAGCGCCTGCTTTGGGGGGCACGGACTCAGGTCAAGACTAGAGATCTTGAAATCTCTAGTTCAGAATCATGGTTCCCAAACCCCTGGGAAGTGTGAGATCCCTCTCTTAGTTACCTGTGCTCTCAACAGCTTGGAAAGACCCTCAGTCCTCTGAAGTTTGGTCTCCTTCCCCCAGGTTCCAGCACAGCTCCTTCCCAGCCCCTTCCCAACCCACTCCCATTCTGCTTACAGCCCCTTCCCAGCCCGCTCCTATTCCACGCACAGCCCCTTCCCAGTCTGCTCCCAGCCCACTCCCAGTCCTCTGCCAGTCCACTCCCAGCTTCTGCCCAACCCATTCCCAAAACCACATCTTCATTTTTCTGGGCCAGACATCAGAGTCAGAAAAGCATTCATTGACCACACGGTGTCGCTGTTGGCCAGATAGCCAGGAGCTTGGCCAGTCTCCCATTAGACTTTGCTTGAAAAATGGAGAAATAAGGCCTTGGATGGGGGGAAAATGGAGGCTCCGTGGAGAGGGACAGCTCTGGTCATTGGCTACCGGCAGTCTGCGCGTGGCAACCAATTTAAGGAGGGCTGAGCAAAGTCCAGATTGGAGTGTGCTGATGATAATAGAATTTACCTATTCTGTGGTAATGTTTTCTATTCATATTGCATTAAGTTTCATAATATTTATATTGTGTGTAATAATATGTATTATACCTTATATGAATACTTAAATTTGCATACTAATATTTCCACATTCATATCCAGATTGTCTTTAGTACTTTATAGTTTACTTTGAAAAATAATCTCATTCGATCCTCACAAAAACTCTGTGAGGTCGATGCTGTTATTAGCCCCATTTTATAGATAAGGAAAGAGTCCGAGAGCTTAAGAGATCACAGAAGTGACCTCTGGGTTCACTTAGATCCAGCGGGGACCTTAGAGGCCACATGGGGTAGAGGGGTCCAGCACAGGGCAGCGGCTCCCTAGCGTTCCAGGAGGCAGATTAAAAAATACTTGGAAAGCAATGAACAATATGTACATACAAGTTTGTAGCTTAAATAAAAAGCTTTCTCCAAGATATGGACTATATGTATGTTTCGGTGGCCCTGGTTTTTATGTGATTTAGATCATTCTGCCGTCATTTTTCAGAAGGGGCACATGACCCAGAGAGAGGTCATCCCACTGGACACAGGCAGCAGAGCAAGTGCTAGAATCTGGGTCCCTCCGGCCACAAGTCCAGGGTCTCCCCAATACTGTGACGTCTTCCTCTCCTGTCCTCCGGGCTTTGGAGGAAGGCGGGGGACAGGATGATGATGAGGTTGATGGATGGATGGATGAATGGATGATAGACAGATAGATAGATGGATGGATGGATAGGGAGGCAGGGGACAGGATGGTGAGGTCAATAGATGATAGAGAGAGAGGGAGGGAGGGAGGGAGAGAGGGAAGGAGGGAGAGAGAGAGGGAGGGAGGGGATAAGATGATGAGGTCCATGGAATGGATGGATGGATGATAGGTAGATAAATAGATGGATGGATGGATGGATGGATGGATAGGGAGGCAGGGGACAGGATGGTGAGGTCAATAGATGATAGAGAGAGAGGGAGGGAGGGAGAGAGGGAGGGAGGGGATAGGATGATGAGGTCCATGGATGGATGGATGGATGATAGGTAGATAAATAGATAGGGAGTAGGGAGGCGGGGGACAGGATGATGAGGTAGGTAGGTAGATAGATATTTACATAGGGAGACAGGGGACAGGATGATGATGAGGTTAATGGATGATAGGGGATAGATATTTAGATAGGGAGGGACGGGATAGATGACGAGGTCGATGGATGGATGGATAATAGAGACAGAGAGAAAGAGAGACGGGGACAGGATGACGAGGTAGATACATACATACGTAGATGGATAGGGGGGGGGGGGCAGCCGGGCTGCCAAAGTAAGCCGTTCACTGATGAGGAATGGCCACTAGAGGGAGCACTTTGCTTCAATTTTCCCGGCTTCTCCCACTGGCCATGGGAAGAGAGATGGAGCTTTTGGGCAGAAATCTCCGGTTTTGTTCAGTGCGCTCTCCCATTTCCCGACCTGGCAGCCGCTTGGGTAATCCCCCACAGGGTTACTGGATGCGATCGACTCGGTCCAGAAGGTTCTTCCAGTCTTAGGTCTCCCCCTCTGGAGAAGCCCCCCAAAGAGATGGGCTACGGACTCAGAGCTGGCAAGGAAGCCCCCGGGCCTCAGTCTCCGCCTGCAGACGCGTGCTCAGCCGGACAGGGCGGCCCCCGGTGGGCGTCGGGTTCCGAGGAGACGGCAGGGTGGAGGAGGCCGGGCTGAGGGGGAGCCCTCCCCAAGCTCTTCCCCAGTCCCGCCGGTCTCTGCCTTTGGGCTTCCTGGGTTATTCTCAGGGAAATGACTGAGCTCAAAGCAGCAGCAGCGGAGACCCTGACCGCCCAGGGGTCACTGCCTTTTCTAAAACCCCCAGCGGGGGCTGCGGCTCTCCGAGGCCTCAGAAGCCCCTCCTGATGGGACAGACTCCCCCGTGGAGCGGAGGCGGAGAGCGGAGGGATCAAAAGCCAGAACCCGGCAGTAGGTTGTGAAGGGGAGACCCACTGAAAGCAGGGAGATGCGCACAGGTCAGAGGCCGGAGCAGCCTCTGCCGGCTTCGGGTGAAGTCAGGAAGCAGGGGCGGCGGCCGGCCTCGGAGCCGGCAGGAGCAAGAGCCCAGAAAGGGCCCGAATCCTTTATCTGTACAACTGGGCGCCGGCGCTCGGACTAGAGCCCGCGGGCGAAGGTTGTTCCGTTCCGGCTCCCTACAAACCCCGCAGCTTTTCCCGAGTGTTTGGAGAAAGGATTAGCTCCTTGGCACGGGTCCAGGGCAGCTGCATACAGTCGGTGCTTACTGAGGGCCGCGGGACGGATCTAGTAGTGAAGCCACCAGGCAGACCAGGCCTCCGCGGCTTCAGCCCCTTGTCCCCGTGCGGACCACAGAGAGGACGGTCGCCCTTGGGGGCGCCCCCCCCCCCAGCTCCCCCGGCCAGAGGAAGGCTGCAGGAGCTCCTCCGCCTGATGACATCACCCTGCTCTCCACCAGGTCCGGGGGGAGGGGGGAGGGGAGAGATTAGGCCAAGGCCGCCGCCTCCCACTGAGGGAGGTACAGAAGGGGGGGGGGGCTGCGTCGTTAGGAGCCGCCGCTGTTTTGGGGAGATCGCCTCTCTCAGAAAAGCTGGCTGGGACCCCCCATCTCCGCCCACCACCCCTCTTCCCAGTGGCTCTGTCGGGGCCCCGCCTCCTGGCTTGGGCAGAGACGGCTCCTGGGGCCCCTGACCTCCCCTCATGGGGCAGACCCTCCGCCAGGGACGGGAGCCAGGGGAATCAAGGCAAAAACAAGCTCAGCAGAGAGGGGCAGGTCGGGAGGGAAGGGCTCGGGGTGGAGAGGTCCGGCCGGAAGCCCGACTCTGGGGACCAAGCGGCCCCAGCCTCAGACACTCTGTTGGGACGCTCCCCCGCCAAGCGGGCACTCACTCATCAGCATGCATTAAGCACCTACTGTGTGCCTGATACAAGTGCTGTAGATGGTAGCAGATGTTCCGGCCTCCGTTTCCTGGAGTAAGAAACAGACTTGGTCAATGCTTGCTGAAAGTTGGCTTTATGTGTGTGCAGTCAGCAAGCACTTATTATATGCTTTCTGTTTACCAGGCGCTCAGTGCTGGGAAGTCAGAAAAAGGCAACACCAGCCGCTCCTGCCCATAAGACACTGCTGGTCCAGGAGACCCTGGCAAACCTATGGCAGAGAGGGAAGGGCCAGCCGCATTAGCGGACCGGGTGACCGGAGGGCAGGCCCGGGAAAGAAGCCCCACCCCCTCTGGAGGCCCGCTGGTGCAGTGGGTAGGGCACCCGGCCTGGAATCAGAGCCTTGGATTCAAACTCATCCCTTAACACTTAATGGAGTGACCCTGGAGCCATTCTTGAAACACAAATAATTCACGGGAAGACCAAATGAGAGAACATTTGCATCGTGCTCAGTGAGGTGCCTGGTACACGTAGGTGCTTAATAATTGTCTATTCCCTCATACTCAAGCCCCACGGGCAGAGTCATGGAGAAGGGGGCTTATGGCAGCATTAGTTTCCCTTTAAGGGGGCCGCCTGTCCCTGAGCACCGCCCACCCGTGGGCACCTGTCCTCAAGGCCTCCCTTGAATCCCTCTTTGGGGCCTCTGGCCCTGGGGGCCCTGTGGGGGCCCCGTCCTCTCCCCCGCTGTTCCTGCCCCCACGGCTGCTCCCCCAGTTTCCCGAGTCTCCTCCCAATTATCCTTTCCCTCTGTGCCTGGCTGGGTGGTACGGCCCCTGTTAGAGGGCAGGCGCTCGGGACCTTTTTTGCACCCCAGCCCCAGCCCCGGAGGTACTTCTCGGCGCATAATAAGTGCTGGTTGCCTGGGTCCTCTGACGATCCCACAGATAGGTGGTCTTTGCTGTGGTGTCCTGCCCCAGACCCCGGCTCCCCTCCTCGGTTCTGGGTCCGAGGCCCTTCAGATGGCCCTCCAAAGGCTGGTGGGCGGCCTCAGAGGGCCCAGTGGAATTCCCCCTAGCCCCGCCTCCTGCTGGTACCCCCTCCCACCAGTGCTCCCCCTCCCCCACTGGTGCCCCCTTCCCCCGCCAGTGCTTCCCCTCCCTGGCTGGTGCCCCCCTCCCCCATTAGTGCTCCCCCTCCCCCACTGGTGCCCCCCTCCCCGGTTGGTGCCCCCTTCCCCCGCCAGTGCTCCCCCTCCCCCACTGGTGCCCCCCTCCCCGGCTGGTGCCCCCTTCCCCCGCCAGTGCTTCCCCTCCCCCACTGCTGCCCCCCCTCCCCAGCTGGTGCCCCCTTCCCCCGCCAGTGCTCCCCCTTCCCCACCAGTGCCCCCCCACCCTGCCTGTTCCCCCACACACATCCTGCCGGCATTGTTTGCATAGCGTGCATTCCAGGCCGCCGACACAGCTCCTTCGAAGACTGGGGGGGGGGTTCCGGCACAGGGAGGGGCTGCAGGAGCCCCCCCAATCCAGCCGAATCTGACCCGGAAGCAGCCGTCCCCCTCCCTTCAGACATCAGGGTCCTGCCTGCCCCCAGCAGCCCCTGGGGCTCCCAGCCCCTACAGTTCTGGCTCTGCTCGGTGAGGGCCCAGAGCCAGACTCGGAGCCGGATCCCATTCCATGTAACAAACGCCAGCGACGCCCGTGTGCCCGGCCCTGTGCTGGGCACCGGGAACACTCAGAAACAAGAGCCTGCTCTCTTCAGCGTTCTCACGTTATCTTAGGGGACCAGAATATAAGAGTAATGGTAATAATAATGTTAGTGGGTCACGTTTATCTGTGTCCGCCGTGTGCTAGACGCCTCGAGTGGTCGGCACAGTAACTGGTGGACTGAGGGCTATGATTATCCCCATTTTACAGATGAGGAGACTGAGGCAGCCAGTGACTCGCCACACAGCTTGTAGGTGTCTGAGGATGGATTTGAACTCAGGGCTTCGGGGTTGCAGGCCGGGCACTCTGTCCACTGAGCCACCTCTCCGCCCTTGGTGGGGGGAAGGACCCCTTGCATGGATGGCAGGGTTCCAGGAGGCAGACTGAGAAGGGGCACCCCAGGCTTGTGGCAGTCATGGGTCCTAACGGTAGAGGCAGAGGGAGCTCAGAGCCCCCTCCCCACCAGGGCAGCCCCTTCATTTGACAGAAGAGGAAGTTACAGGCCTCAAAAATACAGTTAACGCTTGGGTAGGGCCTACTGTGCGCCAGGCGTATTTTACAGCGATCCTCTCATTCGCTCCCCACAAGTACTCTGTGGGGGGAGAAGTGAAATTATTCTTGTTTCACAGATGAGGAAACTGAGGCAAACATTAGCATCCTCAGAGGGAGGGTCCAAACGGGACCTCTTCGCTCCAGAGTGGAGGACAAACTCTGCTCAACACACAGTAGGTGCTTAATCAAGGCTCATTGCCCGGCACCAGTTCACCCTCCTTCCAGTCAAGCACGATTTCTCCAGGGGCCCCTTCTCCATCCGGACACCAGAGTTCAGAAGCCCTGAGCTCCAGCCCGCCCCCGAGGGGTCTACCAGCCGGGGACCACGGGGAGCCAGCTCACGCAACCCCTGGGGAGGGTCTCAGATTCTGAGTTATAGAACAGATGCAACTGGGGCTAGTGGAGGGGGCTCTCCCCACCTGGAGCACCAAGTCACAGTGAAATCCCATTTCTTAACAGAGAGAGGAAGAGAGAGGGAGGGCAGGGGAGAGGGAGAGAAAAAGGAGGGAGGGGGAGAGGGAGGGAGGGAGGGGGAAAGGGAGAGAAAAAGAGGGAGGGAGGGGGAGAGAGAGAGGGAGGGAGAGGGAAAGGGAGAGAAAAAGAGGGAGGGAGGAGGGGGGAGAGAGAAAGGAAGGGAGGAGGGAGAAGGAGAGAGACAGAGATAGCCCAGAGACCCCAGAGCTGGGTTCCGGCTGGCAGCCCCCAGAGCCGGCCTTCAGGTCCCCTCTGGCCCTTGGGCCCAGTCCCTGACCAGTCCCATGTGAGCCTCGCTGCCCCCTGGAGGCCGATGCTGCTCTTTTCCCCTTTTGATGGACGAGGTGACCGCGGCCAAGCCGGGACCGTGGCCTGTCCAGGGACACAGAGCCGGTGCCCGGGCCAGGGTTGAGCGCGTGTCCGGCTGGGCGGCCCAGCCTCTGCCCGGGCTCCCCGACCACCTCCAGTCTGAGAAGGCGGAGGGGAGGGAGCCCCAGCCTCCAAAGCCTCCGGGTGTGTTTGAAAGCATCCCGCAGCCTCTGCTCTGCCCGCAAGGCCCCGGGGCCCGGCCGAGACCTGCGAAGTGTCGGAGGGCTCGGGTGGAAGGAGGGCCCTGGGCTGGCTGGGCCGGGCCCCTCTCCAGCGTCACAGACCGGGGCTCCCTGCCTCTCTCTCTCCGCTCCCTCGCCCGCCCCACATGGACGGAAGGTCCTGTGGGCACTGGACCCCAAAGGAAGCCCCGTGCGGGCCTGGGTGGGCAGGGCGGAGGGGCCCCGTGTTTCCGAGGCCGGCAGGGCGTCCTGCTACCCCCGGTTGGCTGCCCGTAGCGTTTCCCAGTCCCCTCCCTTGCCCCCTGGTGGAAGCTCCCCAGACTGGGCGCCCAGGTTGCCCGGGGCCCGCCATGGCTCCCGAGCTGGGGGAAGGTTTGTCCGGTGGCGCTGCCTTTAGTTCTGGTGGATTGGGGAAGCTCCCGAGCTCGGGGGGCTGGGGCCGGCAGGGGGACAGCAGGGGTGGGAGGATTTTTTTTAATTAAGGAGGAGGTCAATTCTGCCTTTGTCAGCAAGTCATTTATTGCGGAGTCGATTTAAAAGAGACGAGATTGGCCCTTCCTCCGGGCCTTTAATTATCTCGGCGGGCGCTCAGTGGGAGCGTGAATGTCTGCCTGCTGAGCGTGGTAATTCCCGTCTTGGGCTAAGAATCTTCATTCTTGGGGCCCGGCCTCCCCAGCCCGCTGTCACCTCCCTGCCGGGAGCCCGCCCTCAGACCCGGCCGCCTCCTCCGTGGGGACAAAGACGGCTCCGGCTGCGGTCACCCCTCGGCACCCCGGGAGCCCCAGGCGTCCATCAGGCAGCTGGCGCCAAGCTCTCCGTGACCGGGCCCCTCCACCTTCGGTCCCGGTCCCACCGGCCTTGCCCAGGATCCCGCTCTGAGCTGTGGCCCTGGCATCCGATGCTCTATGTGATCGGTCGATTGAGTGGTCTCCCCCAGACACTTAGGGGGCTCTCTCGCTGGGACGCCCAGGGCATCCCGATCCAGAGTAGCTCAGAGTCAGGGAAACAGCCTGGCAGGGGGCAGGCGGCGGGGAGAGCTAATGTTGGCGCTGGATTTGCGGCTCATGAGTTCAAATCGCAGCTCTGAACTCGCAATACTCTTGTTGGCTGATCAGGTCATTGCTCCCCCTCTGACTCTATTTCCCTATCTGTAAAATGAAGAGGTCCCAGTCTTGCTTTGTGCACCATCAGTGGTGAATCCTCAGTCAAGTGTTTTTAAATGCATTAAATACATTTCATAGAATGATAAAGGAACATACTGGAATATAGTTATCAGACTTTTTTTTTTTTGCATCAGAATATTTTCAAGCAAGCTCCCAGAGTCCCTGGACGAGCCGCTCCCTGGGCCCTTCCCGGTCCGCGTCTCCCCTTGGCCGCCATCCCCAGGCAAGCTTCCACCACCTCCCCGGCCTCCCCCTTCAGATCAAACAGCTTAAATAAGGAGCAGGGAGGCCAGGAAGCGCCAGCTCCTCTACAAAGGATGAAATGGAGACAGAAACGCCTTTGAAAAGTGGCTCCCACTAAGTGGTGATGGGAATAATGCCCCACATTCTTGAGCAACCTCGTCTGGCAAGATGCTGTCACGGGCTCGTCTGAGGCTATTAGTTCAGCCCCAACACCCAGTAACCAGGTGGCAAACATGGAAGCCTTTTAATTATACAAAAGTAGGGCTTTTCCAGTCCTTTATTTGACAGCAAGGAATACATTTTGCTTTTAAAAGCTACCTAGAAAAGCACAATGTGCATTTATTAAGCGCCTAGTGTGTACCAGGTACTGCAGTAGGTTCTGAGGAGACAAGTGTCATAATATGAAATATTTCCCGCCTTTAAGGAGCTTACATGTAAAGGGGGGGGGGGGGAGAGAAGCAATAATAATTACTTTGTGGACTGAGTTAATTTTAATACAATAAATTTGGTAACTATGACCTTCATATAGTGATATAAGGTCTACAAGGGCCTTCCATGTGTATTTCCATTTGATCCTCACAACAAGTGAGGCTATTTTTTTAAAGGTGCTATTCTTATCACATTTTGCAGAAGAAAAAGCTGAGGCAAAAGGGTTAAGTGACTGGCCCGGGTTAGTCTGTAAACATTTATTAGGTACCTACTATGTGCGAAGCACTGGAGATACAAAGAAAGGCAAAAGAAAATCGTTGCCTAATATTTGTAAGAAATGCCCCATGTAAGACTATGTCTGGTACACAGAAGGTACTTTATAAATGCTTCTTCCCTTCTAATGCAGCGTGCAAACTCAAATCCAAACAATATGTGCACAGAAAATTAAATATAAAATAAATGTAGATTATAAAAATAAATATAAAATAAAATATAAATGTAAAATAGTTTCCGATGAGAGGCTAACAGATAAATGATAATTTCTTATACATTTCATAAGATGTAATTATTGGGATTATATTATTATTTTGGTTGGGATACCCTATTTAGAACTGGTAGTCTTGTTTGTCTAATAGTTGAGTCTAAGGGAGCTAAAGAGATTAAAATATAGAAAGAAAGGAGAAGGGGGCCCAAGATAGAGGTCTGGAGTCTCTCCACACTGAGTGGAAAGGGTCTGGATGAGGATTCAAACCCGGAGCACCAGAGAGAAAACAGGCTAGAAAAGCTCAGAGGGGAAAGTGTCCAGGAGTATGAGATGCTCTGCAGGGGGGGATGCTAAGAAGGGCATGGACTGAGAAAAGACCTGAGATCTGAAGGTTAAGAAATCCTCACTAATTTAGAGAGAGCGATGTTGGTTAAGTGATGATGGGAGAAATCAGATTGTAAGGGACTGGGAAGTGTTAGGCAATGGGCAAAGACTCAGCTTGATTATTTCCTGAGGACATTTTAGTAATGGTTTTAGGAGCCACACCCAGCTACTTATTTATTCATGGCTACAATAGGAATCCGCAGCCTTGGGGCTAAATGAGCCAGGGAAATAAATGTTTTGTTTTTTATTAAATCCACCCCTACAGACCCTTTTAATTCAAATAACATTTTAAGCCTGTCATGGATTCTCTATTTTAGAATCCCACCGTGACTTGGGTTCAGTAGGGAGGGTTAATAGTCACTCTGTGTGCCATCACATGCTTTACCAACAAGCCAGGCAGAAAGTCAGTCTAATAGCAGAGTATTTAATTGGAACAGAATAGCAAAGTAAAGCTTCAGTAGCTACGAACGGCCTTTGGCTAGGAGAAATACCTGTCCTTGCTTGGTGTTGAAAGCACTGTGATATTTGACTCCTGCCGCCTGCTTCCCACCCCCTCCTCTGGGCTTTCTTGCCTTCCTCACAGGACTCACTGTCTATTCTGGCCAGACTTGTTCCCTGTACCTCCCTCCAGGAGTTTATTTCCCTACAAGTTCTCCCTCTTCCCCTTCAGAATCTCAACTTTCTATTTTCAGCCCCCGAGGGTCAGGACCAATTTTGCTTCTGTAGCCTGGCACACAGTAGGCACTTAATAAATGCTTGTCAAATGAATGAAGCCATTCATCCCTAGTAAATCGTGGAAATTCAATTAACAATCATTCTCCTCTCTTCCTCTCTCATACATTAATGCGGCAATCTACTGATGCACACTTTGGCAGAGAAAACAAAGGAATCCTGAAAAATCAGTGCTTCATTGCTTTGTTATCGGAGGGAGGCTCTGTCTTTACTTGCTCTCTGCAAGGCTCATGAATAGGAGGCAGGGAGGCCGTGCTGAAGCTCCACCTTCTGTGACTGCCCTCCCCTTTTTGGCCTCCCCACCGGCCAGTCCGTGCATCCGCAGCTGTTTTGTTAGTCACTTCTTTATCCCTGTCCATGACACAGAGACAGGGAGCTCCAGCAGCTGCCAAGATCTCACTGACCCATTCTTCTTCCCCAGCCTCGCTCTTAGCAAAAGCAGAGGGAGCAAATTCCTATCCCCAACCCTCATCCTTTGTTGGATCTTTTTGGTGGAGGAGGTAAACACACACTCATATCTGTCCTTCTAATTCCCATCATTCCCCCCGGCAGCTGGTACCCAAACCATGCCAGTTGCCATAAGCTTTGATAACTCTCAAGGAGACTTTAAAAACACTGGGGAGGGGGGATTGGGAGCAAACTGGCGACCTCTGCCAACAGCATGGCAGCAAAGCTTCTTGTTTCCCTTATAGATCCCTACCCGATCTCTTAATTTCACTACTTAGTTTTATGAATTTGTAGAAACATGATTGTTGAAACGCAATAATACGCAAAAATGTAAACACCTAAGTACAAGTTAAGCACCCTTCTTACTAAGCTTAAACAAGCACTAGTCACTACTTACCTCCCGTTCCCCTCTTTGCTCTCAGCATCTTTTGGCCGACTCCCTGATTTTTGCTTGCTCGTGACTTGTGGGGGGTTTATCCGAGGAAGAAGAGCTCTTAACTCTCTGTCTATGTTTTCAGAGAGAAAGGTATTCATCTTCATCTTCAGTTTCTCAAACATCTCGCTTCCCTTCCATAAACTTGTCTCTTTTTCCAGCAAAATAAATATCTTAATTTCTTCCACATGACTAGATAACATCGAAATCCTCGCGTTCTCTCTCAAAGCCCAACAGAGACACGTGGAGCATGATTCTCCATCCCCGAGCACTTATCATCAGTAACAACTTGACCGATAGCTTATCCCTAACAGGAAAAAAGATCATTCTTTGTACAGTCAGACTTTTGGCCACTCACTCCCAGCTTTCCTTTCCTTCCTTATCAAGGCTCAATTAACGTTGAGTGTTTCTTGGCTAAGGCTCTTAGGTTCTGGGATTTCTTATAACCTGGCTTTTCACAGACACAACCTGTTTCTTATCTTACTCTTAAATAGCTAGGACTTGTGAAGTTTAAAAAAAAAAAAAAAAAAAAAAGGTACCATTTGATTCTAACAGAAAAATTTAAAAACACATTTACACAGCGGTTTCCTCCAAGACTGCCATTGATAAGTGAAAAGTCAAAAACAAGTGGTACACAAATAAAAGACCCGAGTTCTAATTCAGCCTCCAACTGGCCAATAGTCAAGTTATCTAATTTCTTTCAGCCTTGGACCAGGATCTAAATTCTAGCATTGATATTTATTATCCATGTTACTCTGGGTTTGTTCCTGGGCCTCAGTTTCCTTTGTAAAAATAGGGGTTAAACTAGGTGGTCGCTGAACCTCTAGATTTATTATCCTATGTCCTTGTGCAGACTGAGTGACTTAACAGTTTATATTGTTTATTTCTTTTAGTCATAAACATATAAATTAGCACTCACATTTCTGTCTTAAAGGAAATGTCACAGTCTTACGGGAAATGCACCATCTGAATTTTCATGAATTTCTTAAATACCTATATTATAATTAAAATAAATTGTATACATATGTACATATATGTATATATAATCTTTGTATCTGTACATATATACGTAGTTGAAATTTTATAATGATAAGATAAATAATAAGATTTATATAGTGCTTTAAGGTCGACAAGACACCTTCCTCATAACAATCCAACAACTGAATGGCCAGTTGCCATATTTGCATTTCGGCCAGTTGGGTTTTCACTTCCCCTCCCAGTATGGCGTGTGGTACGATTAAAATGCTCCACCTGCCAGGAAGCTGAGACCAAGCATTCGGCCCCACAGAGTCCTTAGCTGCTTTCGCCAGATGCTTCTCAGATTTCCACTCGGTGGTGGAGAGTTTTGAGTCTTCTCAAGCTGCCGGACACAACTTTGGAGGCCTTTTGTCCCAACTTGTCGACCCTGACCTTGAGTAGGAAAACAGCCCATTGGATCCCACCGTGGCCTCAGATGTGGGACTGTGAGCAAGCCATAGTTTAAAAGAGATGGGTCCATTTTTATAAAAGTCATAATAACCTTCACTTATTCTGGTATAATGTTTTAGTTATTAGATATATAAAATAATGTATATAATATAGATGGTATTGTCTATTTATATATAATAACCTTCAGTTATTCTGTTATCTATTACATTTATTTAGTTATTATACATAGTACATGAAATAATATATGTAATATTATATATATTTAGTTACATATTAGTGTGAAAGACCTCGCAGAAGGTATCATGGAGCAAGAACTGATCATCTAGTCCAACTCCCTCATTTCACAGATAAGGAAACAGGTCAGGGAGGACCCGGGGCCAGGCCTCCAGGGCCATGCTTTCCTCATCTTACCAAAGTGAAACATAGGGGTTAGAGCTAGAAAGGCCCCCATAGTCCAACACCCCCATTTGACAGGTGAAGAAACTGCCTGGGGTCATATAGCTGCTAAGGGTCCCTGGAGGGGTTTAGATCCAAATCTCAGGTTGGATCCCTGCACCAAAACAAGGGACTTTGGAGCATATAACTCCTCCATTTACAGGCGGGAGTTAAATCAAATTATCTTGTTTCTCTCCCTCTTTGCCATCCTGAGAGTGCAGAAACCCCTACGCAAGGGTATCCCGTTAGCCCCCTGCACTTCCCTGCACGGTCCGAGCATTCCGAGCCCATTGGGACCAAGGGCACATCTCTGCCTTCCTCCCTCTGGGGGTTGGGGACCTTTGTCCCATGGCTCTCTTGTTGTGTTTTGTTTTCATGGGCACCGAACCCAGCTCCGGCTGTCAGGTGCCAACGGCATGCTCTGGGTACGCACTGGGAACGGTCCAGAGCCACATTCCTGCCCTGGGCCAGTGAGGACATTCGTCCCCTCCCCATCCCTCAAATCCACTGAGACTCCAGCCCTGGGAAAGATTTAAGATGAAAGCAAGTTCCAGAGGGCAGATAGAATGTGTGGATGACATTTTAGGAAATACTAGTACAGGTATGATATGGTATAAATCCTAGAAATTAGCCCTGTTTTACAGATAAGGAAACTGAGGCTCAAAAAAAGCTAGGATTTTTTTTTAAAGCTCAAAATACAATATCAATATTAGTTATTGTTACTGATTATTATTTGGCCATGCTTGTGATATCGATGGTAGAGGGAGTTCCCTTTCCAGATCTGGACCCACCAGTGGGTGTCATAGGTGGGCTGTGAAAACGAGTCTCCCCAAATCTGAGGCTGACTGTCCCCCACTTGCCATTATGATTATTAAATTCAGCCCTCGACCAAGCCTTCAGTGAAGCCTCCCATGGATAGTAGAGGGACACAGGAAGGAGGTAGAGCTCAGCCTGAGTTTCCAAGCCTGGATTTCGATGTTCAGTCCCAGTTGCTGAGAGTTTTCGGGTGACCTGGGACATGGAAGGAGCCCATTTGTTCCTTGGGCTAATTTGGGCCCAGGCTGTGGGTGGATCTTTGACTAGGAGGATGATTTGGAATCTGGCATTCCGCGGGGAGCGGAAGGGAGCTAGTAACAGATGTCGCGGCTGAGAGCTTGGTCCGCCCTGGTGGTGGGAGAACCCATGACCCCGGCCCCTAGCATTCCCTCCATAAAGGATTGTGCCCAGTCTGCCTCCGTTCAGGAGGGGCTCTAAACTCCCAAGGAGTGATTCCAGGCCAGAGGCGCTGAATTGTTGAGAGACCACTGACCTTGGAGCCCAAACAGCCAGGCTCTGGCTTTTGCCAAGGTCACTGCATGCCTCTGGACCCTCTCTTTGGGCCTCGGTTTCCAGGTCTGTAAAAGCTTGGCGTGCAGGGTCCCTTCCGCCTCTGAATCTGAGACCGCCTGAAAAATAATTCGGATTAAGTGGTAACTTGTCCAAGCAGAGTAAGGCAGTACTATCGAGGGAGAGCTTTCTCCCAGGTTTCTAGTCCCTCAGGACACCCTGAACCAGGTAGCCCCGAATCGTCTGGCGTGAGGGGCCAAGCAGGAGGAACACTGATCTGTACGTGTAGAAATCCATCTCTCTGACCTCGGGCCACAAGGTGCTGGCTGGAAAGTCAGGCGTGCGGACCCCTGGAACACGGGAAGAGGGATGGTGGGGTTTATTTCTAATACTAAAGAGTAGGAAAGACAGAAGATGCAGGTGGAGTTAAAAAAAAAAAAAAGGTCCTGAGTTTAAGCGTCACAAAAGTACCCGAGAGCAGCCTTCGCCCGCATGGGGGGGATCAGGAAGGGGGATCTAGTGGGATCATTCCCCACAAAGAGGAATGGAAATCCAAAGAAATGGCGCAGAGGAAGAGACAAAAAGAGAGAAAGATCAGAAGAAAGGGGTGAGGAAGACCCGCAGGACCTCTCCCCCGTCACTGAATATCTTCCTCCTGTTTCCAGACCTTTGCAAACATGACCACCATGACACTTCCCAAGTGGGGAGGATGGGGTCTGACTCTAAAATTCGGTTCTTACTCGTCTCCCAAGTTGGGGCCATCATCCCATCCACTGAGCAAGTATTAGGAAGTGTCAATAGCCTATACCAGGGGCTGCAAAAGCCAGCTTGAACAGGGCCTGCCCTCAGAGAGCTTACTGTCTTCTGAGTTTTCTCTCACTTGCCTTCAGGGAGCTTAAGGTCTCCCACCTGCCCTCAGGGAGCTTAGGGTCTCCTGAGTTTTCTCTCATCTATCCTCAGGGAGCTTACGGTCTCCCACCTGCCCTCAGGGAGCTTAGGGTCTCCTGAGTTTTCTCTCATCTACCCTCAGGGAGCTTATAGTCTCCTGCCTGCCCTCAGGGAGCTTAAGGTCTCCCACCTGCCCTCAGGGAGCTTAGAGTCTCCTGAGTTTTCTCTCTTCTACTCTCAGGGAGCTTACGTTCTCCCTGAGTTTCCTTTCCCTGCACACTTTTCATGCAACCTTGTTAAGAGCCCTGACATAACGCGCATTGCTTAACTCAGGCTAAGAATGAGGTCCTGGCCTCCCTCCTAATTAGCTCTTTGCTAAGTCAATGACTGCACTATAATTATGAATAACAACAACAACAATAATAACAACAACATAGCTCTTCAAGGTTGGCCACGTTTTGTCTATATATGAAGTCATTTCTCCCCCACCACATCCCAGTGAGGGCAGGGGCTGTTCTATCTCCATCTGTAAACCCAGGTGTGTAATGAATGTTCTTTGGTTGATCGGTGAGGGTTCCACCGATGTCTTTGCTGGCCTGAAATGCCCTCCTTCCTCTTCCTTCAGGCCCCAGCTAACACCCTCCCTCCATAAGAAACTTCTCCTGACCCCTCTCAATTCTGGCCCTTTCCTCCTGCTCTAAATTACTCGATTGTTGGGTCTCCCCATGACTGGAGCTTCTTGGGCTGCTGGGGATCTCTTTTGCTTTGAATAATAGCGTTTAGCGCACAGTCAGCCCTTAATAAATGTTTATGGGTTGACTGAATTTCTCAGGAGAATGTTTGTAAATAAGGCAAAAAACAGTTTCTAAGAACTAAGCAGTTGTCTTGAAATTATATTACAAAGAAAAGCAGTTCTCTTTAATAGTTTTGAAAAGATATAACATAATGTACACAGATTGAGCCCCGATCTAGAAGGTCCTTCAGCCCACAATCTATGACTCTATGACCTTTGCGGAGACTTGGGTTACATTTGTGGTGCCTCCAAATTAGGAGGAACTGGGTTTTTGTGTGTTTGTCTCTGTTGAACTGAAATTCCCCTATTATCCCCCCTCTATCACTCCTACTTACGGCCTCGATTTTCTCGGCTTCCCCCTCATTTTCTGCTGTTCTTTCTCACTCTCTTCCTCATTTCTGTGGCTCCCTTTTCCCTTTTCGGATGTATCGATCCCCCACTTTCTGCTTCCATCCCTTCGTAGAAAGGATACTTTTGTATTGACTGGATGCCCTTAAAATCCCACCTCCATCTTTGAAGAATTATATTTTTATGTGTAACCAGAAAAAAAAAAATAAAACAACTAATTTAAAAAAGGGGAAAAAAAGAATTACATGTTTATGCTAGTAAGTGCAATAACATTCATTCAAGGAACTGGATCCTTGGCGTTTGTCCCTTATTTTAAAAAACGGGGAAAACTGAGATAACTTGATTTCGTAGATCAGCTTGAGCAGGCGTGGAGGTCACCAATTCGGTCTCCCTTCTGTATCAGATCAGGAACCGAGTTTTTCAGAAATAAGGAACTGGCCGGTGTCCCTGAGCCGGGACTCCCCCGCCCACCTGCGAGTTCCGTGCTGCGTCATGTTAGAAGATGCACTCGAATGTTAACTGTTCGGTGGCGTGTGTGTACACATGTGCGTATGTGTGTGCACATGTGTGTGGATCAGTGTCAGATACTGGACATGTTGTCTAAATGGGAGCAAGAACTCTACTTCCCGGGGCACTTCACTGTGAAGTCAGGGAGGTTGTTTATTTTGTAGCAGGTTTATTTTCAGTTGAGTTTTACTTGGGCTCTTGTCCTAAGGAGTTTGTAACCCCAGAGGAGGTTTAGGAGGAAGTGACCCATTAACAAGAGAGGTGGGGAGTCTCTGCTATGGTCGCTTCTTGTGAATTTGGGGTGAGCTGCCCCCCCCAGAGGTCAGCTGCTGACCAGTCCTGGGGGGAAGGCCTTGGAACTGCCCTCTAGACTGGGGTCACTGCTCTGGGGCTGGAAGCTCCCCTCGGGGTCATCCCTCCCATTCCCTTCTCTTGCAGAGGGGCCGGTCAGCATCTGCCGACCAGGACCAGCTTCGCCAAGTTCAGGGACGCTCCCCCATATTGTGGGGCCAGTGGGTGATGGATCTTTTGGCCGTGACTGCCCGTGAAATAAAACACTCTCAAAGGCCTGTCACGTGGGAGCCACTGGACGATATCCATGGCTCCGTCCACCCCTGTGGCCTCTGGTTTTATGATTCTGAGGAACCGGACTGGGGGATGGGAGGGGGGAGCTGAAGAACAGAAGGCTTAGGGAGCACGTCATCATGGCCTTTGAATGTCTGCAGAGACTTCCTGGGAAAGCGGGACGAGGCTCAGTTGGGACAGAAACCAGAGCCGGCAGAAAGTGCCAAAGGGTAGAACTCCGCTTGGAAGGAGGAACTTCCCCATAATTGGCGATGTCCAGAAGCATTCAGGGCGAGCTTCTTCAAGGAGAGAGACCCCCCTCTTGCTGGGGATTGGTGGAGGCAGACGGCCGGGACTCCAACTCGGAGATTCTCTGAGACAGGAAGGGATGGCTCTGCAAGGTTTTAATTCAAAATTAATGGATAGTATTTTGTTTTTCCAAATAGAGGTTTTCAACAATCACTTTTGTAAAACTTGGGGTTCACCCTCCTTTACTTCCCCCTCCCCAATATGGCGGCCAATCTGATGAGGCTTGAGGATGTCCTCAAGCCTCATTGGGCGGTCTGGGGAAAGAGGGAGTTCCTTGCCACTGGAAGTGCTCTGGGGCTCATGGGATTTATTTATTTCAGGGCCTGAGCCCGGGGGACATGAAGTCACATAACAAGCCTTCAATGGGTACTTGACCCGTTCTGGGCCCATCCTGGGGCTGGGTTACAGAACGGAAACAACTTGCCTTCAGAGAGCTCCCATTCCACAGAGCTAGAAATCCCGCCGTGTGTGTACAAAGTGGATACAAGAGGCGACACGAGGGCACGTGTAGAGAGCCAGGGTCAAAATCCAGCCCCAGGTACTCGGTAGCTGTGTGATCCTTTTTTCTGCTTCAGTTTCCTCAACTGTAAAATGGGGTATGAGTAGCACTTCCCTCCCGGGATTGTTATGGGGATCAATAAGAGAACATTTGGAGAAGACATCAAGTCTTAAAAGGCTATCGTCATCATCACTATAATGAAGGAGCCTGCACTCCGGGGGACTCCCATGTGAGGAAACTCCTCCCCACTTATGTTCTGTGAGGTTGTCAGCTGCTGCCGCTCAGTCTCAGGCAGGATTCGAATCCAGAGCCACTTCAGGGCCGGTTTCTCCATTCACGGTGCTAGGCTTCTTCTCAGCCCCAAGAATAACCCGTACTACAGAATGGGTTATTGGAACCAAGTTCGAGTCCTGCCTCTGAACTGTCTCTTAACCCTTGCCTCAGTTTCCTCATCCGTGAAATGGGTCACAGTTGAGCCGATGTGGGGCTTGAATGGGAATGTGTCCATAAATCAAGGTGCAAACTGCAGCGCCTGGGGCATAGGAGGAGGGGAGTGATGAGGAATTGTGAGTATTTCCATGCGATCTGCACATTGTGCTGACAGTCCCAGGACTTCCCTGGAGTCCTGCAATGTCGGGGAGGCAGGATTAGAACTCAGCGCTTCCCTCTGCAGCAGCCCCCTTCTGGGGAAAGGCTTTCCTGGAGTCCCCTGGGCCGGCAGTGCCGTTTGTGGCCTTGTATTCTTTCGGTCTCGAGGCCGGATTTGCATGACTGTAGTAGCCGGTGTAGACGCCTGTGTCCACACTCATTATCCTCGGATGGAATATGAGCTTCAGGAGGGCAGGCTCTGTTTGAAGTTCTGTGTATCCCCAGAGCTTAGCGCAGACGGTGGCACGCAGCTGGTGCTTAATAAATGCTCTCTTGCCTGACTAACCGCACCCGTCAGGCCCGGGGGCCAGACCTTGTTTCAGCCTCAGGCCAGAACTTGGCTCAGCGGCAGTCCTGGAGCGTCCTGCTCAGTGACCCTCCGGGCTCCGTGACCCTCCGGTTCTGTGACCCTCCGGGCTCCGGGACCCTCCTGGACCCTCCGGGCTCCGGGACCCTCCGGTTCTGTGACCTTCCGGGCTCCGGGACCCTCCTGGACCCTCCGGGCTCCGGGACCCTCCCGGATGGTAGCCCCGAGTCCCTGCACCTCCCTGGGCCACGTGAGGGCCGCGGGCCATGCCGGGACGTTCCGGAAGCAGCCTTGCCCCAGACCCTCCCTGTGTCGGGGCATTTACACACCCCTCCCCCCCAACAGAGAGCCTGGGGGCGCGCCCGAGTTTTGGTCTCCGAGGGAGGCAACCACAGGGAGGAGGCTGTGGAAGCTCTGGGACACGCGAGGTGCATCGGCCCCGCCCGGAGCCTCCCAGCAGCCCCGTGACTCGTCCCTGCCCCACTGAACGGAAACAGGAAGCAGCTCCGGAGGCCGAGCCCCGCCCAGGGCGGCCAGGCCCCGCCCCCTGGGGAAAAGAAAAGGGAGGGGCGTGGCTGAGCCCCTCCCCCAAGCGCTGTCTGCTCCTTCCCAGCCTCCTCCTGCCATCCCCAGGGGTCGCGCCGGGCGATCTTCCCGCGGGCTTTCTGGCTCTTGCCCCTCCAGCCTCGGGAGGCCATCCCGCGGTGGGAGCCTCCTTCCTGATGTAGACAGCGGTGGTGATGGCCTGCAGACATGGGGCTGCCCATCCCGGGCCGGGGCGTCTCCGGGTTCCTTGGGGGCCGCCCCAGCTCAGATAGTCCCTTCCAGCCTCTCCAGAGAGCTTGGGCTCCCCAGGCCAACGTCTGATGCCCGCAGGGGCTCATTAGCCCCATTTCGCAGATAAGGAAACCGATTTTCAGAGAAGTGACTACTGGCCAGCCCAGGCCCGCTCCTCCGGAGTGTCCCCCCCAGTCTGCTTGTGAGATGGGGAGCGCCCTAAAAAGGGGAATCCTCACCAAGGGCCCGGGCCCTCTGCCTGCATTCTCCTAGGGCAGCGCCTCCCGCGCTTGCCTCCGTGGGACCCCCTCCCCAGCCTGGGGGGCGGGGTCCGAGGGCTCCCCTGCCGCCGGCCCCGCCTTCCCGGTGTATTTTTTCTGACTTTAGATTGTCTCCGGCTTTTTAAATCTCCTTGTGCCAGTTTGATACTCACAGTGATCGGCGCCGTCCGGGTATAAAACTTCCGCCCGCGCACATGAGGGGGATCAGAAATGTTCCGCAAGGGGAGGCCTTGAGGGTCGCGGCCGCCCCATGATTTCCTCCCAGTCTCCCAGTGTCCGGCAGCCCCTGGTTCCCCCCATTGGGGCTCCCGAGCTCTCTCCTCCGTCCCCCCTGACCCCCGGCGGGGCTCTCCGGTCGGCCATGGCAGAGTGCTCTCCAGGCATGGGGGGGGGGGGCTGTTGGAGCCCCGGAGCCCCCCGGAATTACCGTCAGAACAGCGAGGGTGATGAAATCAAGTCAGTCACCGAGACGCCAGCGAAAGCCCAACTCCCCGGCCTTGATGTCTGAGCGCGGGCCCCGGATGGGGAGCCCTGCGCCCCAGCAGCTTCCCTTGGGGGGAGCCTCCCCCCGGGACCCCCCAGCTCCTCCCCAGATGGCTCCTCCCGCCCATGGAGCTGAAAGCCCTGCGGGCCCGGAGGCAGCCGGGGCCTCCCCTCCGGAACCCTCCCCGCCCTTCCCGGCCACCAGGTTTCTGTGCAGTGACAAGGCCTGGAAGGACCGGCTGCAAATCCCCGGCCCGGGCAGACAGAGCTCAGGGAGAATCGGGAGCCGGGGGTCAGTGGCCAGGGTGCAGCTTTTGGAGCCTCCTCCCCCCCCCGGAGCTGCCCAGAAGGCTCGGCTCCTCCCCCGCCTCCCCTTGGCCCCAGCACACCCGGGGCTGCCCCAGCGACCTGCTCCCTGGCAACTATCAGGGCCCGCACCTGCTGGGCCGAGCCGTGGGAAAGGAGGGGGTCCTGGGGGGGGCACAGCCTCGGGCTCGAGCCTGCAGCCCCCGGCCCTTCTGGGGCTGCCCCGGGGCCCTCACAGAGCGGGCCTCCCCCACCGGCCCCGGGGCCTCCCCCACCGGCCCTGGGACCCTTCTGCTGCTCCACCCCTGGGGGCCTCACGCTCTGTGCCTCCCCCACCGGCCCTAGGACCCTTCTAGGGCTCTGCCCCCCGGGCCTCCCCCACCGGCCCTGGGACCCTTCTGCGGCTCCCCCGAGAGACCACCAGAGACCGGCAGTCCGTTATTTCTTGTTTTTCTGGCCATTCAAGACCAGCCTTCCTGTTGAAGCCTTTAGTCTGTGAAGGTGGTGAAGCTCCAGCCCCGTCCTGGCCCCAGGAGATGCCCAGAGAAGGGGGAGGCGAGACCCTGCCCCGTTACTAAGTCTGACATGGGGCAGTGACGGCCTGAGCCCTGAGAGCGGATCACTTATTGGGCAGAGGCTTGGAGCAGTGTCTCCCTGACAGAGTTTGCTGGGGAAGGATGGAGAAGGCACTGGCTTTGTGGTTGTGGTTCCAGCTCCTCCCCCACTTTGTTCTGCTTGTGTAACTTTTATTCTCCTGGCCTCAGTTCCCTCATCTGTAAAATGGGGAGGGCCCTTCCAGGGGCAGTCCCCGGGTCCGTCCCTTGCCCATATTAAGAGCTCATTGATTGTGTCTCAGAAGCTCCCCCAGCAGATTCCCCACCCCTCCAAGCCTTTGGACTTCTAGAATCTCCCCATTGGGCCTCCCCTCAAGAGGCTCAGCCTTTTACTTGATATCTTCAAGCCTGGGTTTTTCCCTCCGTAAAATGGGCATAAAATGCTCTGGTACCCAAGCCCCCAGATGAGGTAACATGGGGCAGAGCAGACCCACCTGGGTCGGTCTTGCCCCGCCCATCCTGCCTCACCTCCCTCTGGGCAAGGTCATTTACTGTCCCAGTGCCCCAGAGGGCGAGTTATAGGTGACCGGTCCCACCGAGGAAATCCCAGGGTCCTGGATGGTCCACCCTCATTTTACAGGCCGGGAAGAGCTGAATGACTGGTCCAAAGCTCTGAGTCTGGTGCGAGATCTGTCTGTCTTCAAAGTCCCGCAGTCTGGCTAGGTCTCGTTCTGTGGAACAGAGAGAGAGACAGGGGGGTAAAGAAGGGAAGGAAAAGGGAAGGAGAGGAAAGGAAGGGAAAGATGGAAAGGAGAAGGAAGAAAACAAAAGAAAAGGAAGGGAAAGATGGAGAGGAGAAGGAAGAGAACAAAGGGAAAGGAAGGGAAAGATGGAGAGGAGAAGGAAGAGAACAAAGGGAAAGGAAGGGAAAGATGGAGAGGAGAAGGAAGAAAACAAAAGAAAAGGAAGGGAAAGATGGAGAGGAGAAGGAAGAAAACAAAAGAAAAGGAAGGGAAAGATGGAGAGGAGAAGGAAGAGAACAAGGGAAAGGAAGGGAAAGATGGAGAGGGAAGGAAGAAAACAAAAGAAAAGGAAGGGAAAGATGGAGAGGAGAAGAAGAGAACAAAGGGAAAGAAGGGAAAGATGGAGAGGAGAAGGAAGAGAACAAAGGGAAAGGAAGGGAAAGATGGAGAGGAGAAGGAAGAGAACAAAGGGAAAGGAAGGGAAAGATGGAGAGGAGAAGGAAGAAAACAAAAGAAAAGGAAGGGAAAGATGGAGAGGAGAAGGAAGAGAACAAAGGGAAAGGAAGGGAAAGATGGAGAGGAGAAGGAAGAGAACAAAGGGAAAGGAAGGGAAAGATGGAGGGAGAAGGAAGAGAACAAAGGAAAGGAGGGAAAGATGGAGAGGAGAAGAAGAAAACAAAAGAAAAGGAAGGGAAAGATGGAGAGGAGAAGAAGAGAACAAAGGGAAAGGAAGGGAAAGATGGAGAGGAGAAGGAAGAGAACAAAAGAAAAGGAAGGGAAAGATGGAGAGGAGAAGGAAGAGAACAAAGGGAAAGGAAGGGAAAGATGGAGAGGAGAAGGAAGAGAACAAAGGGAAAGGAAGGGAAAGATGGAGAGGAGAGGAAGAGAACAAAGGGAAGGAAGGAAAGATGGAGAGGGAAGGAAGAGAACAAAAGAAAAGGAAGGGAAAGATGGAGAGGAGAAGGAGAGAACAAAGGGAAAGGAAGGGAAAGATGGAGAGGAGAAGGAAGAGAACAAAGGGAAAGGAAGGGAAAGATGGAGAGGAGAAGGAAGAGAACAAAAGGAAAGGAAGGGAAAGATGGAGAGGAGAAGGAAGAGAACAAAGGAAAGGAAGGGAAAGATGGAGAGGAGAAGGAAGAAAACAAAAGAAAAGGAAGGGAAAGATGGAGAGGAGAAGGAAGAAAACAAAAGAAAAGGAAGGGAAGATGGAGAGGAGAAGGAAGAGAAAAAGGAAAGGAAGGAAAGATGGAGAGGAGAAGGAAGAAAACAAAAGAAAAGGAAGGGAAAGATGGAGAGGAGAAGGAAGAGAACAAAGGAAAGGAAGGGAAAGATGGAAGGAGAAGGAAGAGAAAAAGGAAAGGAAGGAAAGATGGAGAGGAAGGAAGAGAACAAAGGAAAGGAAGGGAAAGATGGAGAGGAGAAGGAAGAGAAAAAGGAAAGGAAGGGAAGATGGAGAGGAGAAGGAGAGAACAAAGGAAAGGAAGGGAAAGATGGAGAGGAAGGAAGAGAACAAAGGGAAAGGAAGGGAAAGATGGAGAGGAGAAGGAAGAGAACAAAGGAAAGGAAGGGAAAGATGGAGAGGAGAAGGAAGAGAACAAAGGGAAAGGAAGGGAAAGATGAGAGGAGAAGGAAGAAAACAAAGGGAAAGGAAGGAAAGATGGAAGGAGAAGGAAGAAAACAAAGGGAAAGGAAGGAAAGATGAGAGGAAAGGAAGAGAACAAAGGAAAGGAAGGGAAGATGGAGAGGAGAAGAAGAGAACAAAGGGAAGGAAGGGAAGATGGAGAGGAAAGGAAGGGAAGATGGAGAGGAGAGGAAGAAAACAAAAGAAAAGGAAGGAAAGATGGAGAGGAGAAGGAAGAACAAAGGGAAAGGAGGGAAAGATGGAGAGGAAAGGAAGGAAAGATGAGAGGAGAAGGAAGAGAACAAAGGGAAGGAAGGGAAAGATGGAAGGAGAAGGAAGAAAACAAAGGGAAAGGAAGGGAAGATGGAGAGGAGAGGAAGAGAACAAAGGGAAAGGAGGGAAAGATGGAGAGGAGAAGGAAGAGAACAAAGGGAAAGAAGGGAAAGATGGAGAGGAGAAGGAGAGAACAAAGGAAAGGAAGGGAAAGATGGAGAGGAGAAGAAGAGAACAAAGGGAAAGGAAGGGAAAGATGAGAGGAGAAGGAAGAGAACAAAAGGAAAGGAAGGGAAAGATGGGAGAGGAGAAGGAAGAGAACAAAGGGAAAGGAAGGGAAAGATGGGAGAGGAGAAGAAGAGAACAAAGGAAAGGAAGGAAAGATGGAGAGGAGAAGGAAAGAACAAAGGGAAAGGAAGGGAAAGATGGAGAGGAGAAGGAAGAGAACAAAGGAAAGGAAGGAAAGATGAGAGGAAAGGAAGAGAACAAAGGGAAGGAAGGGAAAGATGGAGAGGAAAGGAAGGGAAAGATGGAGAGGAAAGGAAGAGAACAAAGGAAAGGAAGGAAAGATGGAGAGGAGAAGGAAGAGAACAAAGGGAAGGAAGGGAAAGATGGAGAGGAGAAGGAAGAGAACAAAGGAAAGGAAGGAAAGATGGAGAGGAAAGGAAGGGAAGATGGAGAGGAGAGGAGAAGGAAGAGAACAAAGGGAAAGGAAGGGAAGATGGAGAGGAAAGGAAGAGAACAAAGGAAAGGAAGGAAAGATGGGAGAGGAGAAGGAAGAGAACAAAGGGAAAGGAAGGGAAAGATGGGAGAGGAGAAAGGAGAGCTGAGCAGATGAACAGAGCCATGCAGACCCGTCCCTTTCAGCCAGGGACCCCCTGCTCAGCGTCCAGCCTCGGGAGCATCGTTTCTGGGGTTGGTGGGAGCCTTGGCCTGTGGCCGCAAGGAGCCAATGGTGACCACTGGCAGCGTGGGGGCTCGCCCCAGCATCTTTCCTGCCATTTCGGAGCGGCCGCGCGGCTGCTGCTCCACGGGTTCCGGATGCGCTGTGCTGGGGAGTCCCCGCTGGGCAGAGCCGTGGCTGCTTGTGGCCCGTTTAGTTCCGTCCCCTGCCACAAGCCCTTGCCCGAGCCCTGATTTCCCAGACTGTTAGGGCTGGAAGGGGCCGGAGACAGGGGTGTGCTGGGGCATAGATCATTTCCCCACTGGTTTGAGCTTCTCTTGCCCCCTCTCTGTTTTACAGATGAGGAAACTGAGGCTCCTGAGCTCGGAGGCTGGGAGACCTGGGAGCGCAGGAGAGGAAGCCGGGCCCCAAGCTGCCCCATGACACGGGGCCATAACCAGCTGGCCCCAAGGCCCCTCCCAGCCTCTGCCTCAGCTTCCCCAACTGTCAAATGGGCCCCACGCCGCCCTCCCCAGCCTTAGGAAGGAAAGTTCTTTGGGAGAAGTGGAGCTTTAAAGTCCTGGTTAATCATTGCAGGGGAGGGGGGAGCGGAGAGCGGCTCCCTCCTCCCCCTGTTTGTCTGCAAACAATGGCCCTTCTCTGGCCCGGCTGCAAGCCGCCCCGGGGCATCTGGAGGGGGCGCCGGCCCCCTCCCCGGCAGCTGCGCGTGTCTGCTGGAGCCTGCAAACCGCTGACCCCGCTGCTTTGTAAGCTCTGGACTTTACTGGGGCTGTTGGGTCCAGGCTCCCGCCTCCCCCGTTCCAGCTCTGTCCTTCTCTTCTGGGGGATCCGACTCGCTCTGGGGGGCTGGGAGGGCCAGCTGGAGCACAGGCCTCCCCCGCCCCTCTTACAGATGGGTAAACCGAGGCCCAGAGAGGTGGGATCCTAGAGCCAAAGCTTCCCAGGTCACTGTGGGACCCCAGAGGTTTCCGAGGGCCGCCCCACCTTTCAGATGCAGAAACAGGGTGTCCCGGCCAGTGGCGGGAAGGGACTGGATGTAAGTGAGCCCCAAGAGATGGGGCTGGGCCCGGGTCCCACAGGCCCCAGAGGTCAGCGCGGCAAGTCAGTGTTTGTTGGCCGACTGACTGAGACCTGGCCCTGGGGCCTCCCGTGCTGGACTGGGGAGAAGTCAGGAGGGATTGCTGCCCACCTAGAAAGGTGGCTCCCCGCTCACTTCTCTCCCGGGGAAACGACCAGCTGAGCTCTCCTCCTCCAGAAAGCAAGCAGGCCTCCGGCTCTGGTGCTCTCCAGGGAGGTCGGTCGGCAGGAACCTGAGCCCCGGCTCTTCGGGCCCTGAGCTCCTGGCGTCTGCCCCCCCCGGGCCTGGAGAGAGGGGGCTCCCCACCACTCCAAGAAGACTTGGGTCCACTGGGCCTGGGACCCTTTGGAAAAGGCTGCGGGCTCGCTCTGGGGCTCCCAGTGGGCCCTTAGCTGTGGGTTTTCTCTGGGGCTCCCAGTGGGCCCTTAGTTATGGGTTTTCTCTGGGACCCCCAGTGGGCCCTTAGCTGTGGGTTTTCTCTGGGGCCCCCAGTGGGCCCTTAGCTGTGGGTTTTCTCTGGGGCTCCCAGTGGGCCCTTAGTTATGGGTTTTCTCTGGGACCCCCAGTGGGCCCTTAGCTGTGGGTTTTCTCTGGGGCCCCCAGTGGGCCCTTAGCTGTGGGTTTTCTCTGGGGCTCCCAGTGGGCCCTTAGTTATGGGTTTTCTCTGGGACCCCCAGTGGGCCCTTAGCTGTGGGTTTTCTCTGGGGCCCCCAGTGGGCCCTTAGCTGTGGGTTTTCTCTGGGGCTCCCAGTGGGCCCTTAGTTATGGGTTTTCTCTGGGACCCCCAGTGGGCCCTTAGCTGTGGGTTTTCTCTGGGGCCCCCAGTGGGCCCTTAGCTGTGGGTTTTCTCTGGGGCCCCCAGTGGGCCCTTAGCTGTGGGTTTTCTCTGGGA
This sequence comes from Antechinus flavipes, assembly GCF_016432865.1. NCBI lineage: Eukaryota > Metazoa > Chordata > Mammalia > Dasyuromorphia > Dasyuridae > Antechinus > Antechinus flavipes. The sequence continues at coordinate 459,446,130 of NC_067401.1, forward strand.
CCCCCAATGGGCCCTTAGCTGTAGGCTCTCTGGGGCTCCCAATGGGCCCTTAGTTATGGGTTTTCTCTGAGACCCCCAGTGGGCCCTTAGCTGTGAGTTTTCTCTAGGGCCCCCAATGGGCCCTTAGCTGTAGGCTCTCTGGGGCTCCCAGTGGGCCCTTAGTTATGGGTTTTCTCTGGGGCTCCCAATGGGCCCTTAGCTGTAGGCTCTCTGGGGCTCCCAGTGGGCCCTTAGTTATGGGTTTTCTCTGGGGCTCCCAATGGGCCCTTAGTTATGGGTTTTCTCTGGGGCTCCCAGTGGGCCCTTAGCTGTGGGTTTTCTCTGGGACCCCCAATGGGCCCTTAGCTGTAGGCTCTCTGGGGCTCCCAGTGGGCCCTTAGTTATGGGTTTTCTCTGGGGCTCCCAATGGGCCCTTAGCTGTAGGCTCTCTGGGGCTCCCAGTGGGCCCTTAGTTATGGGTTTTCTCTGAGACCCCCAGTGGGCCCTTAGCTGTGGGTTTTCTCTGGGGCCCCCAGTGGGCCCTTAGTTATGGGTTTTCTCTGGGGCCCCCAGTGGGCCCTTAGTTATGGGTTTTCTCTGGGGCTCCCAATGGGCCCTTAGCTGTAGGCTCTCTGGGGCTCCCAGTGGGCCCTTAGCTGTGGGTTTTCTCTGGGACCCCCAATGGGCCCTTAGCTGTAGGCTCTCTGGGGCTCCCAGTGGGCCCTTAGTTATGGGTTTTCTCTGGAGCCCCCAGAAAGCCCTCAGGAGCTGGCCGCGGGCTCGCGCTGGAGCTCCCGGAGGGCCCTCTCTGGAGGGGCGCAGGCCGTCCCCCTGGATGAAATCCTATATTCTTTTCACACTCACGGGCAGGGTGCAGATTGTCGCCCCAGCTGTTGTCCCTCTGTTACTTCAGAACAGCTAAAATTACCAAGAGTGAGAGCACAGGGGAACGGGGCTGAGTTTGGAGTCCAATCCCCCCCCCCCCATTGTGGGACTGGACATCTAAGGGACTCTCTGAGACTCAGTGTCCACATCTCTAAAATGGGAACCCTGTCCTGGAGACTGAGAGCAAAAGGCAAAGGCCCCCATGTGAAAAATGGTAAAACGGCAGGTTTTGTTAGCACGGGACCCGAACCAAAGTGGGTGCCCCTCAGCAGGTGAAGGACTCATTCCTGCCCCGAGAAAGGCCCAAAGAAAGGCTTGTGGGAGGGGATCTGAGAACGTGGAGAACTTTGCCTGAGTTCAAATCTGGCCTCAGACACTCACTAGCTTGTGATTCAACCTCTCTCTGCCTCAGTTTCCTCAACTGTAAAATGGGGATAATAGGAGCACCTCACAGAGTTGTCGTAAGGATCTCGTAGAAGACATTTGTAAAGCATGTACAGGTGTTTGTGTACGATTTTTGGCGCGTAGTAGGCGTTTCCTACATGCTCAGGCCCTTCTCCCTCTCCCTCCCCGTCAGTGACTCCGGCCTCATTGTGGATGCTCTGATGACGGATGGCTTCTAAGGTCTCTTTCAGCCCTATCAATCATTCAGTGAGCATTTATTACTAAGCACCAGCTGCGGGCCAGGCACTGTGTGCTGGCAGTTCAGACACAGAGAATGATGAACTACTTCCTGGGGAGAGGAGACTTGGGCATGGGGGGAGGCTGGAAACCAAGAGAGATCAAAGATGGGGAGGGCACGGGGTCAAAGGTACAGGATCCTGTACCTAACAGGTGCCAAATTAATGCTGGTCGGCCTGACTTTATAGGTTAAGCGGTCGACCTTAACAAAGGGAAAAGTCACTTCTTCAGATTCTGTGGTGAAGAAGGGAATTATGGGAAATGATTTCAAGGGGTCATGAGCTAAAGGAAGACCCTCACCTGAAACAGTGGGAGGTGGGATGGAGCGGGAGGCTCGAAGGGAAAAGCTAAGGCTCCGAACAGTCAGTGGTCATGGGAGAGGGGTCATTTGGGAAGAAGTCAGGCGTGGATTGCCGTGAAGCAGCGAGTGCCCAGCTGAGATTGCGTAAGAGACCGCGTAAGGGACCCGGATCTCTCCCGCTCGCTTCGGAATTCTCCCCACGGCACTGGGGGCCACAAGAAGCGGGCTCCGTGGGCCGGGCCGGGCTCTCCCATCGGGCCTTTTGGTGCGTCAGAATGGGCTTTCTTGCACGCAGGAGTTAGTTCTCTGGCCCACGGGCTCTGGCTGAAGCACCTCTCGCCCCCTTTATCCACTGAGAGTCTCCCTAAAAATTCTGTGGACACTGACTGTCCGAGAGCAGATTGTCGCCCCAGCTGTTGTCCCTCTGTTACTTCAGAACAGCTAAAATTACCAAGAGTGAGAGCACAGGGGAACGGGGCTGAGTTTGGAGTCCAATCCCCCCCCCCCCATTGTGGGACTGGACATCTAAGGGACTCTCTGAGACTCAGTGTCCACATCTCTAAAATGGGAACCCTGTCCTGGAGACTGAGAGCAAAAGGCAAAGGCCCCCATGTGAAAAATGGTAAAACGGCAGGTTTTGTTAGCACGGGACCCGAACCAAAGTGGGTGCCCCTCAGCAGGTGAAGGACTCATTCCTGCCCCGAGAAAGGCCCAAAGAAAGGCTTGTGGGAGGGGATCTGAGAACGTGGAGAACTTTGCCTGAGTTCAAATCTGGCCTCAGACACTCACTAGCTTGTGATTCAACCTCTCTCTGCCTCAGTTTCCTCAACTGTAAAATGGGGATAATAGGAGCACCTCACAGAGTTGTCGTAAGGATCTCGTAGAAGACATTTGTAAAGCATGTACAGGTGTTTGTGTACGATTTTTGGCGCGTAGTAGGCGTTTCCTACATGCTCAGGCCCTTCTCCCTCTCCCTCCCCGTCAGTGACTCCGGCCTCATTGTGGATGCTCTGATGACGGATGGCTTCTAAGGTCTCTTTCAGCCCTATCAATCATTCAGTGAGCATTTATTACTAAGCACCAGCTGCGGGCCAGGCACTGTGTGCTGGCAGTTCAGACACAGAGAATGATGAACTACTTCCTGGGGAGAGGAGACTTGGGCATGGGGGGAGGCTGGAAACCAAGAGAGATCAAAGATGGGGAGGGCACGGGTCAAAGGTACAGGATCCTGTACCTAACAGGTGCCAAATTAATGCTGGTCGGCCTGACTTTATAGGTTAAGCGGTCGACCTTAACAAAGGGAAAAGTCACTTCTTCAGATTCTGTGGTGAAGAAGGGAATTATGGGAAATGATTTCAAGGGGTCATGAGCTAAAGGAAGACCCTCACCTGAAACAGTGGGAGGTGGGATGGAGCGGGAGGCTCGAAGGGAAAAGCTAAGGCTCCGAACAGTCAGTGGTCATGGGAGAGGGGTCATTTGGGAAGAAGTCAGGCGTGGATTGCCGTGAAGCAGCGAGTGCCCAGCTGAGATTGCGTAAGAGACCGCGTAAGGGACCCGGATCTCTCCCGCTCGCTTCGGAATTCTCCCCACGGCACTGGGGGCCACAAGAAGCGGCGGGCAGGAGGATGGCACAGCCAGGGCCGCCCTCAGTGGCTTCTGCTCTCCCATAAAGCCGGCCGGGGAGAGAAGGCCGCCTGGGGGCCCGAGCCTGGGCAGAAAGTCTCCGTGGGGCCCCACGCGCTGCTGCTTCCTTCACCGCCCAGTTTTCAAAATGAAAATAATTGGGAAAGAATCCACTTGTTGGACAGGCGTCCCCAGCACTCGCAGCCCAGAGGCCGCTCTCGGTAGTGGAGGCCGGGGCCAGGCCGGAGGAAGGTGGAGGCGCCGGGGAGGCCCCTAACGGAGGGCGGTCCCCCAGCAGAGGCCTCCCCGGGACAGGCCGTGGGCCAGCTCTCCTGGGACCAGAGGAAGGGTAGGGGCCGGAATTAGGAGTCACAGCTTGCTGCTGGGGAAGCTCTCCAGAGGGGCCGCTATCTCCGCGGGGAATGGGCTGCCCCATTCTTCAAGCCGGGGCTGGAGGGTCATTTATTGGGAGGACTGGTTGGCCCGCGGGGTCTGGTTCTGGGGGTGGGGGCGATGCCTCCTGTTTTCCCAGCTCCCCACCTCGCGATGCCTTTCCCCCATTTCCAGTCCCATTTTTCCTTGTGCGGTCTTAGGACTTCTGGCTTCTAGGAAACTGAGGCGGTATCGGGTCAGCCCCTCATTTGCCAAGAGAGGAAACTGAGACTTGGGACATCAGCAAGCACCTGCTATGTGGCGGCTCAATGCAAAGAAAGGCGAAAGGTGGAAAAGAGAGAGAAGGAAGGAAGGAAGGAAAGAGAGAAGGAAGGGAAGAAGGGAGGGAGGGAAGGAAGGAAGCAAGGAAAGAGAGAGGGAGGGAAGGAAGGAAGGAAAGAGAGAAGGAAGGGAAGAGGGGAGGGAGGGAAGGAAGGAAGCAAGGAAAGAGAGAGGGAAGGAAGGAAGGAAGGAAAGAGAGAAGGAAGGGAAGAAGGGAGGGAGGGAAGGAAGGAAGCAAGGAAAGAGAGAGGGAAGGAAGGAAGGAAGGAAAGAGAGAGGGAGGGAAGGAAGGAAGGAAAGAGAGAAGGAAGGAAGGGAAGAAGGGAGGGAGGGAAGGAAGGAAGGAAGGAAGGAAAGAGAGAAGGAAGGGAAGAGGGGAGGGAGGGAAGGAAGGAAGCAAGGAAAGAGAGAGGGAAGGAAGGAAGCAAGGAAAGAGAGAAGGAAGGAAGGGAGGGAAGAGAAGGGAGGAAGGAAAGAGAGAGGGAAGGGAAGAAGGGAGGGAAGGAAGGAAGGAAAAGTGAAAGGGAGGGGGAAAGGAAGGAAAGAGAAAAGGAGGGAAGGAAGCAAAGAGACAAGAAAGGAAGGAAGGGAGGGAGAGAAGGAAGAAGGAAGGGGGAAAGAAAGGAGGAAGAAAGGAAGGAAAAAGAAAAGAAAGGAAGGAAGGAAAGAAAAAGACAAGGAAGAAGAGCTTTCTTACACATAGGTTAAATTGCAAGAAAAAAGAAATCCTATCTCTGTCCTCAAGGAGGACAATCCACAGGAAAATAGTTATCTAAAAATTGATAGAATGGGGTGGGGGGGAGACCTGAAGTTTTGAAGTCCAAAAATCAGGACCAAGTCCGGGAGGGGAATGAAGAGAGTCTGCTCTGCTCCGTGACCTTCCACAGAATATGGGCTCCAGGAGAGACTCCCCCATGAGGCAAGGGGACAGTGAGCCTTCTGGAGGACTTTTCCAGGGAATCAGGCTGGCAAGCGTAGATTGACCCAGGGGGACCAAGCTAGTGAGTGTAGACGGTTCTGGGGGGATGGACCGGCCCAGAGCAGCGAGGGCAATCTCGGAATTGTGGGAACAGCTCCACTCAGAGAGCCCACAAGAAGCGGCGGGCAGGAGGATGGCACAGCCAGGGCCGCCCTCAGTGGCTTCTGCTCTCCCATAAAGCCGGCCGGGGAGAGAAGGCCGCCTGGGGGCCCGAGCCTGGGCAGAAAGTCTCCGTGGGGCCCCACGCGCTGCTGCTTCCTTCACCGCCCAGTTTTCAAAATGAAAATAATTGGGAAAGAATCCACTTGTTGGACAGGCGTCCCCAGCACTCGCAGCCCAGAGGCCGCTCTCGGTAGTGGAGGCCGGGGCCAGGCCGGAGGAAGGTGGAGGCGCCGGGGAGGCCCCTAACGGAGGGCGGTCCCCCAGCAGAGGCCTCCCCGGGACAGGCCGTGGGCCAGCTCTCCTGGGACCAGAGGAAGGGTAGGGGCCGGAATTAGGAGTCACAGCTTGCTGCTGGGGAAGCTCTCCAGAGGGGCCGCTATCTCCGCGGGGAATGGGCTGCCCCATTCTTCAAGCCGGGGCTGGAGGGTCATTTATTGGGAGGACTGGTTGGCCCGCGGGGTCTGGTTCTGGGGGTGGGGGCGATGCCTCCTGTTTTCCCAGCTCCCCACCTCGCGATGCCTTTCCCCCATTTCCAGTCCCATTTTTCCTTGTGCGGTCTTAGGACTTCTGGCTTCTAGGAAACTGAGGCGGTATCGGGTCAGCCCCTCATTTGCCAAGAGAGGAAACTGAGACTTGGGACATCAGCAAGCACCTGCTATGTGGCGGCTCAATGCAAAGAAAGGCGAAAGGTGGAAAAGAGAGAGACTGTGCAAAGAGAGATGAGACGGACCAAGCTACACTCAGGAGAAACTGGAGATAATCCCGGGGATGTTAGCTGGGACCCAAGGAAGCTGGCTGGAGAATGAGCAAGGAGGGACAGCCGCTGACTCCCGCCCAGGGTCCTGCCCCTGCCCCCCATGAAGAGCGGCTCTCGGTCTCCAAAAGCCCTGGGCGGGCTGAGCCTCTTTCCTGGAGGGGCCCCGCTGCTCCGGACCCCAGCAGGTTCCTGTGGCTGCTTTTGCTGGCAGCTCCCTCCCCTCCCCCCGCATGGAACCTCGCCTCCCCAGCCTCAGTTTCCTCGTCCGTGACACTGCAGATTTCCCGGGAGGGCCAAACCCGCTCAGCTCCGCGCAGCTCTGCCGACCCCGCCTCCCTTCCGGGACTATGGCCCATAATGGCTGACGGTCACTGCCTCCCCTGCACCCGCGGGAGCGCGAACAGCGGAGGATGTGCTGGGACGGCCTGGGGGACAGCCAGGAGCCGCGGGGCCGCACGGGAGCGGGCAGGCTTTGCACAGGGTGCTCTGGGCCGCCCTTTGCATGATGTCCTTGCGCTGTGTGTGTGACCTGCCCTCCGGGAGCTTATGCTCAGTGGCAGGAGCCGCGGGGCCGCACGGGAGCGGGCAGGCTTTGCACTGGGTGCTCTGGGCCGCCCTTTGCACGATGTCAGTGCTCGGTGTGTGTGACCTGCCCTCCGGGAGCTTACGCTCAGTGGCAGGGGCCGCGGGGCCGCATGGGAGCGGGCAGGCTTTGCACTGGGTGCTCGGTGTGTGTGACCTGCCCTCCGGGAGCTTACGCTCAGTGGCAGGAGCCGCGGGGCCGCACGGGAGCGGGCAAGCCTCTGCATGTTGTTGGCGCTCTGCGACAGCCATTAGCAGTGATCCTCAGCGCCCTGAGGCTGCCTGCAGCGGGTGCTCCGCAGCTGTTAGATAAGCCCCAGCTGCCATCCCTGGGTTCTCCTGATACTGCTCAGCCTCCAAGCCCCGCCTCCTGGGCACGGCTCAGCCTCCAAGCCCCGCCTCCTGGTCGCTGCTCAGCCTCCAAGCCCCGCCTCCTGCTTACTGCTCAGCCTCCAAGCCCCGCCTCCTGGGCACTGCTCAGCCTCCAAGCCCCGCCTCCTGGGCACTGCTCAGCCTCCAAGCCCCGCCTCCTGGGCACTGCTCAGCCTCCAAGCCCCGCCTCCTTTGCTTACTGCTCAGCTCCAAGCCCCTCCTCCTGCTTACTGCTCAGCCTCCAAGCCCCGCCTCCTGCTTACTGCTCAGCCTCCAAGCCTCGCCTCCTGGGCACCGCTCAGCCTCCAAGCCCCGCCTCCTGGGCACTGCTCAGCCTCCAAGCCCCGCCTCCTGGGTACGGCTCAGCCTCCAAGCCCCACCTTCTGATTACTGCTCAGCCTCCAAGCCCCGCCTCCTGGTCGCTGCTCAGCCTCCAAGCCCCGCCTCCGCCGAGGAGCCCCTCCCACCCCTCAGTGCCTCCTGTTTCCCGGCAGCCACCCCCGCTCCTGGGCTGAGCAGGACCCTCAGTCTGCCCGGGGCAGGCGTGGAGGGAGCCCCCTGCCCAGTGATGGGAAGTGCTAGAGGAGGCAACCGAGGCCCTTTAAGGACTTTCTCTTTAATGCCCTCAGCTAAAAGCCCGCTAAAGGGCCGATCTGGGGGTGGGGGGTGGCTCCCGGGCCGAGGGCCACAATGGCGGGAAGATAAGAGAAGATAAGAGTAGATAAAGAGCTTTCGGCTCTCCCCACCTCCCCTCCCTGCCAGGCCAGCGCCCGGTGTCCACAATTTTACTAATGAGGGCGTTAAGGCTAATGATTAATTTATAGTTATTTTCTTAATAATTAACCCAGTGTTCGTGTGTTATTTGATCATGGTGCTTAATAAGAAATCATAATAAGGGAGGCAAAGTGACTGCCCAGGGGCTGGAAGGAAACCCCTGAGGCAGGATTCGAACTCTGCTCTTCCAGGCTGTCTGTCCTGATCCTGGACCACCTCTGGGACTTTGTTTCCTCATGTGCAACACTGGGGGGGTCAAACTCAATGAGCGCCACCTGTTTCAGGAGCCTGAGCAAGTCATCTAGTCAAGCAGTGAGCATTTATTAAGCACCTACTGTGTGCCAGGCACTGTGCTAAGTGTCAGAGATATATAGGGACCTTACTCACAGTGGAATGGGTAGATTGATGCAGAAGGGCTGTGGACAAGCATCGTGCATTAACACTGTCCATAAGCACTGTGCCCAAATACAATGCACAAGCACTTTGCACAAGCATCATCCATGAGCACTGTGCACAAGCATGATGCACAAGCACCTTGCACAAGCATCCAGCATTATCATTGTCATAAGTACCGGGCACAAGCAGCAGGCAAAGCACCTTGCACGAGCATGGTGATTATTACTGCCCATAAGCACCGTGCACAAACACCATGCACGAGCACCGGGCAGAGCACTGTGCACAGGCACCTTGCACAGACATTGTGCATTATCGCTGTCCATAAGCACTTTGCACGAGCATGGTGATTATTACTGCCCTTAAGCACTGCTGGATCCCAGGTTCGGGGTAGAAGCCCAGCAGCAGCGCTGCTGGATCCCGGGGGACGCACAATGTGATGACTTTGGGGGCATTTTTTCGCTCTCCAGAATGGCTGGATGTGTTCACAACGCCACCCAGGGTGCCTCAGTGTCCCAGTTTTCCCGCATCCCCCCCAACACTCTGGCCAGCCTGGCGGTGTCTCAGAGGTGCCTTGATGTGCACTTCTCTGATCAGTGACGCAGATGTTCCCGTAGGACTAGAAACGTCCGCCTCCGCCATCCCCTGCCTGAGCCTTGCCTCCTTATCTCTAAATGGGGGACACGGCTTCCTGGGTCAGGGCGTTTGTGAGACCCCAATGAGGCAGGGGGTCCGTGACCCTTGAAAAGCCGAGTTCTCATCGTGGCGGATAATGACCCCAGTAATGATGCGGCCCTGGGGCCTTCAGTGGCCTCCTCTGGACGGTTATCCCCACTTTGCAGATGAGAACGGGAGCTCAGAGCGGCTGTGAGTGAGTGGGTGGGCCCCTGCAGCACCGGTACCTGCCAGTTTGGGGTCAGATTGGGCCCTGCTGTCTTCCCGGGCCCACGGTTCCCCCGGGGCCACCCCGCACGATGGAGCCCCCAGGCCAGACCCCGGGGGCTGCGGCACAGGCAGGGGTTTGCCCCCACCCCCAGGGGGTCCCACAGAAAAGGCCACAAAGGGGCTCATCCCGGCCCGAGTCTTCCTCCCCAGCCCCCCAGAAGCGACATCCCTGCGGCCCGAGTCTTTGTTCAGGTGAGGAAGCTCAGGTGGAGCCTGGGAAGCAAAGAAGGGGGAGAGCTCTCCCCGGGGTCCCCGGGGGCCGGGCCTGGGGCTGGGCTAAGGCTGGTCCCAGGACGAAGGTCCTGGGAGGGGCAGGCCAGAAGGGCTTCCCGGATGGGGGGGCTTCAGCCAGGACTCGAGGAGGAGCCGAGGGGTGAGAGCCAGTGGGGGGACAGCCAGGGAGAATGCCAGGGCACGGGGAGACCGGCGTGCCCGGGGGCGAGGAACGTGGCGGCAAGGGGGCTGCCCCCCCAGAGCATGGCCAGGGGGGCAGCGATGGAGCCCGGGGGAGGACGGGTGGTGGAGCAGCTCCCAAAGTGCCCGACTCCCAGCCAGTGTCTACACCCGGCTCCAGCTCTGGGCGTCTCCCGGAGTTCAAAGGAGGAGACATCAAAGGGCTGATGGGAGAGCTGGGGAGCGGGCCTTGCAGCTGGGGAGACGGCCCTGAGCCGCGGGGCCTCCTGGGGTTCAGGGACACCGGGGAAAGCCTGGCCAGGCCCGGGGCCGCTCTGGACCGTGGCCAGGAGGATGGGCCAGAGCTGCCCCCCACGGAGTCCTTGGGCCCGGGAGCCGTTGGAAAGTTCAGGTGGGGGCGCAGCCGGGGGAGGCCCTTAGGACGTGGATCTCCACCTCGGCGGCCAGGCCGGGTCAGGGGAGGGGGGGCTGTGGGGGCTCCTCCGCCAGACCCAGGGAAACTAGGACCCTCCGTGTGCAGCCCAGCCCCGCCCAGGGCCCAGCCCGGGGCCGGAGAGAGGGAGCCCAGGGCCAGCGGCAGGGGAAGGGGCGGCGTCTGCCAGGGCCCTGCCCGGGGCTGGAGAGAGGGAGCCCAGGGCCGGAGAGAGGGAGCCCAGGGCCAGCGGCAGGGGGAAGGGGCGGCGTCTGCCAGGGGAAGAGAGAGGCAGGGCGGCCCCACAGAGGGAGCACCCCTCCCCGGGCCTTGGGCCTTCTGGGGACCAGTCGGGGGAACCGGAGCCCCCTGCCCATGGTGCTCCCTCCATGGGACACACTGTCTCTCTCAGTCTCTGCCAGTCTTTATCTCTTTTCTCTATTATCTCTACCTCTCTGTGTCTCTTTAGATAGACAACTAGGTAATAGATGCAGGACCATGTACAGATTCAAAGCTAGAAGAGACGCAGAGATGATCTAATCCAACTTCCCGCTCCCCACGTTCTCATTTTACAAATGAGGAAATCGAGGCCCCGGCTCTGGTCAGCACCGAGCCAGGACTTCCGAAAGTGGGAGCGATGCTCCATCAGGGCCCCCCCACGGCTCTCCCTTCCCCCGTCCCCCTCCCCGAGGGCTCGGCCCCCCATCCGGGCCGGAGCCTCAGTTTGGGCCCGGGCCCCGGTCCTGGGCCAGAAGGTCGGGGGCGGCTCCCTTCCCCCCGTCCCCTGCGGCCCGCTCCCAACACGCCGGTTTCGTAGCCGATGCGGCTCAGTAGAAAACGGGGGTCACCGACGCGGGCGCCCGAGGTCGCCTTCCCAGCCTTGTTCTGAGCCGCGGGCCGGCCTCGAGCCCGGGGACGCTCTGGCCCCCTCCCGTTTTTCTGTCGCCTCTGGCCTTGGAACTGTTCCCGTCCCTGGCTGGCCGAGCGGACACAAAGCTGCTCCGGACCCAGAAGTCTCGGGTTCGGAGCTTCTCCTTTGGAAGTCTTCGAGCACTCAGGGCCACGGCCCCACTCAGGGCTGGCTTTAGAGCCGCCTCAGGCCTAAGCAACCCCAGGCAGTGTGGGGCTGCCGGCCCCTGCTCCAGCACCCCGGGCCCCCAGATCCCCTCCTTGGCACCCACCGCCCAGGATAAAGGAGCCGGCGGCCGCCCGGGACGGGGTCAGGCCTGTGGACTCTGATTCTCGCCCCGAGCTTGGGGCTAAAAGATTGCTGTTTGCAGAGAGTCCCCCAAGCTCTCCCCCCAGCATCACAGGTTCCCGCAGGGAGAGCCTCAGAGGACAGAGTCCTGCTCCCCCATTTAACATTCGGGGAAACTGAGGCCCTGCAAGGCGCAGACGGAGTCAGCGGGGTTGTCGGGGACACAAGTGCACTAAGAGTAGCCGGCGGGCCGCCCCGCACCCACGCCTGGGCAGATAGAGCGCCCTCGGAGGGCCGCGACGTCCTTACCATCCTTGGATTCGGGCCGGGGGTCCCGTGGGGGGAGAGCCCCCAGACCGGCCCCGAGTGCGGATCCCGACAGGGGGTTCCGCTCCTTGCTTCCGTTCTCGTTTTTCTCCCTTTGGGTCTGATTCTTCTCGTGCAATCGGCTCAAAGAACTGCACCCCTTTGACATATATGGTATGACTTGCCACATGGGGGGGGGTGGGAGAGAACATTCGGAAACTAGGCTTGGGTTTTGAAAATAAGCTTTATTTAACAAAATAATAATTACCTCTTTGGAGCGCCCCGCAGCCCAGGGAGGTGGGAGGAGGTCAAACCCGCCTAGGGAGGAGCCGCTGCTCCCTGGCCCCAGCCCCGGGGGCGGGTGGGACCCTGGCGGGTGGCTCGGCCACTTTGTTTGCCACCACATGAAAGGCTATAAATAGCTTGGGTGGAACTGGAAGAGCCCAAAGTACAAATTGGGGCTGGACGGAAGCTCCCTGAGGGCAGGGACTGATTGTGTGAGTCCTAGATTTAGAGATCTCCTCCCCCCTCCTTCCTTTTACAAGAGACTCTATGAGAGAGCACTAGAATCAATAACTAAGCACTCATTAAGCGCCTACTGTGTACCAGATCCCAGCCGCAGAGCTGGAAGACACCTCCGGAGCCGTGCGGTCCACCCGGGCCCCACAGGTGGTCAGCTGCAAGCTGGATTCAAACTCCACGTCTCCCAGCACCTTGCATCCAGCAGGTGCTTATAAAGGCTGTGGAATGCCATCGAATCACGCCCTCCCCGGTCATTAACCCCAAACAGAACCCAAGGGGGGAATGAAGAAATCCTTCAGAGTGCAGAGGGGGAGGCCCCGAGTTCGAATGCTCCAGCTCTGGGCCGATCACTCTGCTTGCAACACCCCGGCAGCTCTCAGGGACTGCACCAGGACGGGTGCTGCCTCACGGCGAGCGTCCTCCTGTGACAAAGCCTCGTTCTGGTTTGTTTTTAGAGGTTTCCAAGGCCCCCGGCCCCCAGCCTCCTCCAAAGAGGAGAGAAGGAGGCCGTGAGAGGGCAGGGTGGGTGGTTCAGGAGGCTGCCGGGGCCACATGGAGAGCTCCGAGCCGGGAGAATGTTCCAGCCTGTTCTGTCCACACGGGCAGCTTTCAGAGAGCCCGGAGGAGGTGCTGAGCCAGCTAACCATGGGCAGAGAGGGCCAGCGGGCGGCAGCTGCAGAGGAAAGCCGGGGACCCCTGCCGGCTGCCGCTGCTCCTCCTCAGGCTCCCGGCACATCCGGCGGGTACCCGGGCCCCCTAAGGAGCTCATGGGTCAGAGGGGGCCTTCAGAAGGCCGACAGAGCCAGCCTGCCCCCGTGGCCCTTCGGAGGAGAAGGCAAAGCAGTGGAGCAGTCCTGAGCATGTATTGTGTGCCTATTGTGTGCACTATGTATCGTGAGCACATGTATTGTGTGCACACCTATTGTGTGCCGGACCCTGGGACTTGGAGAGCTATTCAGCCCAAACCCTCTTTTGGGCCTTGGAGTCAGCTCCCTGGCTTCTCAGGTTCGAGTCCTGCTTCTGATGCTAAGGAGCCATGGGCACTTCATTTCACCCCAGTAGCATGCTGGGACCCCAGACCCTGAGCCAGTCCCCCTACCCGCCTGCCCCCAAGTCCTGCTTGCCGGGCAGGATTCCTGGCAGACGGTGCTGGAGACAGGAGGTGCTCCTCTCGGCCACGGCCGACCCGCTAAACCCTGGGGCCTCCTGGCCCTCCGCCGTCCCCTTCCTTTGGGTCCCCCCAAATTCTGCTGCCCTCCCTCGGTTCCTCACTGCCTCTCTGTCCCAGGTCAGGCCCCTTCCTCCAGATTTGTTTGCCTGTTGTCTCCCCCGTTAGATGCTCCTTGAGGGCATCTGTTTTTACATCGGTTTGTGTCTCCTGCACTTAGGGGCAGCGCCGGAGTTAGAGCCCAGGCCTGAATCAGGGAGACCTAATTCAAATCCAGCCTCAGACCCCGACCAGCTCGGGGCGCTAGGGGCAGAGGGTTAGAATCTCCCTGGAGGACCTCAGTCCGGTGCCTGCTTTTTACAAATGAGGAAATCGAGGCCCAGAAGGGGACTCGGGGCCCAGGGCCGGCGCTGTCCGACAGAGGCAGAGCAGGGGGTCCGAGCTGCAGCTTGTTGTCCTAGTGACCCCTGGGGGTCGGCTTCCTCATCTGGAAACCAGGCGACCCCCAAGGTCCCAGGACCTCCAAACTTAGGGCCCCCCGAACCACGGTCTGGCTCCCCACGAGCACCTTCTCTTTTCATTACAGGTAAAAATTGTTTAACATTCAGTTTTTAAAATTTAAAATTTTCACTTCCCAGTTCTCTCTCTCCCCCCCCCCTTCCCCTCCTCTCCCCTCCCCGGTGACAGTAAACAGTTTCATACAGATTGTAAACAAGCAGTCATGAGAATATCACCATGTTAGTGTTGTGAAAACACAGAAAAACACAGCCCTGATAGCGCCCTTCTAGCCTGCGTTCTGGCTCCAGCCCACGGTGTATAGGTTCTGGCCACATTTGGGCTCCGGCCCGCGGTGTTCGGGCTCTGGCCATGTTTGGGTTCCAGCCTATGGTGTTCAGGCTCCGGCCCACGGTGTTCGGGCTCTGGCCACATTTGGACTCTGGCTTGCGGTGTTTAGATTCCGGCCACATTCGGGCTCCGGCCACATTCGGGCTCCGGCCCATGGTGTTCAGGTTCTGGCCACATTTGGGCTCCGGCCACATTTGGGCTCTGGCCCGCAGTGTTCGGGCTCCAGCCACATTTGGGCTCCGGCCCACGGTGTTCGGGGTCCGGCCACATTTGGACTCTGGCTTGCGGTGTTTAGATTCCAGCCACATTCGGGCTCCGGCCACATTCGGGCTCCGGCCACATTCGGGCTCCGGCCCACGGTGTTCGGGGTCCGGCCACATTTGGACTCTGGCTTGCGGTGTTTAGATTCCAGCCACATTCGGGCTCCGGCCACATTCGGGCTCCGGCCACATTCGGGCTCCGGCCCACGGTGTTCGGGGTCCGGCCACATTTGGACTCTGGCTTGCGGTGTTTAGATTCCGGCCACATTCGGGCTCCAGCCACATTCGGGCTCCGGCCCGCAGTGTTCGGGCTCCAGCCACATTCGGGCTCCGGCCGCTCTTTCTCAGAGACTTGGGAGTTGGGAGCCATGAAATTGGCTGCGCTCAGGGTGGTGATCAGAGTGGCCGGGTCTTTCTCGGGCCATCGTCACACGGTAGTGCCATCACTGGGCACGGCGTTCTGGGCTCTGCTCGCTTTGTGTCCGTTATGTGAACCTTTCTAGGCTTTCCTGCAACCTTCCCGCTCTTCATTCTCATGATACAATGACATTCCATCACAATCAGGAAGCGCGATGTGTCCGTCCCCATGGACGGCGTCTCCGGTCTGTGCGATTTCCAGTTATTTGCTTCCACAAAAAGAGCTGCTGGAAATATTTGGGAACATAAAGGTCCCAGACAGAAAGGAAGGAAAGAAGGAGGGAGGAAAGGAAAGAAGGAAGGGGAAAAGGGAGGGAGGGAGGAACAAACAAACAAAGGAGGGAAGAAGGGAAGGGAAAGAAGAGAGGGAGACAGGAAGGCAGAAAAGAAGGAAGAGAGGGAGGAAGGAAGGAAGGGAGGGGGAAGGAAGGAGGGAAACAAGGAAGGAATGAACAAACAAACAAAGCAGGGAAGAAGGGAAAGGAAGGAAGGGAAGGAGAGAGGAAAGAGGAAGGAAGGGAAGAAGAAAGGAAGGAGGGAAGCAAGGAAGAAACAAAGGGAGGAAGGAAAAAAGAAAGGGAGGGAGAGAGGGAGGAAGGAAGGAAGAAAACTTACTAAGTACTTAGCTAAAGAGTATATTAACTATATGTGTGTGTGTGTGTGTGTGTGTGTGTGTGTGTGTATGTATGTATATCCCTCTCCCCCCCCCCCCAGTCCTCAGGGGGCTTAAATTCTCATGGGGAGGGAAGCCTCTCTCTGTGTGCCAGACCTCTCCCGGGGCTAGAACATGCGCCCTTGAGGGCAGGAGCCGTTTCCACCTTTCTCCTGAGCTCCAGCACTTGATGGGAGACATACAAGTGCCGGTGGCAGGACCTGTTCCTGCTTCGGGCCTGGGCTGGGAACCTTCTTCCTGCCCGGGGCCTTGGGTATTTGTGACACCACCTGCAGGCCCCGGAAAGCCGGCTTGCACAGCCCAAGCCCGAGCCGCGGGAGCTTCGGTCCTCGTGGCCTCGGCCGGCGACCTCTCGGGGCGTCCCCAGCGCTGCTCTAGCCTCCTCGCTGGGACGCCCCCTTTTCTCCCCTCCCCGCCCCGCCTGGCTGGCTCCTGCCTGGCCCAGGCTCCAGGGAGCCACACCTAAGGGCTCCCCGCTTCCCCGAGCCAGCTCGGCGGCCTTGGCCAATCCCCGGACGCTGCAGATGGGGAGCCAGAGGGTGGGAGGTCAAGGTCCAGACCGTTTCCTGTGCTTCTGAGCGGGAACGTGGCCTCCCCAGAGCAGGGGGCGGGAGCTGCCGGCCCCGGCTTTGGGACCCTCTGTGTCCCCACTGGGAGGTCTGGTCCCCCCAGGACTCGTCCGGCGCTGAATACATGGTTTTTGAATGAAATCCAACAGATGGCACGTGGGTAAAGGGACGATAACTGGCGGTTAAGGTTTCTAAAGGCCTTTGTGGGCTTCACCTCGTCCGAGGCTCCCGGCAGCCCCGGGAGAGCCTCAGCTTCGCCTGAGTACATCTGGGGTGACTGGGGGTCAGTCCGGGCTGAACCCTTGGAAATCTGCCGGCCACGGGCTCTCCATCAGTAGAGGTGGTTCTTTGGCGCCTAGACTTAGAGCCGAAAGTAATCCTAAAAGACCAACCCCCATTTTACAGATGGGGGAACTGAGGCCCGGGGAATGTACAATGACCTAGCCAGGGTCACTGAGCTGCTTAGTTAGTGCAGGAAGCTTCCTGCCCGGGTTCTCCAGGTCCCAGTCCAAATGCAAACACCCAGAAGCCTTGGTTTGCGGGGAAGCTAGCTTGAGCCACTGATTTCCATTCACAAAGCACTTAGTAGGCGCCTGCTGGGTGCCGGGGCGGAGAGACGCCGCCGTCTCTGGATTCTGCAGAACTGTAGCGAGCGCGCCATTTTAAAGCCCTGTGGCCCCTGTCTCCCTTCAGATCCCGTCCGGAACCTCCCCGAAGATGTCCAGCAAGACCACCAACACCAACAGCGTGGCCCAGGCCCGGCGAACCGTCCAGCAGCTGAGGTTGGAGGCGTCCATAGAGAGGATCAAGGTAAGGCTGCTCCGGGGGGCTCTGGGGGCCGCGGGGGTGCAGGCTCCTGGAAGAAGCCCCAGCAGCAGTCTGGGGGCTGTGTGGTCTCATCTCAGGAATGCCATTTTGGGGGCTCCCCAGAAAGGCTGGAACGCGGGGGTCACTGCTCCCCCCCAGAAGCAATGGGGGAACATTGAGGGTTAAAAGCTCCCGGCTGTTCCAGTATCGTTCCCGGGTAACTTTGGCGATTTCACCACCCTGAGACTCAGTTTCCTCATCCGTCCACTGAGAGGCTCTGTCAGGTGTGGATTTGGGGCTCAGAACCCTGACTTTGCTGCCCCACGGCCCCAAGCCTCAGTTTCTCCATCTTGAGCGAGGTGACCCGAGATTCCCTCCCGTTGAGAATCTGCGACGTAGGACTTTCCCGCCAGAGGCGCGGGGCTCCCCCGTGTGATTCGGGCACAAAGCTGCTCGCTTTATTCCCCTGCACTCTCAGGGGCTGGGCCAGAGTCTGGGGTCCCGCGGTCCCCGGGGGGGACGAGCCCCAGGAGCAGTCGCCTATCCGGACACGTCATCCTTGGGAGGCCGGGGAGGCGCGAGCCTGGGAGCCAGAGACCCAGGTCAGGACGCCCGTTCCCAGTGGGATCCGGGGCGCCCTCGGGGGACGGGCCTGGCTCAGGCGGTGCCGATTCTGTACTGTAAGGCCTTGGGGTAACTTGGCCCTGGCCCAAACCTCCTTTTTTTGAACTCCGTCCCACATACCTGCCGCATTGTCTTTTATCCGGTAGCTCCTGCCCCGGATCCAGACGAGTTTTACAAGTTTGGAGGCAGACTGACTTTTTTTTCCTACTATTCTTTCTTTCCTTCTTTCCTCTCCCTTTGGTTGGCGTGTCCTGCAGGTGTCCAAGGCGTCTGCGGACCTCATGTCCTACTGCGAGGAGCATGCCCGGGGGGATCCTTTGCTCATGGGAATCCCGACTTCAGAAAACCCCTTCAAGGATAAAAAAACGTGCATCATCTTATAGGGCGTTGGGGAGCCCCCCGGTGCCGCCCCCCATGATCTAAGCAGCTCCATGAAGAAACGTCCCTTCCGCTCACTTGGTAACCACTGCTAAAAAACGAAAATGCTTTTAACTTGTAAAAACAAACAAACAAACAAACAAAAAATGAGTTTTAAAGCCTTTGTTTTTAAAAGTCTCCCTCTCTTTAGAGCGTACCCTTTACGAAATGGATGGGAATCGGTCCGTTTGTTCTTGGTTTCAGTTGAAATGACTCCAGGTGGTTCTTCTCTTAGGTCGGCTTCGGTTTAAGGGATGCTGGTTGGGCTCAGCTTCTGTGTAAATCCATTGTCCAGTGATCTGCTTTTTGATTTGAGGGAAGACCAAAGTTGCCTCCTCCTCTTTCCAGATCCCCCAGGCCCGCGGGTCTCTAAAACGCTTCCCCTCCAGCACCCGTAATCGGCCCGGTGCCTCTCTGTACAGTCCCCGAGTCTCGCATGTGTTTGGCGTGTATATATGACTTTGTATATATACATTTCAAAGTGCAGATTTTCTAGCCCCCCGCCCCCGAGTTCTGCCTCCAGCCGGCCCCCG
Organism: Antechinus flavipes; assembly: GCF_016432865.1. Taxonomy (NCBI): domain Eukaryota; kingdom Metazoa; phylum Chordata; class Mammalia; order Dasyuromorphia; family Dasyuridae; genus Antechinus; species Antechinus flavipes. Next base: position 459,464,443 of record NC_067401.1, read on the forward strand.
CGGCCTCCGCCTACGGCTTCGGGGTGACGGGGACGGCCGCCCCCCAAGAGTCGTTTTCACGATACCAAATTCCGATCACTTTCTCATCGTCGTCACCCTCTTGTTTGCTTCTCTGGCCCTCACGGCCTAAATACAAACGGTGCCAATTTAAGAGAGCGAAAAACAAACCCCTCTTGTAATTCGAGGTGCTACGCTGTGAGGGCCCCCTTTGCTTTTACGGACCCAGCACAGTCAGGATACAGAATCTCAAAATCCCAGAGCCGGATTGTCCAACCCGTGCCTAAACACGTATCCTTTCTGTCCCCCCTCCGGAGACCACGGACACCTCAGAGTTTTGTTTTTAATTCATAAAATAAAATTTATAGGATTACAACAAAGGAAAGCAGTTTTACCGAAATTATCAAAATAGGAAAAAAAAAACCCAAGTTTATGGACCCTCGTTAAAAACCCCGGCCTAATCCAGCCCATTCCCCATCTACACTAAGAAGTGGTCATTGCTCAAAGACCTCCAGAAAGGTCACCTCGCCAGGTGACCCATTGGGATAACCCGAAGGGCTAGGAGATTTTTCCTAACCTCAAATCGAAATTTGCTTCCCCTTGTTGCTCCTAGTTCAACCTTCCAAGGTCAAGCAGAAGGAGGGGAAGTGTATCCATGGCCCACTGACAGAGAAGGGAGGTTGCATAAATATGGTTTTCTCCACAGAAAAGGAAATCAATTACCCTGCTTATTGGGGGAGTCTGCCTCCTTTCCTCTTATAGGTCCATCCATTCTCTCTCCTCCCCCCCCTCCCCTTCCCTAAATCTTACCTGTGTGAGGGTCTCTTCACCCCCTCCCCTTACCTAATCCTAGTTTGTGGATCGGCGAGCAAGAAAGGCCCAAGATGTCAGTGGAACAACAGGTGGAGTTTTCCATTCCTAGCAGCCCACCCTGCCCTGCTCTTCCTGGAGGCAAGACTAAGCAGTGTGAGAGAAGGCAATACCCCCGCCCCCCAAAAAAAAAGAGATACAAAGTAAAGAAATCACTTTTCACTCCCCCTCCCGCTCAGGTCACTGCAGAGCTGAGCAGAGGACGTCCTGAGGACTTTCTGCTGGACTTAAATGGCCCCCTCTGGGCCCAGCCCCTCCAGGCAGGTCAAGAGGGTCCTTATGGACGCAGAACATGCAGTGACCGCGCTAGACGCTGTCCCGTGGCAATTCCACTTCCCTCATCTGTCACACTGGGAGGCTGATGCACCCTGGCCCCTCGCAGGCTCGAGCTGGGGAGCCTCGGAGGCTCTCCAGAAATGCGAGTGATTAGCAAAATTCTTTACGAATCCCAGTGGCCACGAATGCTGCTCCAGACAGTCAGCCAAGGGAATTCTGTCTAATGGGCCCTCAGCAGACGCTCTTGGAGGTAGCAGCCCCTTTGGGGAGTGCTTTGTTCTGTCTGGGAGAAAAACCCTCCACATCTGGATTGATCGTGGCCATCAGACAGATTCTCCTGCCTTCTTGTGGCGACTGTTGTGGAGATTGGGGCTTTGCCCTTCGTGCCTGGGATTCGCCATCAGCCCTCACTACCAGCTTTGAAAAACGCTGCTCAGTTCTATGGTTTGTCCCATCCCCAAGTAAACGGAGGGCCTCCCCTCCCCGTGTCCAAAGCAAAAGGGTCACCCCCCCCCTTCCGAAACACTAATTCGGCTACGTAGATGGGGAAAACCATTCTCCCGGTCCCGACCGCCTCCTCACACTCACCCTCCTTCTTCAGTGATCATATTTTTGTAACAACCATTTCCCAATTTAATCCGTATTTTCCACTCTGATTTTTAACCACTAACCATGTAGAACGCAGCCTGTTGCAAAAAGTGCAGTAGAGCTTGATTCCACGGGGACCCCGCCACTGAGGGGAGTCGCCCCTTACTCCGTAGTATTAAACAGACCCTTTAATCTCTTATTTCTAATACTGTGCTTGCCCCGGCCAGGTCTGGCCCCTCTACCCCGCTCCACCTGCTTCTCCCCTGGCCTGCTGGAGAGCATCCAGGCCTTCAAGCATGGGCTCAGCTGCCCAACCAGCAGCCAAAGCCAAATGACCCCAGATCTAGACCCTGGCTTCTGGACCAAGACAGAAGTAATAATTCAGTGTGGATGGACCTAGAACCAAAAACATTGTTGATGTACCTAGAACCAAAAAGATTATATGAGGAAAGATAATATATATGTCTATGCTAAACAGAAGTACAGAAGTCACTTTTATTTAACCGGCTTGATCCCCCTTGTAAGGTTCAGCCGCTCTTGGAGCAGCTGCTGTGATGATTTGGGGCAGATGTCTGGGTGTATGATTTTTTTTTTTTTCAGCTACCACCGTAATGTTGACAGAGATATACGCCCACAGATGTGTATATATAAACTGTAACCCTCTGGCTTGATTATCACTGCACTTTCTACAGCGTGGGTTCAATGTATGAACTTTGATGGTAGTTTTGCAAATATGCTGTTTTCTCAGTTCATCCCTTTCCCTCCATTATTCCAACACGTCTGTACAGTTTTTATTTAAACCCAAGGTCTCAGTGCCATGACCATGTGCTAAATAGAATTTATTGGTCCCAAAAATCTTTTACAGAAACACCTTTTGAACAGGGGAAATATTTTACGTACCAGATAATCGATGAACAAGTGATACACTGTGTCTGCTTGCTCTTTTTTCCTACGAATCTGGTTTTTAAGTTCCCTGGGCGAATTAAAATCAAAAGTGCCATATTCACCTTTTAGAGAAAAGGTCTGGTGTTTGCTTTCAGCCCAATTGAGACAATTTTTATACTTTTTTCATCTAAACCACCAGAAGAAAAATTTATACCAATATTTTAGTGTATATAAATGTGCATATGTTTTAACAGAATCATAGAGATTTATGGAAATGCAGAGGCATCTTTAAATCTGAGGCAGAGGCTAGAAAAACAAATGGTGGAGGATATGTTCAGCTGTCTTTTCAGTTCTGTTATAGCTAACTTTCTCGATTTTAAATGAAACGAGAAAATGACATTTAGCGATCTGGTTACCCTGAATTTCTTTCTTTCTTTTGAGCTATACCTTCGAAAAGATTCACGGGCATAGGAAGTGAATTCGAACATAAATTAATCCTTCCTTGCTGTCCCCCCTTCTACCAAAAAATGACTATATGACTAAGTGAGTGAGTAATAATTTTCAAAGATCTAATTCGAATAATTAGGAGAAAATCGAATCTAGAAACTTCAGATCGAAATCTTTAATTCTGGCTTATTGGCAGTGGTACGGAAATTAATCAAATCATCCTTTTCTCTGAATCATAAACTGTCTCAGTTGGAAACGATCCCAGAAGTCATCTCGGCCAAGCCGTACTGGAAAAAGTTCTCCGGGATGACATCCCCAATGTGTGGTCACCTAGTCCTTGCTCCAACCGGCAAGCTTCCCAGGCGAACCCTTCCACTTTGGGAGAGTTCTAATCGGTGGGAAGAGTTTCCTGACCTCCAGCCTCCATTGATCTATTTTCTGCCCTCTGGGGCCAAACAGAATAAATCTGATTCTCCCCTCCCCTCCCCAGCTCCTTGAGTCAAGGCTCCAAGGCCTTCATCCAAGGTGTCCCATCTGGGCACGTGCTCTAAAGCACTATTTTCAGAGAGGTTTTCCATGGTTCCAAAGTCGAAGGTAATAGAATAGTGAGCCGGGATTGCCCGCCACCGGGTGACTCACTTCCCGATCTGACCCCACAGTCCCCTGGTCTAAGAAAGGACTGAACCGGGTGACTTCTGGTCGTTCCAACTGGACAGCTCCATGGTCCAACGATCCTCGCTCTCCCGCCGCCATCTTCGTGCTGTGAGCATCGCTGTGCTGATATCTAAATGTCGCTCCCTTCTCATGTCGCCCCGAGCTAACAGCCCCCGAAAGTGTTTCTTCTCCCATTATTTTCTCACAATTGGAAAAACTGACCTTGTTACTTCTGTGGTGATGATGGTGTTTTGTTTCCTCCCGACTTTATGGACTCTGTGACTTGCTTAATGTTCTCTGTATTGTTCATGTAACTCCCCTCCGTGTCCTTTGGGTGTCCCCGAAAATTTGCCTTTGATTTCTAGTCCCTGAGACTCAGCCGTCTCACAGCCTTCTCTGGCTCCTTGTATGTTGTGTCGTATATAACCTTGACACTGTGATCATCGTCTGAAAGACTGTCAAAGATGGAAGCATTTCTCTCCCAGCTCATATGTTCAATAGCACGGAAACCAATCAAACGAATTAAAAACATCATGGCTTTCTATTCTGAATCGGCCTCCGCTTGTCTCATTCTGTTCACCGGCGCTTCGTCAGAGGGGTCCCCGGCCTTCCCCGGGGCTGACGGATGGAACCGGCACGGCCGGTGGGCCTTTATCTGAGGGCACCGAGGGCAAGGGCATTTCCTCCCGGGAGACCGGCCTTGAGGCCGTAACCCTCTCGCTGCCGCTCTCCCTCTCACTCGGGACCATCCCTCCTCCTGTGTGGTCTGAAGCCTTTCTCCCTGCTTCCGCCCCTGAGGGAGAAGGCCACTTTCCCCGCTATGCTTTGGAGCCTTTCTCCCTGCTTCCGCCCCTGGGGGAGAAGGGCACTTTGAGCACCCGTCCGGGTCCCGGGCAGCCAAGACAATAACTTTCCCCCTTTTCTTCCATCCTGGTGGGGAAGGCGGGCAACACCCAGACTGCGCACATGCCAGCCTCTGCTGGGAGCAAAGGACCCAGGTTCAAATCCCGGCTCTACTCGTTCCGTTTCTGAGCCTCAGTTTCTTATCTATAGAATGGGGCGACAATGTTCACCGAGCTCCTCCCTGAGCCTGTGGCCGTCGGGGGGTGACCGGTGACATTCGGAGACTGGATTTGGGTGAGGGAGGGCCGGGCGCCGGGTCCCGGGGTGAGGGAGGTCCGTGACAACGTTAGTAGCGCCCGTTTATGTCCACGCAGCCCTTCGAGGCTGGCGGCCAGCCCGGCGCGCGTGGTCTCTTGGGAATTCCAGCTCCTGATGCCCCGGGACCTCACGGCCGCCCCGGAGATGGGCGCTGGGATGGACGCCCTTTACCTCTGGGGAAACCAGCCGGGGCAGAGCCGGGCTCGCGCGGCTGATAGAAGTAAAGGCGAACACAAAAGCCGGATTTGAATTCGGGTCCTTCTGAAACCCACGCACCTCTTACTCACTGTCGATGATTGACATGGCCAGCTGGGGGGAGGGGCAGGGACTTTGCGGCAGTTACCCATCTTGCTAAAATTAGTAACTGGGCAATGACAATGGGAAGTGAGACGCTAACAATAGCATTTTTGTAGCCTGCGAGGAATCGCGGAGCACTTTCCTACCGGCCCCTACTACCGCCCCCACGGGAGGGGTGAAGTCACGTGGTAGCAGAAGCAGGATTCGAATCCGGGGCTTGATCTCCAGCCCAGCCCCGTTGCACCGGTTCTTGCGGCCTCTCGGAGGAGAGTAGTGTCCCTTCTTCCCCTCCCCCCCCCAGTGATGTTTATGCTGAGGGGCCCTCCCCGGGCTCAGCCCCTTGGGCCTTTTTGAAGTCCCTAGGGACCCGGTGGCCGCGTGGGGAGGGACCCTGAAACGTCACGGAAGCTCTGTCCCGGTTTCTGCCTCCCGAGAATCAGCGGGTCGCACCTGTGCAGACCGGCTCAGAGCCCGGCCCAGAGCACTCGGGAAGCGCTCCTTGCCCCACCCCTTCTCGGGAAGCCCCCGCCCCCCCGAACTGTTCGGATAATCCCCAGTCCCCCCCGGCTGTCAGCGCCCCGAGGCCGGGCCGATTCCCCCGGCCCTTGATCTCGGCCCCTCCCCCAGAGCCAGCCATCTGCCGAGGCTTTTCAAGCTTCCCAGCACAAGGTCCCTCTCATCTGTCCCCCTTCCTCCCCCCCCCCCCATCTCCTGTGGGCTGACTGCTGGAGAGCTCTCCTGAGAGCGACTCTGCCTCAGTTTCCCATATCCACCTCCTCCAACGGCCCGCCGCTCCCTGCTCCAGAGCCCTGGGGGACGCACCAGCTCCTCTGGCCCGCCACGGGCCGGCCTGATGGCTGCCCCCTGTCCCCTGCTCCTCCCCACCCTGGGAGGCCCTTCGGCCCCTTCCCTTCGCCCAGCGGCCGGCCAGGCTAGGCCCCCCCACCCCCCAAGCGGAGCCGGGAAGGTCCCAGGGCGGCAGCTGCCCCTCCCCCTTAGCATAACCAGCCTTTGCTAGTCTGCGATCATGTGTCAGTCACCCCCCCCCCTCCCCAGGCCCGAGCTCGTGGGAGGGGGCGGTAGCTCTTCCCAGCCCGGCCCTCCCCCTCGGGAAAAGCTTCTTGTTGGATTAGTCGGAGAGTCACAGAATTAGCCCCAAAGGGACCTGTGAGCCCAGGCCTCCGCTGCAATATCAATATCAGCCAACTGGGCAGAGAGGAGAACCAGCTCCCCAAGGCCTTCTGGGGGCCAGGGCCCGGGATCCCGAGCCAGCCTCGTTGCCACTGAACGGCTCCCTCCTTTGTCATCCAGGCGATGCAGAATGAACAGACATGGGGGGGAGCTGGGTTCAAGAACCCCCTTCCCTGTGACCCGGGTCAGTCACTGAAACCCGCTCCCCCCTCTGTCAAGTGAGCCTCCCCAGCTCCACGTGCAAGAGTCCACCTACCTTCCAGAGTCCTTCACAGGGAGCTGCTCCGGCCTCGTCAGCCCCCCCCCCCCCAACACACACACACACGGGCTTGCTTTGAACAACCCTCTCCCACCCCTGGATCCAAGAGAAGGCACTGGCCCAGAGTCCCAGAGCTGCAAAGGGCAGGCTTGCACCCCAGAGCCTCTGACTCCAGCCTCCTTTCAGGGAGTCTGCACCATCCCCATCTATGCTCTATGTCGTCGCTGGAAGACCCAGGGGGAGGTGGGGAGCGGGGCTCCAGCCTTCACTGCTCCCCTGGGGCCTTGCTGAGCCTGGAAGGGACCCTGGCCGGTCTCCCCCTTTTACAACCAAGGGCCTTCCCCCGGGCTCCCCAAGTGGGGGAGTGGGGTCTTGATCCCCGGTGTCCAACCCCAAAGCCAGTGTCCTGGTCACTGCCACAAGGACAAAGACACCAGTTTTTGACTTAAAAGCTCTGCAGAGCGCTTGCTAAAGAAAGCCTTTTGTCCTCACAACAGGCACAATTTTTAAAATCCCCATTTCCCAGAGGAGAAAACCGAGGCAGAGAGAGGTTAACCAGCCAGCTGGGAAGTATCTGAGGCTGGATTCGAACTCCGGCCCGGGGCAGCTTCTGCTGTCCCAAATCCAGTGTGCCAGCGGCGGTGCCCCTGGGATGTGCCGGCGGCAGTGCCCGCAAGCAGGACCAGGCAGGGGGGCAGGAAGAGCTTCCGGGGGACGCGGTGACCTTGGACAAGTCCCCTGGACGTCGGAGGGTGAGAGGAGACGGAGCTCTCCGAGAACGGAGACGTCCGTGGGGCTTCCCGGGCCCCGCTGGCCCCGCCCGGCCGGCCCCAAACGTCGGACCAGAAGGCCCCGAGCTCGGGACGCCGAGTGAGAGAAGGCTCTGTACTCGGCAACGTGTAATTATGGGCTTCTCAAAGCTATTTAAAGAATGACTTCCCGACGTTTCTGCTACCGAATCATCAGCAGGACAAGAGCACGGGCCGAGGGGGAGGGGAGGGTGCCCAGGGAGAGCCCCGCGGCCGAGGCCCCGCCCCTCCCGGCTCTAGAACGCGGGACCAGCCTCCCTGCCTAATCCCAGGAGGCTGCGGACCGCCCTGGGCTTTACCTTCCTCTTCCCCAGTGTGGTCCCGCAGTTATTCAGCAAGTGTTTAATAAGTGCGCACTAAGGGGGAGTTACATTGGGGGGGGGGGTCTTGGCTGAGAGAACCAGAAAGAGGGGGTCTCCATGCCCACTGCTGGCTCTCCATTATGTGCGTCAGAGGCAAGTGCTAAAGGTGAGCCATTGAAGGCCGGATGGAGCTTCTCCGGAGGAGAGCAAGGTTTTGTCTCAGACCTCAGAACTCGGCGGAGATGGTGGCCCTGGGTTCAAATCCCGCCCAGCCACTTCCTCCCCGGGTGCTCGTGGGCATTCATAGCAATAGCCAGCCTTTAGCTGGGCTTTAAGGCTTGCAAGGGGCTCTTGCAAGAGCAAGAGTGCATTTGAGGGGGTGAGGGAAGTCTCTTCATGAACCTCAATTGTTTCATCTGTAAAAAGGGGTGCAGGTGGCCGCCCAGGTCCCTTCCAGGCCCTCAGCGACAGCCCAGTCCTATTTCTTACTTTTCCAGGGCCTGGTGAGCCAGGAGCGACTGGAGGCCGGCCTCCCAGCAGCCTCTTATCTGCCCTAGATTAGCCGGAATCAGCTTCCCTCTTCCCCAGAGCTGACTGGAAATCTCCCTTGCTTTCCCGCTTCCCCCTCCAGGCAGGCTCAGTGGGGCCAGGCTCTCCCTCCCTCCCTTCCTCCCTCCCCCCTCCCTCCCCACGCTGGATTCCCTGCCGTGCCCTGGGGGGTTTCTCCTCCTCTGATCCCCCAATCCCCGCAGGAGCAGCTTGGGCATGGAGAACGGCTCCCCCCCAAAAACAGGCTTGTGGTTCATCCCTGTGCACCCCCAGCAAAGAAATGCACATTCCGGGGAGGCTGGAGACAGCCCCGGTTCTCCCTGGAGTAGTGGGGGGGGCTAAGGGAGCAGATTGGGGGCTGCTAAAGGAGCAGATTGGGGGGTTGCTAAGGGAGCAAATTGGGGGGGCTGTTAAGGGAACAGATTGGGGGGAGCTGTTAAGGGAGCAGATTGGGGGGGCTGCTAAGGGAGCAGATTGGGGGGCTGCTAAGGGAGCAGATTGGGGGGGCTGCTAAGGGAGCAGATTGGGGGGGCTGCTAAGGGAGCAGATTGGGGGCTGCTAAGGGAGCAGATTGGGGGGGCTGCTAAGGGAGCAGATTGGGGGGGCCTGCTAAGCAGACTGGGGAGCTGAGCAGAGACGGGTGCAGACTGAGCAAGAAGGAAGGAAGCAGGATGGATGAGGACAGGGAAGGGGAAACTGAGCCCAGCTCTCCCTTCTTGGTCTCAGCTGGCCATGTATGTAGGGAATCTTTTAAAAATGCAGTTCAAGGCAATCCAAGGAGGCCAGATTAGGGGATCTCCAGGCCCGCGTCGAGTCTAGCGCCCTCTCTGCAAAAATGGCAGTCAGCATTTCTCGGCCCTTATCACCGCTCCTCCTGTATCTCCCTGCATGTGCAAAGAATGAAAATAAGAAGGGGGAGCCAGACTCTAGTCAGGGACTGATAAGGAGCCGCCCTTTGCCGAGCCTGAGGTCCGGGAGGCCCCCAACTGGGCAGCCTGGAGCACCTGTACCTGGGACAGACACCTCAGACAGATGGCAAAGACCTACAGCCTCCCTCCCCGGGCTTGGGGAGGCCTGGCTGCAGCCCCAAACCTCCAAGGCCTCCTCTCCTAACTCCAGAGTGATTCACAGGTGTGCCCCCCAGGAAGTCTGGGAACACCCCAGGGCCGCTGAGCCTTCTTCTTGGCATCCCCTGGGCTTGGCAAAGGGACGTGCTGGCCCCGGAACCCTCTTAATAAAGGCATGCTGATTGAGGGTGCAGGGACATCAACAGAAGGTAGAAATGGCACGAGGGGGGGTGGGCCACCGATCCCTTTAGAAATGGCCCCTGGGGGAATCTGTCTGGAGGGGTTTCTTTGGGGAGTTTTCTTGGGGGACAGAATTTTTTTAAATTAATGAATAAATAAATTTTAAAAGATTTAAGTTTACTGACTTGGGAGCCAGGACGCCTTGGTCTCAAACCTTTCCCTTCTTACCTGTCCCACTGGTGTACCCCAGAGATTTGGGCCCTACTTTGAGCCTCAGTTTCCTCCTGGATAAAATGAGGGGGTGAGGTAGACCAGCTGACCTCAGGGGTCCCTCCTTGCCTAAATCAGTGATGCTTTGGGGTCACAGGTCTCTAAACTAAATTATTATTATTAAATTACAGTCTCTGAGGACAGATACACCTCCGTGGCCTCCTCTGCTTCTGTCCCCATGATCTGTTGCCCCCTTAGCAGATCTTAATTCTTAACAAAAGTCTGACTGCAGCCCAAGGGCAGCCAGGTGGCTCAGTGGATGGAGCTCTGGCCTCTCACTGGACATTTAACCCTATCTGCCTCAGTTTCCTATGGCCAACCACTCCAGTATGTCTGCCAAATGGGGTCACCCAGAGCAGAGTCACCCCCTTTCATCCAAGACATTTTCCGTCTTGACGAAGAAGCCCCATTGAAGGCCAGAACCGGGGTAGCAGCAGTTCCTGCCCAGGGGATTTCAGATTTAGGATCATGCCTTTCCCAAGGCTTTTATTCCAGCAAAGTCTTCTTGGACCAAGCTGGAGAGACTTGGAGAAGCTCCCAGCCCCAGGGACCAGCAACGCCCCTCTTGTCGGTACTTGGGAAACCCTGTCCTCTGCAGAGGCTCCTCCAGGGCACAGACCGTCTTTCATTAAGACACGTTTTTGGATTGGATCCCATTAAAAATAGGAGATTAACCCGAAGCATTAATGCTGCATCACCCACCAGGGGAAAGTGCTACGGGACTGATTGGGGCTTGTTTACAATCCACCACTAATTAGGAATTGGGGTCCCGACTTGGGTTCCCAGCCCGAATTAAAAAGGGAGAAGGGCTTAAGTGGCCGGGACGCCCCTCAGCTTTGGGCAATGATTTTCGGAGCGACAGCCCGAGATAGGCAATCTTTTGTGGCCGTGTTTACCATCTGCTGGCTGGAGGAGATTACTCGGGGCTGGGAGTCTCCTCAGCTCTTACTAGGAAATAGGAGGACGAGTGCCGAACTGAAAGAAATTTAAAAAGCATTACTGTTGTAACAATCCTTAAACAAACCGGCCCAAATACAAAAATGGCAAATACTGTCTTTTCTAAGCAACGATTTATAAAGCCTTAATTTCTCCTCTGAGCTATTCAGGGTAACTTTATGATTGCAGGATCGAGTCCTGGGTTCAAGTTCTGAGTCAGACATATCCTAGCAGTATGACCCTAGACAAATCACTTACGCTGTATGTACTTTGTCGTTGGCTCGTTTTCTCTGCTATCCCAAGACGACTTCCTGGGTCAGAGATGTTGCTTTTGCCTTATGCCTGGTACACAGTAGGTGCTTAGCGCTCTGTGTGATGTATGTATTTGTTGATATGATTCCCCTCCGGTCTTTGGGCATCTCTCTAAGCCTGAAAGCAGGGGCAGTGTAGCAAGACCATTGGCTTTTTCTTTGTCTCCTTTTTCTTTTTTCTATTTTGTAATTTGTTTTAAAAAAATAAATACATAAAAAAAGAAAGACCATTGGCTTTTTCTATTTTTTTTCCTTTTTTTCTGTTTTGCATTTGAGTTTTAACTTGATCCATTAAAAAACAAAAAAAGAAAGACCATTGGCTTTGGTATCTGAGCTCTGCCTTTCCTTAGCTGTGACTTGGGACCCATTTCCTCACCTCCCTGGGGGTAGCTCTGAGGTCTCATCTACCTCCAAATCTGGATCCCACCAAGATGAATAATTGGCCTTGGGCGATGGATTTTCCACACTGGGATTGCCCTACCATGAAATCCGGGCTCTAGATAAGAAAAATGAAATGTCTTGCTCCCCGGCACACACACACACACCTTCCACCCCTACAGGGAACACCGCCTTGGGGGAAAGGCCCTTCCACATTAAACATGGAGCCTGCTCGATTTAGTCATAGGTTAAAAACGTCAGCTGCTTTATTTACTTATGGCCTTAATCACCTGGGAATAAGTAAACTGCAAGAAACCGCCGGGATACCCCAAGCACCAGCTCTGGGTATGACCCTGTACTAATTGAGTTTACGATCAACAGAAGAAAGCCTGCTTTACAGCAGATGTGAGCCGTAGAAACATGTGCACGGGGGAGGGGAGCAGCGCAGGCCCAAGTTTTTGCTGATGTTGCAGGGGGGCGGGGAGGCGGGGGCCTGGCGGGGAGCTGCTGTTTGCTGGCGAGTCCCAGCTCCTCAAGCTTTTTTTTTTTTTTTTTTTTTTTTTTTGAGGGAAAAGAAGCCGAGAGACATAGGTTGGGCAATGGGGGAAAGACTATTCCACAAGGCGACAGCCGCCTTTGGCTGAAGTATTCAGCAGCCCAAGCTCACACCCACCCTGGGGCTAACTGGGAAACTCGGTCAGCTTCGGGAGGTATTCTCTAGCATCATTTTGGATGAGCTGAGAGCCCAGATAGGTTCCGAAGTTGTTCTTTTGCATCAGTTGAACTAGCTCAGAGCTCAATTAGGTTCCAGTTATCTTGTAACTTTGGACTGACTCAGAGCTCAGTTAGGTCCAGAGTTGTTTTGCATCTTTGGACTAGCTCAGAGCTCAGGTTCGGGAGTTGTTCCTTTGCACCAGTGGGATTAGCTCACAGTACCATTAGGTTCCAGAATTGTTTTGTATCTTTGGACTAGCTCAGAGCTCAGTTAGGTTGGGGCTGTTCTTTTGCACCAGTGGGATTAGCTCAGAGCTCAATTATTTTCTAGAGTTGCTTTGTATCTTTGGACTTGACTCAGCGCTCATGTTCGGGAGTTGTTCTTTTGCACCGGTAGAATTAGCTCAGAGCTCAATTAGGTTCCAGAGTTATTTTATATCCTTGGACTGACTCTGAGCTCAGTTAGGTTGGGGAGTTGTTCTTTTGTATCAATTGGATTAACTCAGAGCTCATGTTCGGGAGTTGTTCTTTTGCACTGGTAGAATTAGCTCAGAGCTCAATTAGGTTCCAGAGTTATTTTATATCCTTGGACTGACTCTGAGCTCAGTTAGGTTGGGGAGTTGTTCTTTTGTATCAATTGGATTAACTCAGAGCTCATGTTCGGGAGTTGTTCTTTTGCATCAGTCGCATTAGCTCAGAGCTCAAATTAGGTTCCAGAGTTGTTTTGAATCTTTGGACTTGACTCAGAGTTCAGTTAGGTTGGGGCTGTTCTTTTGCAGCAGTGGATTAGCTCAGAGCTCAATTAGTTTCTAGAGTTGCTTTGTATCTTTGGACTGACTCAGAGCTCAGTTAGGCTGGGGAATTGTTCTTTTGCATCACTTGGATTAGCTCAGAGCTCAATTAGGTTCGGGAGCTGTTTTGTATCTTTGCACTAGCTCAGAGCTCAGGTAGGTTGGGGAGCTGTTCTGTTGCACCAGTTGGATTAGCTCAGAGCTCAGGTTGGGGACCTGCTCTTTTTGCATCAATTGGATTAGCTCAGGGCTCAGTTAGGTTCTAGAGTTGTTTTCTATCTTTGGACTAGCTCAGAGCTCAGGTTGGGGAGTTGTTCTTTTGCACCAGTTGGACTAGCAAGGGCTCCCAGAGATTCGGAAGTCATCCTTTTGCATCAGTTTGGACTAGCTCCAATAGGTTCGGGAGCTCTGAGCTCCATCAGGTTCCGAAGGGATTGTCTAGCACCAGTTTGCATGAGCTCAGTGCTCGGTCAGATTCGGGAGTCGTTCTCTAGTGTCAGTTTGGATCCGCTCACCTCTATTCCCCAAACCCGGTGGAGATCTGGGGGCTTAAGTCTTTCCAATTCTAATCTTCCTCCCTCCTCCTCCCCCAGCACATATAATTTAACCAAAGCCCCTGTAGCCCATGCATACAGCTGCTAGGGCGGAGGGCGGCTGATCTGGAAGCAGTTGCTGCAGGGCCCAGAAATCCCAGAAATCCTCGCCAGGGCCACCCGTAGGCCCTAATGTTCCCGAGATAAGCCAACCCTGCAACCGGCGAGATTAAGCCCAGAGCTAGAGCCGGAAGTCCTGTACTTAGCTACTTTTTCAAAGATACAACCCTCACCCCTCCCCTCCTCCTCCTCTTCGGGTTGGAGCTGGGGGGAGGAGTTGACTCTCTCTCCCCCAGCAAAAATCCAGTAAACAAAAACCAAGTCCAAAACATGAATAGTGCAATTACTCTATACCAGTTTATTGCAGGTACTGTATTCCAAAAATGTATCGCATAAATAACCTTTCATGTCATAAAATAACTTAGTACAATTCATAATAAAACTCCAAGATTTTAAACATCCCATCAAAATACAATAAAATACGGTTTTTAAAATATAATTATCCCCTTTGCTCTTTCATTTGAAGGGCATATAAACCAAAAAAATACCCAAACTACTGCTGTACATTTAAACTGCATCAATGCATATTTGGTTTATCGCAATGTAACTCAACCATCCTAAATGAATACATTTTTTTTCCCCCTTCCAGCATGGTTCTTTGCCAATTTGAGTTTTATGTTTTTGGTTCCTTTTGACTTTCACTTGTTTCCAAACAGCTTTCTGTCTTCAATCTCTTCTCTTTCCCTCTGCAAAGTCATCAATCTCCGGTCCCCAAGAACTGTAGTTGGACTCAGTCAGCCTACTGGACATCAATTTCTGTAATCCTTGCATCAATGTAGGGAGTAACTGTTTGAGTAACTACAAAGGGATTTCAAAACTTCAGTGCAACTGGACTCGGTTACTTTCAGTGGGAGGCCATCACCGTTCCGGGAGGTTAATCACTGGGACCCACTGATCCATGTATCGGCTTTCCCGGCAGAAACATATAAGTTGACTCAAGGCCGGATCCTTCCATTGAGAGGAATGTGGATTCTGGAAAGAAATGGAATCCTTTCATTAAGTCCTGAATGTTTTCAGCAAATTATTATCTTATTAGTGCTTTGTAAAACTTATTCATAGCATCATGTTGTTCCGAATAATGGGATGGTATTCGGGGCTAATAACAGTAGGAATGCTTTTATTTCAAAACCGGAGATGCATTTGTGAAACCCCGGCTTGCTAAGAATAACCATGACATTGGTGTGAGGGGGAAGAACCTGGAAAGGTCTATTTCCTCCAGAGTCCCAGTAAGTTAACATCAGGCCGGAGGGGGTGGTAGCCACGACTCCACGACTCTCCGCCCACCCTGCTGCCTCGCAGGGGTTACTAGGGGAAACTCCCAGATGCCTTCATTCTCAGGGGGCTTCCAGGCGGAGGGGAAATCCAGAAGTGGAAGGCGAAGCTGGCCTCCGCTCCCTCCACTCCCAGCTCCAGCCTGCCTTACAAAATACTACCTAAATATCCGCCAGCATTATGCTTTTCCTGGAGCGGATCCAAGCAACGCAGAGGTCAAGTCGGGCAGAGAGTTGGGCCAGAGTGATAAGTATCTGTCCATATGAATGAGCTTCTTTTACACAACAAGAGCTGGGGCCCGAGCACTAGGTGGTCCCTCCTTTTGCACATGAAAGCCGAGCTGGCGGGGCCGGGGCCGGGGCCTGTGAGGGGCCTATTTTTCTTGTCACCCAAGGCACCTGGAGACGTGTTCCCGGCCTCGGTTAGGGACTGGGGAGAGAGCGGCCCCACGCATGAGTTCACACATTCAAAGCATTAGCTCCGTTTCCTAATAGTCAAGCTGCATACCTGCTTCCTGCACTTAAGAAAGGGGGGGTGGAGGGGAAGTGACTCTAAGACGAGCCAGCCAAAGGCCGAGCTGTTTACTCACCGGCCAGCTTTCAAAACAGTGGTATTTAAAAGGCCCCAAATAAGTGGAAAGCAGCCCTTTCCCAGATCAAGGGGGGGGGGGGGTGATGTTACTGTTCCAGCTCCAAATTTCTACTCCTCTGATCTTTACCTCGCAACTCCAACTCCAACAGGCATCGAGGTTTAAAACAACACAGCCCTTTTTCAAAAAATGCAAGTTTTCAGGGAAATTTTCCACTGTCCTCCCCAATGGATTTCCAGGGAATTAGCAACGTCTGCCCCTTCCCTCCCCTCCGCGGCGAGCCTATTAATAGCTCGGACTGGCAGAGAATGGAGGTGACTCCTTAATGAGGGGGAGCCAGGAATTTATTTGGCTTTATCTAATCGGCGCTGCTAAAGAATTAGTCACGGGAGGGAGGGAGGGAGGCTGGGGCAGACAGATGGAGGCTGCGAGCTCGGGGTGCTGACTCATGCCCAGCCGGGACCTCTCCCGACAGGCCTGGGAAGCAGCAAACCTGTCGGGGCATGTTCCGGACCGGGAAAGTCTGGATGACGAAACCGGCCCCTTTCGGTTGAAAGTCCGGCCGGCCTTCTCGGCGGGGCAAAGTCGAGCCCCCTCCCCCCGGCGTCGGCCGCCCCTCCCCCTGCGCGCTCACCGTCACCAGGACGCAGTGCAGGTCGGGCGGCTGCTCGGCCCCCGCGGCGGCCGCCGCGCCCCCGGTCCCCAGCAGCAGCAGCTCGGCCAGGCGCCCGGGGTTGCTGACCCGCAGGATGTTGATGTCATTCTCGCAGCAGAAGGCCTGGATGAGGGTGAAGTGGATCTGCAGGGCCACGTCGCGATCGTCATCCTCGTCGGCGGCCAGCAGGCACAGCACCACGTTGTCGGGGTCCCTGCAGCCGGGGAGGGGGCGCGAGGCCGTCAGGGGCCGGGGGAGCCCCGCGTGCACCCGCCCCCCCCCCAGGGCACCCGCGCGGAGCTCCGGGACGCGCACACACACACGCAGGCGAGCGCGGAGCACGGCCGCGGCGCCCACGCCAGCTCCCTGACGCAGGTACACGCGTGCACACACGCAGGACTCGCGCACACACGCATGCACCGAGCCGCCCTATCACGGAAAGACGCCGAGATAGGGGAGTTCGCGAAAGCAGAGGTCCCGGGAAAGTAAACAAGCGGGGATCCCCAAAGTGGGGCGCGCGGGGGGAGAGCGGGGGGACTGGACAGGTGCGCGCCGCCCCCAATCCACTTACACGTTGAGCAGTTTGGCCGCCTCGTAGACCCCCACCGTGATGCTTCGCTGACTCAGGGCTTTGCTGAGAACTTCTTCGAGGGCGTCCCCGACCTTGTCCATCCTGACAGTGGGCACAAGAGACGCGGGGCCGTCAGTCACCCCGCGGGGGCGCGTCTAGTCCTGCGCCCCCTCCCCACGCCCCTGCACATAATTCCCCGGCCAGACTGCCTCTCGGGCTCCGCGGGGGGACACGGGGTGCCCGCGGGGCGCAGCTGCACGCCAACTTCTGCAAGCGCCCACCCACGCAAGCATGTCCGGGTCCACACACGCACTGGCCCAGGGAGAAAAGTGCCATTTCCCCACTCGCTGCTCTCCCCCCCATCCCCGCCCCGGGGACACTTCCTGTCCTGGGAGCTCAACCCACACCCCAAGCTGCAAACCGCAGAAGCCGCCGGCGGGAGGGGGCGGGGGGCCCGCTCCGGCCGCACCGGACTGGGCTCCCAGCCCCTCCTCCCAGCTGGTTGCCCGCCCGGACGCCCCTCACCTTCCGTTCCCCCGGCGCTCCAGGCAAGGGGGGGTCCCCTCCCGGCAGCACCGCCCGCAGCCCCCCGGCCCCTTCCCAGAGAGGGCAGCCTGCTCACCCTTCAGTTTTCTGTTCTCCGGCCGCGAATTCTTCCAAAGTCATATTGCACTGGCAGGTCCCGTCCCAGTCCCCCTCCCCTCCCCCCGCAGCGCGGCGCGCGCCGCAGCAGCTGCCGCCCGGGTCCCCGGGGCCCCGGCTCGGCGCTGTCCTCCTCCGGGGAGCCGTGCACCGGCACCGCAGCTAGGGCAGCGGCTCCGCCGGCTCGCGCCCGCGCTCCAGCCGGGCCGCCCCCGGGCCGCCCCCTCCCCGCCGCCGGCGGATCGCAGGCTCCCTAACCCACTAGCCCCTTCGGGCCGCACCACCCGACTGCAGCTGCCCCACAGCCAGTGAAGGACAAAGAGCCCGGCTCGCCGGAGTTATCCTACCGACACTCAGCCAACCAGCTCCTTCCTCATTTGCATATGACGGGCCTATTGGAAGATGCAAATCAACCCTTTCGGGCAATTTGACCTTCGCGCCGAGGATCCGCCGGGGAGAGAAAGCCCAGCGGAAGGGGGCGGGGCCCTAAGGAGGTGGGGCCAAGGGAGCCGAAGGCCTCGGGAAGAGGTGGGGAGCACCGCTGCCTCGGCCTTCCCATTGGTCCCGGGAGGCTCGGGAGGCGGGGTCCGAGAGCGGGGTGGGATTTGTCGATTGAAGTGCCGCCTCGGAGGCTTCAGGTGTCTAGCTGGCCGGCGCACGTTTTTCTTCAGGGCTGCTCTCCTTCCCTTTTGTTTGCAATGCTGGTTCCCAAAAGCTCTCTGCGGGGCTCCTGCCTCCCCCCTCCCGCAGTTATTAGCTAGGGCAGGTCCCATGTGAAAGAAAGAGGGGGACGGCCAGCCCTGCGCCTGGGCTCTCTGGGCCGGTCTGGGCGAGGGCGCTTATTCCTGGGGCGCTGATTCGGGGCCACGGGGCTGCGAGGGCTTATTCTGGGAAGGGAGCGAGGGCTGCAGCGCGCCGAGGGGCAGAGCCCCCGGGCCCGTCCGGGGGCGCTGCAGGGCGGGGGCCAGCTCCCTTCCGGGCAGGGAGGGGGCCGCCCAGCTGCCGGGCTTGTAACCCTAGAGCGGAGGGCCATGTGCACGGGAAGCTGCAGGCGGCGGGGCCCCGCGCCGGGCCGGGCCAGCCCAGGGCGCCTCTGGCCTTGCAAGCTCCCTCCCGCCGGCTGCGGCAGCCCAGCCCTGCCCGGACAAACGCACGGCACACCGAGTCCCCGGGGCCGTGTGAACTCCGATCTCGCGCTGCCCCTGCGGGGGGGTGGGGGGGCGCACGCGCACGGGCACACACGGGCAAGTGCCCATTATCTCGGTCAATTATTGACACCGCCGGTGCTGAATCACGAAACGGTGGGACATTTCTAGTCATCCGCTCAAGTTTCACCTTGGTGAAGTGGGGAGCCTGGGGGAGGGGCGGGCTGGCTGGGACCTGACTCACGGCACTTACACAGATTGTTTATATAATAATAATAACTGGAAAGTTGGGCGGCTAATGTCAGGGGGCATTTTTATGGTGCTCTGAGGTTTGCAAAACACGTACATGATCTACTTTGATCCACCGGGAATAACCCTGGAAGATGGGTGCGCTTATGATACCCATTTTACAGAGGAGCCAACTGAGGCTGGGAGAGGAAGGGACTTGCCCAGAGTGGCCCAGCTGAGAAGCGTCAAGGGTGGAACGTGACCCCCGTCTCAATAAGATCGGTGAGCACTAAGTCACTGAGGAAGGACTCTGCAGGGAGGGACACCTGTCATGTTGATTTTACAGATAAGGTCATTGAGGCAGACTGAGGGGATGTGGCTTGACCAGAGTTGACCAGCCATCACTTTTCCAACCTGCCCCGCCCCCTTTCCTACCGAATCCCCCTGGGGATACCCCTCTTTGTTCCCAATAAGCTCCCCTTCTGTAGGTGCTATGATTATCGTGCCCATTCCACAGACGCTGAGAGGCAGTAACTAAAGCATGGTGAACCCTCTCATCCGTCCCATTTGTTTTTTAACAGATGAAGAAACTGAGTCCCTGGGATAACTAAGTGACTTGTTAGCCCGGGGTCACCGGGAGTAGTGTGTCTGAGACATGGAGTCCGAGCTGGATCCAACAGGCATTTTAAAATACCTACTGTGTGCCAGGCGCTGTGCCCCACTCGGCCGCCTCCTGTTTCACATATCAGTTTTCACAGGATGGTCTAAGTGTCAGGGGCATTCTTATGGTGCTCGAAGGCTTGCACGACCCATATATTATCGATTTTGATCCACACAACAACCTTGGAAGATGGGTGCTGTTATGATACCCATTTTACAAAGGAGCCATCTGCCCCCGGTTTGTGGTTCCGTCCACCAATCATGCATGCCCTATTTGGGGTTTCCGAGAAACCCACTTCACTAAGTGATGGTAATGAGTCCTGAGAGTTTGCCTTGTTTGCCTCCGTTTCCCTATTTGCAAAATGAGCCGGAGAAGGAAATGGCAGTATCTCTGTCAAGAAAATCCCAAATGGGGTCAGGGAGAGTGGAACTTGACTGAATGATCTATGCCACGTTAGGGGCAGGGGGAGCAGGGGGAACCTTCACCGGGGGCAGGGGATGACTTGGTGGGGCAATGCTCTGGCTCCAGAGTCAGGAAGATCTGAATCCAAATCCACTTTCTCTGCTTGACCCCCGCTGGCCGAGGTTTCGGGAAGTCCTTCCCATCTATTACAGCTGTCCAAAGATAGAACGGGCCGCTACAGAGACAGGGGGATTCCTGCCACGGGGCGCCTTCCAGGGAAGACGCCCAGACTGTTTGGGGATGAAGTCTCAAGGGAGCAGTAATCTGCCCTGGCGGAGCGCCTTCACTCTGCCCAAATCGTTTCACCTTCGAGAGCATCATTCACCACAGAGAAAGCAACTTCTGTGCAAGTTAAGGATTGATGATTTGTCTTCCCATAAAAACCCCCTCTGCGGGAGCATTATGGGAAGATGTCATAAGAAGGAAGGGAGTGCTCGGGTTGCGATCTGTGCCGCGAGCAAATATCTCAGGGCCCTGCAAGTGTAAAAATATGAAAGCTGATGAAAAAGCCGGGACCGAGGTCCTTGGTGAATTTAGGAAGAGAGAAATGCAAATTGTTTTTTAGTGGTGACATGAAAGAAACAGGAAGGGGCTGAGACAAGGAAATAAGATAAGACTTGCAGGTTTCTGGAAAGGCGGTGAATGAAGATGGGAATAGTCTGGCGACAGGGCCTGTGATTTCATGGTATTGGGAAATCCTGAATGAGGAAGCTCACAGGACCAGAACAGGTCTCTTATCCGCCCCGTGGAGCACAGAAGTCCCTAACCTGGGGATCTGAGAACTAAAAAGGCTGGATCTTCTGATTAGTGTATTTCTATATCACTGTCTCATTTGTAAATCCGAGTATTTTATTTTTTTTTTTAGGCCAGAGTTCATGATTTGAAAGCATAATATCAAATAATGATAACAATCTTAGCCGGTATTTACACAGGGCTTTACATAGATTATCTCACTTTAAGGTCACAGCAGGTTCTGGGAGGTAGGGGCTATTATTATCTTCATTTTACAGAAAGGGAAACTGAGGCGGACAGATTTTGTGACTTGCCCAGGGGGATTCCATCACTAGGCTAAATCAGCTTACAGCTTCCTGTCTGTGGGTCCAGTGCTCCATTCTCTGCTGTCCACCCAGCGGCCTGTCTTGGCCAGTGTAACTACAGCTGCACGCTCAGTATGAGTCAGAGGGTAGACCTGAACTCATTCTTCTTGGCCCAAAGACCAGCTTGCTAGCCATTAGTCTACCCTGCCTTTCCTGGGGATGGCAAAATCAGAAACTCATTTTGTTTTAAAATATGACTGATAGTCATTATAATCTGCTCAGTTGTTGACAAGGCACTATTTTATGCACCAGCTGATTACGCTCGCTGGTCTCCAGGAAGGATATCTAGGAAAGGGAATCACTTTGACATAATTTAAAAACCATTCCTCTGTACAATGAGCACATTGACTATCCCTTCGGTTTGGGCCTCCTGTCAGTCTTCGGCCTTACTCAGGGCTGACTCGTACCAGCCAATTCCATCACCTGAAAATCCTTAGGACGTTCCTTTCTCTGAGATATGACGTTATATGGACAGACCTCCTCTGACCTCACCTGGATCTCTGGTCCCTTTTCAAGCTCGGGGTCTGGAACCTGTTAAATATCCTGTAAGACACATGTCCCGATGATTGACAAGAACCCAGATAGTCCACCGGGGATCCGGGACGGTTCAGGCCTGGCCGTCCACCGCCCGGCGGGTCCAGCTGGACGTGTGACTGGCCGACAAAGACCATCCGTCATCTGGAGTGGCAGGAGAATGCGGGGTCCGGAGTGTATCTCGCAGTCCGTTATGAGTTCCACGAGTGATATAGGCTCCTGGCAAGTGATGGATTGCGGAGGATGTTCCGCGGTTGACCCGGGAGACTTTCTGCCATATGTTCCTGCTCACCCCCTGAGGACGCACAAGGGAGGGCTTATTAGGAGCGCTGGGCCCTAATCAGAAATGTGTCCAGTTTTGCTTTCTCAGCTGGTGCCGGGACCAGAACACCATCCTCCCCTTCACCGAGAGCTGCATTATGGGAGCTGAAGGAGCCCCGGGATTTGGAAAGCTAATTTAGTGGGGTTTGCTGTTTATAGTTTGACCTGTGTAGGAGGCGTGGCCAATTACCGGTGGCACTTCAGACATGGCGTGCAATTTAGGCCAACTGCGTCCTAAGTAAACTGTAAACTGAGGAGGCTGGTTCGCAGATCCCGACACCCGAGCAGCAGGGGCCTGCTTCTGGCCCCGGGCTTGAGCTGACTCTGGCCAACAGTACTTTCACCTCCCTCCCTTCCATTTTTTCATCTATAATAATATTATAATAATATGTATCATTATTTATTAGGTAATTATTAATGTTAATAAATAAATTAATAATATTTAATAGCAATTAATAATATTATCCATCTCTTATTATATTGTCATAGAATATATAACGACATAATAATTTATCTATAAAAATATTTATCTCACGAGACCATTTCCAGGGCAGCAGAATAGAGAGGAAGGAGTTGGAATCCTGGGGCTACCTACTCTGGCCACCTCATATGATGTTCCTGGGGCTTCCAAAAGGAGAGGGTTCAGCTAGTTCTCTGAGGTCCCTTCCAGCTCACTTCCTGGGATCGGAGGGCAAGTCCCAGAAAGTTGGCAGAGGCAGCGGGGTGCCTCTCCCTCAGGGCAGAATTCAAACTTCCCGTCCCTGAGTCACAAGTCACTGAACAGCTCGGAAGTCAATCAATCTAGTCCCTCACCGGGCCTAGCCACAAAGCTAGGAAGCGACAAAGCTGGCACGGGAACCCCCTCTAGGAGCCAGGGTGCTAATGCTCTACCCCTACCTGCTCTGCTCTCTACCCACTGAGCTTGCCCACGCTGTTGTTGTTGAGTCATTTTTAAATCCTGTCTGATTCTGGGATCCCATTGAGGGGGTTTTCTTTGTAGAGATCCTGGAATGCTTTGCCATTTCCTTCTCTGGCCATTTTGCAGATGAGGAAACTGAGGCAAAGTGGGTAAAGTGACAACAGTGTGATTTTCCTGACTCCAGGCTTTATCCACTGAGTCATCCAGCCGCCCCTACGCTGCTTTTCCATTAACTGTGCTCCTCCTCGCTCATGAACAGTTTCACTGGGTTCTTATAAGTGTTATTTTGATGGAAAGTTTCAAAATTTCTGCTCATTGGATGCTTCTCCTGTTGCATGGAGTGCTGCCTGAGGACCCAAGCCCGGGCCGCTTAGGAAAGGAGGGGCACTCTGGTCCTGCGGGGCAACTCGAGCTGCGTGCAGGCGACCCACCTGGGAGATGCTGGGAACGCGGGCTTCGGGTGAAGGACGAGCGGCAGATGGCCCGACTGGCAGCCCAGGTGCGGTCATTGTTCAGCGGCCGGCTCAAGTCGGAATCCAGTCTGCTTAATTTGTCGCTGCTCTCATTATCCCTAGCAACAGGACTCCCAACTTGGTTTGGCAGGATCAGGTTTAGATCTCGGAGGCAAACTGTCAACAGAAGCCCATCTGGGTCCGGGCCACCAAACTCCCCTAAAACCCCACGGCCCGGATCTCCCCGGGGGAGGAACCCCTCCGCTATGGGCCGGGAGCTCCCCTCCGCCAAGGAGCCGGCTGGGTGTCTCCTGGGATTTCTTGTACAGGAGGAGGGCTTTCCTTCCTTCTGCCCAAACCTCTGCCTTGCCAAGGGACTGGGTATTTTTTATAAAAAGCTGCTAGGTTATTCAACTGAACAGCCAAGGGAGGGGAGGAGGGTTGTGACCAGTTGAATTCCCGGCTGAAGTCTCTGCAAGGGTCCAAGGGCACGAGGTCCGTCCGCAGTAATGGAATAAGTGGGAATGATGGACCCCCACAACTCCCACCAACACGCTCTTTTAAGCCTTGTTTTCCCCCAGTGGAGAGCTGAATTTTGGCAAGGGCTGTTATTTACTTTGAGCGAACAGCAGCTATCTCCTCATAATCTGAGTCAGCCGGACCCTTTTTCATTTCTCTATTCTCCTTCATACCCTCCTCCCCCAGCTAAAACCCATTTTTGCTCTGTTTGTCTAAGACTTGGGGCCTAAGCATTGGCACTGTAGCCGTGGGGGTGCCCTGGGCCACTTGGGAGAACTCCACTAAAATATGTAATGCAGACGCCACAGCCCGTCAGGGGGATTTCCGGGTGTTTCATACTTGGGCCATTTAATGGGTCTGTGATCACAAACATGGCAGC
Source organism: Antechinus flavipes (assembly GCF_016432865.1). NCBI lineage: Eukaryota > Metazoa > Chordata > Mammalia > Dasyuromorphia > Dasyuridae > Antechinus > Antechinus flavipes. The sequence goes on from NC_067401.1 coordinate 459,488,474, forward strand.
CCTGGGTCTCCTCGTCTGCCTGTCCTCTCACCGTCTGTCAGTGTCCTGGGACTTTCCACCTGATCAGCAGTGACCGGATCTACAGCCTGGCCTCCCCCAACTAGAACAGGAATATCTAGAAAGCAAAGACTTTGCCGCTCCAATATGTATCTTCCAGGGCTTGACACAAAGTAGGCTTTTAAGAAAATGATGTTTTCCCTTCATTTTCAAGTGGCTCTTCCCTCCAGCTAGATTTCAACTGTCCCAAGCCTTCTTGTGTCGCAAGACTCGCGTCTGTGACGGCAATAAACCCTCCTCAGGGGATCGGCTGAGAGCACTAAGAGGCTTCCTCCAGGCCCTTGCCGCCATGTGGACACCGAGGGATGTCCCCATGTTATCCCTGCTCACTGCTCACCAACCTACCACCTTTTCTGGTCCTGTCCCTTTTGTTGGGTTGTTCATTAGTGCTACATTTTAGGCCACACGCATCTCCTGAATATCCCTCCATTGGCCTTTTTCACAAGCTGTTGTCTGGCCCCTCCAAAAAGTCTCCCTCTGCCATTGAGGTGAAATGATGTTTTCAAAGGCTGTTCCAAGAGAGGACTGCCAAATGGAAAGGTCTCTGAGCATGATCCCAGCAATAGATTATGTGTGTTCCTCGAGAACCAGTCTAGTGCCCTTAGCCCCAGGCTGGCCACTGATTGCCATCTATCTCTCCGCACTGCTAGCTCTCATGTCGGGTGTGCGCTCTCCCCTTATCTCGGTCTCGTTCCCAAACTTCTCTCTTTCTTGAAGATCCAGCTTCTCCAGGAAGCCTTTCTCGAGCCTTCCAACAGCTTGTCCCTTCCTTCCCAAAGGATCTTGTGCTTAATGACTTTGTGTCTACTTGTATTTAACTGTCTTTTATCAAATATGTGTACACATACATATTCTATAACATGTAAAATATCTATGCATATATTTTATATGTATATATTTAATATATATTATATACAAAATATATAATATGTAAAATATATGGAGTATATTTTTATAACTGCTGCCTCTCATTAGAACGTTAAGCTCATTAAAGGTAGGCAACGTGTCATTCTCTGCATTTGTATGTCCAGTGTCTTGTATAGTACAGGAAAAAATGATCTGGTACTTAACAGGGGGTGCTGCTTCAAATAATACTTAGTACTGTGGGTAGTACTTAAGGGAGTACTGATTGAATGGCTGTAGTGGATATAAATCCACAGTTGATCCTTTCTGTTTCTGTAGTGAGAGTGGGAGATTGGCAGGAAAGGGGGCAGAGAACATTGGGAATATAAACATAGAAACGTGTATGTGTATGTATACAAACATATCTATCTTTTGGTACGCTCATTGCAAAAACCTTGCCCGATCACAAATGAGTTGACTGGAGCAATTGGACCACGTCCACCTATTGCTAAAAGGACATTCGTGTTAGGAAGAGTTTCGTAAAGGATTGATGGTGGACAAATGGGAAGAGAAGGTGTGGAGGGGCTGTGAGACCTCGGAGGCCAGCTAGTCTGACCTCCCCATTTTACCGATGACTACTATTGCTCTTTCATTTTCAAAGAGGACCGATGACGTTATGGGTGATGGTTTGACTTCCCAGTGAATTGGATGGGGCAGAGTTGAACAAAGCCATCAGTCTTACTCTCTCTTGCAGAGTTACCCAAGTCCCGTGGCAGGACAAAAGTCAGGATGACCGGCAGTGGCCCAAGAGGCTGGCGCTGGTCTTAGTGTCTGACCAAGCCCTCAGTGCTTCCTCTAACCCTAATGGCCGTTAGAACAAATCCTTCTTATCTGCCCATTCCACATGCTGGCGTAGACATCCCCCTCACTCCCTGATGGGTTTGAGGCCTCTTGGTTACCCTCAGCCTGTCTGTTCGGATAGTTTTCGGGGATGTGGCTGTTGCATGTGCTACAGCTTCTTGGAGCCACAAGGAGAGCTGCGGGAAAGGTGGGCACCAAGGGTGGCTGAGCAGTTCTGGAAAGGGCTCCCCAAGCCCTTCCTGCAGAGTTGCTAGTCCTCTCTGAACAAACCATATACTTCTGTCCTTAAAAGGTCACCTTAAAAATGTTTTCTCTCAAAGATTATCTGTGCAAAAACTGTTTGGGGCAGCCCTGTTTGTAGTGCCAAGGAACTGGACACTGAGTGGCTGCCCATCAGTTGGGGAATGGCTGAGTAAGTTATGAGATATGAATGTTAGGGGATATTATTGTTCTGTAAGAAACGACCAGCAGGATGATTTCAGCGAGGCCTGGAGAGACTCACAGGAACTGATGCTAAGAGAAGTGAGCAGAATCATATCATTGTACACGTCAACAGCAAGATTATACAATGATCAGTTCTGATGGGTGTGGCTCTCTTCAACAATGAGGTGATTCAGGCCAGTTCCAAAGGTCTTGTGATGAAGAGAGCCATCTGCACCCAGAGAGAGGATTGTAGAGATCGCAAGAGTATTTTCACTTTTTTGTTGCTGTTTGCTTGCTTTTTGTTTTTGTTTTTTTTCCCTTTTTTGATCTGATTTTTCTTGTGCAACATGATAATTGTGGGAATACATGTATATAGAAAATTGCTTCTATTTAATATATATCAGATTACTTTCTGCCTGGGGAGGGGGTGGGAGAGAGGAAAGAAAAACTTGGAACACAAGGTTTTGCAGGGGTGAATGTTAAAAGCTGCATGTATTTTGGAAATAAAAAGCTAAAAAAATTACTGAGTTTAGACAACTAAATTGATATTTAACCAATAAATATGTTGGAAAAGGGAGAGGTGTGATCTCATAAACTATATAGCACAGAAACAATATCTAACACTTCTGGATACCCAGAGCCCAGAGGCGACTTGTGACTAGCCTTTCTTTGGGGAAATTGCAAGTAGGGGTACAGATAGTATCTCAGAGAACTATATGCAATAGATTAAAAATATATTTAAAAAAATTTAATACTGGATCTCCTTCTCTTGCCCAGGCTAGAAATGGAGGCTAGTCCTGGACCCAATCCCACTCTGCAAGGTTTCACTGGCTTTATCTTCCTCCCCGGGTCAGTTTGCTCCTGTTTAGGCAACCTGATAGAGTCCCATGCCCCAGGCTCACTACATTCAAGCTAAGCTTAAAGTGATGAGCAGCTGGGTCTGACCCAGTAGCTCAGAACTTTGGAACTGAAAAGCTCCTTCAGCCTCGGCCTGCAGGCAGCTGGGATTAGAGGCACTCACCACTCTGACCTACATTGTGGTATAGAACTTTTGCCAGGAATTGCAAGAGTCCCATGGACTAGAGTTGGAAGAATTCCCTTTTCCCTTTTGGAAACTTGGGACAACACTGCTCCAGCTTGAGTTTTCTGTCCCCTCCCCCACTGGCCATGGTTTTTCGAAGGTCACCAACTGTAGCAACTGTATTTGCGAGTCCTTAATTCTTCTAGGCCATAGTTTATCTGAGCCTGGCAATTTGAGGGCCTCCAGAGGCCTCCTCCCCCTCAGGCTTTTCTTCCCTGTTCCTACAGGAGATTATTCTTCTGGTAGAGAAAACAGAGCCCAAATGAAAGTGGAAGAGTTTCCTTTTCTCTCCGGCCTTTTATCATTGCTCTTTGCACTCCGAGTAATGACTCCTCCATTCTTTGAGGGTTTTTTTTTTTTTTTTGTTCCTTAGCTATGTTTGGCTATAAGTATTTTTTTTTAAATGCATGTTGAGTTGAATGGATTGGGTTTTTTTAAAGCCCCCTTTTTTCAGTAAGCAATTGTATATAGCACAGTATGTATATGTAATATAATTTAACAATATTATGACATAATATATCAGATTATACTCTACTGAAATACCACTGGGATATAGTATGTAAAATATATCGCAATAATGTTATTATATATTATGTTATTATATTATGTAGCATTATATAATATGCTATATTGTAATGCAGCATGTTATAATATAGTATAATAATATATGTATTACATATTAAACTGCATATTATAGTATACATTATATCTACTATCATAATATAATATAATAATGTTATAGTGTAACTGTAATAATATGATATATAATATACATATGTTTTAAAACCTAATTCGGGAGTAGGTGATAGTTTAATCTATGGGAATAAATGAAACCAGCAAGAACAGGAAATGAAAAGCCCAGGAGAGAACCTATAGAGATGGGCCCCAGAAGCTGTAGGAGAATCAGTGAAAGAGATGGAAGAGGTTTGGTCAGAGGGGTGGGAGGGCAGACCACAGGGTCACCAAGTCCCAGAGGGGAGAGAGTTTCTAGCCAGAGGATTCCGGGGCTCCTGGGCAAGGAGGGAAGCTAGGAGGCTGTTGGAGGTGTCGGGGAGAAGGTCCTTTCAGTGTTGCTTGGAGGAGGAGCGATGGGGGCCAAGGGCCTAGGAGTGGGTGGGTGGGCTGGTGGGGAGGATGAGGGCTGGCCGGGACCAGGAAGTGACTCCTTTTAAGAAGTCTGGCCATGAAAGAAAGGCCAGGGGAGCCTCGTTGGAGGTGGGCAGCAGCCCGGCCCACGAGTTTCCTGCAGAATGCACCCCCTTTCATTTTCTCCTGGGGGGGTTTCCTGTGTGTAGTTCTGGGGGGCTCATCCCTCAGCCCCAACATCTGGATTCTCCGGGCTGCAGGGAACCCAGATTAACTAGTAGCTCCTGGAGAATTGGCCGCGAGCGGCTCTTTCAGGCTCCGACAGCTGGGCAGCACGTCAGGTTTCAGAAGGTTTTCGCTGACGTCAAATAAAGCCGAAGGGCCGCAGATTGGTCCCTCCGGCCAATAAAACCGGCCCCTCCCATTTCCCCTAACTGTCACCCTCCCTCCCCGCCCCCCCGCCCCCTCGCCAGAACGCTGGAGATCATTAGGAACGGAGACTTGTCATTTGATCTCCATCTGGCTGCTGTCACTACAGCTGCCTTTGATCGCGGGCCAGAAGCGTACGGGGCAGCGCCTCCCCTTTCTCCCAGATCTCTGCTTTTAATCCTACGTTGGCAATTTTCTGGGTCGGTGCGAGTCAGCCCCCTTTTGTGCGGAGCGGACCCACTGGGCGCTTTTACACACTTACCACCTTTTCCGTCCGCTGGATTCGAACAAGTGATGGTTTCAATTAGTGCCGATTTCAAGTCGGGGCGGAAAGGCCCGGTGGTTGGAAATCCTGTTTATGAGACTCGCACAGAATAAAACGCTCTTCTTTGTTTTTATTTATTAACCTTTAAAAGTTTTGCCGATGGCCTGGGCTTTTGACGCTGTAATTGTTTCCCCGAGTGGTCCCTGGAGCTCGGACATTTAGGGGAACGATTCGGCACCATGATGATCATACGCAACCGACTACTCTCCACAGTATCAACAAACATTCGTAAAGTTCCCGGCGCTCATCTGACGAGTGCCGGACTTACAAAGAAAAGCCAAAAGGGTCCCCCTGCCCGCAAGGGGCTCCCAGTCTCAGGGGGAAGGGGGAACGATGAGCTACACACTAAGAACTGGAGAGAATCCTGAAAGGAAGATGCTAGAACCAGGGGTGACAGAGAAAGGCTTTCCACAGAGGGCTGGATTTGGGGAGATCTCTTCTCCCAGACCCAATTTTGGTCGTGATAATCCAAATGAGTTCAAGTGACTTTTAGAGCTTTTCTCCTTGCATGAGCAGTCACTGAATAAGCTGACACCTTGTTTCTCTTTGTTTTGCTCTGCATCGGTTCACACGAGTCTTCTCGGGTTTCTCTGAATCCGTCTTGTTTGTGGTTCCTCAAGGCACAATAACGGTTCCATTGCATTTCTTTTTTTTTTTTTTTTTAAGTTTATGGATTTTTCTATTATCTTGTTTACATTCTTAATTTAGTGTTTTATTTTCCCCCAGTTATATGTAAAAATAATTTTTTGTAATTGTTTTAAACACTTTGAGTTCCAGATTGTCTCCCCCACTTCCTTCCCATCCACCCTCTTGAGACTGCAAGCCATTGGATTTAAGTCATGTTTAGTAATGCAAAATATTTCCATAATAATCATATTACCATTGTATTCTTTTCTTTTTTTTTCTTTTTTCTTTTTCTTTTCTTTTCTTTCTTTTTTCTTTTTTGCTGAGGCAATTGGAGTTAAGTGACTTGCCCAGGGTCACACAGCTAGGAAGTGTTAAGTGTCTGAGATCAAATTTGAACTCAGGTCTTCCTGAATTCAGGGTTGGTGGCCATTGTATAGTATTGTATAAACCACATTGTATAAACCACACTTTGTATAGTTATTCTACAATCAATGGCATTCACTTAGTTTCCTGTTTCTACAATAACTAAAAAAAAAAAGTATTGCCATGAATACTCTGGTGAATATAGTACTGTCTTTCTGTGAAATCATCATGGAATATACCCAGTAGTGTAAAAGTGTGAATCAATGACCATGGACAGTTTTGTGACCTTTCTTGCATAATTTCAAGATTATTTGTTTGCTTTTCAAGAAGGATTGGATCAATCCATGGAATAAGTACTTTAGTGCTTCACATGTAATTTCTTTAAATTTAATTGAGATCTTTTGATCTGATATCACTTTCACTTCCAAATAAGTTCCTCCTCCCACTTTCTCCAGTTGCACTATCCCTTGATGTAAAGAATTTTTAAAAAGAGTATAAAACCCCAACAAAGGGAACTGCATATAGAATGCTTCACAAGAAAGTCAACCACCACAGTGAAAAAGGGGAGGAAGTAGATTGTTTCACTTTTTGTTTGGGCTCAAGCTGCACCATTAAAAATTGCAATGTGTGAACTTTGGGATTTTGACTCTTCCTATTTGAAGTTGTTTTTCGGCTAATCTTATCTTCTCTCTGCATCTGTTCGTATAGATCTCCCCAGGCTTCTTTGAATTCTTCCCATTTATTACTTCTTAGGGTAAAACCACAGTTTGCATAGCCATTTTCCAGTCAGCAGACACATAATCTATTTCCAGTTTCTTGCTCCCACAAAAGTTATGAATATTTTATGAATATTTTCTATGGGACTGTATTTTCTATTTTTGATCCTGTTGGGGTTTATACCTAATAGTAAAATGTCCTAATCGAGGAGCATGGAGAAGTAAGTGATCTTTCTTGCCTAATTTCAATGTTTTCCAGAAGGGTTGGACTGATTCGCAGCACAGCATATTCTTACCTTGTGTAGATGCTTTCAAGGATTTTCATGAAAAAGAATCCCTCGTATTTGTTCTTTATTTCTTCATATATATATATTATAGCTTTTTATTAACAAAACATATGCATGGGTAATTTTTCAACCCTGACCTTGCAAAACCTTCTGTTCCAACTTTTCCCCTCCTTCCCTTCACCTCCACCCCTAGATGGCAGGTAGTCCCATACATGTTAAATATGTTAAAGTATATGTTAAATACAATATGTATATACATATTTATACCGTTATCTTGCTGCATATTTGTTCTTTCTTATGTGGTGTAATATGCCATTACATTCAGTTTGTTTGCCCATCCCCCAGTTGATCAGCGTTGCTTTTTTTCCCCCAGTTTTTTTTTGTTAACTTCAAATCAAAATGTCACACAAATGCTTTGAACAGGGAAAGTCTCCAGCTACAAGGATCATGATTGCTGAGGAAATTTCATAGCTATATAAATCACTCCAGCATGTCCATTCATGCTACAAAGAGAGACCCGTGCCCATTAAGTTACCGTGTTCAGTAAATTGGTTCTTTCCAACCCTTACATGCTAAAGTGATTTTTATGACAGCTGAATTGCATAAAAAAGAAATTAATTTTTAATTGCCATTAAATATTCCAGCCATTAAAATGTTCTCAGCTAAAGCCAATATTAGCTTTAGTGCCATCTGCAAAGATCAATTATCCCAGTTGGTCCTAGGGCGCTAAGCTACGGTGCTCTCAAAGTAGTGGCTGATACTCATTCCAATCCGAGCCTTAATAAATGTTTGCTGATGATTATGATCACACACCCCATTGAGCCTGGGATTTCATCTGCAGGATGTTCCTTCAAACGGCGGCTCATCTCTGCCTCTACCATGACTTTTGTCCGTGCGCTTTCTTAAATTTGGCATCGGGCACCCATGCAAGGTACTGGAGGCCTGCCTTGCCTTCTCTTGACACTGGTCTATAATGGTGGACAGAATTTTTAGCAGCCTCCACCAATGAGAGCCTTGTTATAGTAGGAAGGGCACGCCAGGATCCTGGGTTATTGAGGTCTAGCCAAATCAGATCATGGGATCAGGGGCATTTTACCAAACTAGAAAGGTATGGAATAGCCTCGAATAATCCATAGTGAATGAATGAGGGAGGTATTTCCTCCAGTATTGTTGAGAGCACTCCATATTGTCCTTCCCTATTCTGTGTAGCTTTTGTCAACATCCTTTCTACAAAGGAAACAAGGGAAAATAGGAAAACCAAGCCACCATGGCTAAGAAAAGGATGAAATCCAAACTGAGAAAGGAGATTCGTGGGCTGTCCTTGGTCAACTAACATTTTAAAATGCCCACTAAGTGTCAGGCACTCTGTTAGGTTCTAGGGACATCAATATAAAAATGAAACAATTTTGACTGCCCTGGAGCTGATATTTCAACGTCAGAGTTACCAGGGCCAAAACAACAGCCCAAGCTCTGAAATAACAGGAAAATGTGACTACTGAGCCCCCATCAGTGACATCTGAAAGGTGATGGCAGACAGGAGAGGGGCAGGGAAAGAGTAAACAGCCCCCTTTCTTTTTCTTTTTCTTTTTTGCTTTTAAAGAGAATAGAATGAAGGCTGCAAACCCCAGGCCTGTGAGTTTGACCTGAATTCCTGGTAAAATTCCAGGATGTATTTTTAAAGGGGTAATTAATGAACGTCTAGAAAAGGAAGTGGTGATCACAGAGAGCCAGCAAGCCCGGGTCATACCAGGCCAACCTCGTTTCCCTTTTGGACGGGGATGTTGGACTGGAAGAGCAGCAGAAAATAGAGTTTACCTCGAGTTCAGCAAGCCTTGGATGGAGTCTCCCTGGCTGTCCTGGGGCCAAGATGGAGGGCTCTGCTAGATGAGCGTGCCGTCAGGTCCTTCCTGGACTCCAAAATGACTGATTCATGGCTCCGAGTCCTGGAAGGCACCCTTGGGTCCCTTCACATTTTTGTCAATAACTCGGATGAAGGGAGAGATGGCCCGCTTATCGAATTGGCAACCGACATCACGCTGGGACTTGGATCCCTGTGGTCTGTCTATTGACTCAGAAAGTCACGAATGGCAGAGCAGTGTCTGGATTGGGAAAGGTCTCAATGTTGGGATGTTGGGTAAATTGTTAACAGGGATAAATATAAACTACTCACATTTAAATGACAATATCTTGTATTTATAAAGCATTTTACAACATTAACTCATTTGATCCTTAAAACAATCCTACAAAGAAAATGCTATCATTATCCCCATTTTAGGAGGAGAAAACAGGCCATTCAGCTAGTGAGTGTCTAAGCCTGATTTTGAATTTAGATCTCCCTCTCTTCTGGGTCAGTCCTCTATCCACTGGGCAACCTAGCTTATTTTAAAAACCAAACCAATAAAAATATTGTAAGGATGCGATGAGAGGTATAACTAGCCTGTAGTTCATAGTCCACAAGCTCCAGCCAGATCACCAATTCATCAGCCAGGCAAGCTGATGTGTTCTTGGGCTGCATCAAGGAGTAAGATCAGGCTCCATTTAGGGTCATCATGTTTCACTTTTCTTCATTAGATTTTGGGAAGGTTGGGTATAATCTGGAGATCTCCTAGAACAAAAATTTCAAACGAGAAGGTCTGTTCCTGTAACATTCTAATAGGGCCTGAACAGTATGAAAAATGAAATTAGGAAATAGTTAACAAAATAAATAAAATATCATATAGATAATGTATTAATTTTTAAAATCACATATTAACATAATCTTCCTCTACAGTTTAGTTTAGTGGCCCCCTTTTCTATGTGAGTTTGACAAGAGGCAGTTCAAGGTGGTGAGGGTCTTAATATTCCCAAAGGGTTCTTGTCACATCTTCCAACGTTTTAATAGGTATGCTCTTCACGAAGATCCTTTTATGAGATGCGAATGCTTCCCAGATTGGGCCAAGAAGGGTGAGCCCTGGGAATGTTGTGGGTGGGGCCAGTTAGGTCTCTTGCAGTATTTTCATTTTTTAAATAGTATTTTATTTTCCAAATACATGCAAAGATCATTTTAAAACATTCACCTTTGAAAAACCTTGTGTTCCACATTTTTCTCCCTCTCTTACCCCCACCCCCTCCCCTAGACAGCAAGTAATCTAATATATGTTAAACACATACAATCCTTTATTTTATTTCATTTTATTTTTTAACAATAACTTTTTATTTCCAAAATACATGCAAAAATAGTTTCCAGCATTCACTCTTGCAAAACCTTGTGTTCCAAATTTTTCTCCCTCTTTCCCCCACCTCCTCCCCTAGACAGCAAACAATTAAATATATGTTAAACATATACAATCCTTTATTTTATTTTATTTTTTAACAATAACATTTTATTTCCAAATACATGCAAAGATCATTTTTAAACATTCACCTTTGCAAAACCTTGTGTTCCAATTTTTCTCCCTCCCTTGCCCCCCCTTAGATAGCAAGCAATCCATTTATAGTCCTTTTAAAAATTTTTATTTTATTTTTAACAATAACTTTTTGTTTCCAAAAACATATGCAAAGATAGTTTTCAGCATTCACCCTTGCAAAACCTTGTGTTCCAAATTTTTCTTCCTCTCTTCCCCCCATCCTCTCCCCTAGACAGCAAACAATCCAATATATGTTAAACATATACAATCATTTTATTTTATTTTATTTTTTAACAATAACTTTTTACTCCCAAAATACATACAAAGAGAGTTTTCAGCATTCACCCTTGCAAAACCTTGTGTTCCAATTTTTTCTCCCTTCCCCCTAGATAGCAAGCAATCCAATATATGTTAAATATTTATAGTCCTTTTTAAAAAAATTATTTTATTTTTAATAATAACTTTTTATTTCCAAAAACATATGCAAAGAGAGTTTTCAGCATTCACCCTTGCAAAACCTTGCATTCCAAATTTTTCTCCCTCTCTTCCCCCCACCCTCTCCCTCAGACAGCAAACAATCCAATATATGTTAAACATATACAATCCTTTATTTTATTTTATTTTTAACAATAACTTTTTATTTCCAAAAAATATATGCAAAGATAGTTTTCAGCATTCACCCTTGCAAAACCTTGCGTTCCAAATTTTTCTCCCTCTCTTCCCCCCACCCTCTCCCTCAGACAGCAAACAAGCCAATATATGTTAAACATATACAATCCTTTTTTATTTGATTTTATTTTTAACAATAACTTTTTATTTCCAAAATCCATACAAAGATGTTTTTCAGCATTCATCCTTGCAAAACCTTGTGTTCCAAATTTTTCTCTCCCCTCCTTCCCCCACTTCTCTCCCCTACACAGCAAGTAATTCAATATAACATGTACAATGCTTTTAAACATATTTCCATATTCATCGTGCTGCCCGAGAAAAATCAGATCAAAAGGCAGAAAACACGAGAAAGAAAAAAAACAAGAAGCAAACAAACAATAACAAAAAAAAAATACCCCACTTTGATCCACATTCAGTCTTTATAGCTCGCTTGCAGATGGCACTTTCCATCCCAAGTCTATCAGAATTGTCTTCCAGTATGTTAAGAGCTTTCATGGGAAAGGGGTATTAGACGTGCTTCATTTTTCTCCAGAGAGCATAACTAAACATAATGGGTGACAGACACAGAGGGGCAGATGTAAGTCTGATATGGGGAAGGCAGGTGTTAGCACAGTGCACAGAGTGTCAGGAAAACCCTTGCCCAAATTCAGCCTCGGATATGTGCTAGGAGTGTGACTCTGGGCAAATGGATTAACTTTTGTCTGCCTCAGTTTCTTCACTTGTAAACTGGAGATGATGAGAATAAAATGTATCTTCCAGAGTAGTTGTGAGGAGAAAATGAGCCAGTATTTGTCCGGTGCTTTGTAAACCTTGAAGTGCTTGAAAATTATTGTTTTTGATTACCAATTAGAATGCTAAGCCCAGGCTGCCTCGGTGGGCTCCCTCTCTATGAGTCTTCCAGTGCATATTGACTGACCACCTTCAGGGTGTGGTAGACAGTTTTCTCAGTCAAGTTTGGGCTGGACTCCGGAGCCCCTCCTGGATCTCAGATGAACAATAGTCAACACGGACATGCTTTATACTTTACAAAGCACTTGCCGTCTGTTACAGATCACTTGACACAACAGTCCAGGAGTTGGGTGTTGCAGCCGCTCTTATACCCGTTTCACAGATGAGAAAAATGAGGCTCGGGGTCAGCGAGGGACCTTCAGTGTCAGAGAAGGATTGGACTCAGTTTTTCCTAATTTTGCTCTGACTCTTTCTGCTTGCCCGTGCGTCCTCCCAAGAGTCGGTGATATAACATGTGAGTTATGGCCTCCAGAAGTCGAGGTGGAGTTGGGAGCCATGAAACGCCTGGTCCTGCTGTAAGCCGGGGGCCTCTGGGGAGGGGAAGGAGAATGGGCGCAGAGCTTTACCTTGGTAGATGGAGGCAGAGGGAGTGGGTGTGGTCGCCGGCTCAGGAGGGAGCCGGTGTGGGAGCCAGTGTGGGAGCCGGTGTAGGCGCCGGCTCCAGAGGAAGCTTCCTCACAGAACGTTGGGTTACGGCGGCCGGGAGCCCCACCGCGCACCGTTCCCCCCTGGGAGGAAGCGCACTCCGAGGGTGCCTTTCAGAGGAGGCGGATGGAGCCGCTCCGGGACCAGCTGTGAGCTGGGGTTAGCCCTGCTGTCCGCTCCACCCCCCCCCCCTTCCCCGGCTTCTCCCATCCCTACCCAGCTGCACCTCCCAGGGTTCCAGGCTTCGTCCGGAGGCGTCCCAACTAACTGCAATCGAGGTATTATTGGAGAAGACCTTCCCATGGAAAGTCAATCTACATCCAAGGGGAAATATAAGGGAATCAATCACTGAGGAAAGAGAGATAGGCAAGGACCCCTTGCACGGGTCAGGGAGGGGCAAGAGATGGGCAGGATGGGCTTATCCAAAGAAATCCAACGCGGATTCTTGGTGCACTAAGGCTTTTGGGACACTCCTTTAAAGGGGCACAAAGGAAAGCCAGCAGCAGGCTAAACCCTTTGTGGGAGAATATGGGAAAGAAGGATAACATTATCAGGGATATTTTGGAGGCTGAGAGGAGATCACAGACACATAAACAGTTCAGTTGGGCTAAAGCACTTCCTCCCCTTGTTTAGATCCACATAGAAGGACTGGATTTAGTCCTAGAGGAGCATGGCCCCCGAAAAGAGGAGGGGTCTCCCTCTGGAGCACTGAAAGTTCTAAGGTGTCCTCTTGCGGGAGTCCAGAAGTACTCAATCCCTCTATCAGGTAGATCAAGTATAAGGCAGTTGTTTATTTCCTCCTCTCAAAAGAAATAGGGAATATATCACAAAAGACTCAGACTTGTTTTGAGACCTAACTATAAAGTAGTAACTTGTCACCATTATTATACTTTCCTGGAAAGTGGATACTTGGAACGTCAAGCAAGAGCCATTTTGTGAGAGCGCTGAGTTGACTTTTCACCTTTCCCTCTGTCTTGCACTGAGCAGAGTGCTCCCTCAAAGCAAATAACTTCTGGGCTGCAGGTCAGGGGGGCCTTCCTGATGACCGTGGTCTCAGGAAAGCTGGGGTGGCCACTGAGGGCTCCAATTCTCAGGCTCCCATTCCGGATTGCTCTTCGCCCATCACCTACACTCAGGAAGAGAAATGGCCCTATCCCCAAGACTATTAGATGGGAACCATTTACTCAGCTTTATGTGGCTTTTAGAAAGGGGATGACCAGCAGAGTCCCTCCTGGATCTGTATCCCAAAGAGATCGTCAAAGAGGGAAAAGGAGCCACTTGGGCAAAAATGTTTGTCCTGGAATCTTGAGGCAGCTGTTGCCATCCAGTGATGTAGGGATGCAGCTCAGACTCAGATGGGAAGATCCACAGAAAGACAGCCCCGCTGGGAGCTGGCAAGGCCTTCAGCCAAAAGTATAGGGGAAGGGAGAGAGAACCTCACTGAGCTCTCTCCTTCCCCACTCTCCCGGTACCTTCTTCTCCAAGATTTCCTTCCTCTTCCTCAAACAAATGCAACTTTTTCTTTCTCTTCTTGAGTACTGAAGACTGTCTATGGGCCAGCCTCTTATGTCAAATACCCGGAGAAGAAACTCTTGGATTCCTTTCAGAGCGTATAGCTTCTAGAAGAAATTTCTGCAGAATGCATTTGGGTCAGGGTAGTCTTTTTTAAAGGCCGTCTTAACTTCCTTTCATTGGGTTCTGGGATGGGAATGAGTCCCATTGTGAGGACTCCAATATCATCAGAGAAAAGGAAAATTACTGTAGAAGCCCCACCCCCTTGGCTCTTGTCAAATTCATTTATTTTCTTCCTTTTTGTCCACGAATGAGATCACCGATTCAGAGAGGGAAGTGTTTTAGCCACAGTCACTTAACCAATAAATGGAAGGCAGGACCCTAATTCAGGACCCCCAGCTTCAGATGGCACACTTTCTACCAAACTGTTCTGTCACTCATAAAATCTTCTCTAAATCACACTTTTCATTTTTTCTCTTTTCATTTGTTTTGTCACAAATTAGAGGAAGGAAACGATATTCATCTGAAAGAACATTAGAAATCAGGATTGGAGCCTCAACTCTACTGGTTCCTAACCATGTTATCTTAGCGCCTTTTCTGTGACTCAGTTTCTCTATTTATAAAGCGAAGATAATATTTGTGGAACAGACCTCACAGGGCTGTTGTTCAGATCGCATATGTAAAGATTTTTGTCATTGGAAGATGCTAGATCTCTTATTATTGTAAATGCAAGCCATTAATTATCATTACTTGACTGATTTTTCGATGCTCTAATGGAAGCATGAGTTCAGAAGTGTAGGTGCCCCCTGTGTTCACAAAGACTGCGACCCATTGCCATTCATGGATGTGACTGTATTCATGAGAGTATTTCTATTCCCAAAATCACATCCTGTTTTCTTCTTTTCTCTTGCAATGTTGGATGTGAAATTCAACCCTAACCTAGTCAGAAAATCAAAGTGAGCCACAAAACCTTCCAGAAAATGGTGTGATAACTTGAG
Source organism: Antechinus flavipes (assembly GCF_016432865.1). Classification (NCBI taxonomy): domain Eukaryota; kingdom Metazoa; phylum Chordata; class Mammalia; order Dasyuromorphia; family Dasyuridae; genus Antechinus; species Antechinus flavipes. Next base: position 459,503,571 of record NC_067401.1, read on the forward strand.
GATGGTTTATTTTTCCACTTCATGGGAAAAACATCAATGACCTAGAAACCATAGTCCTTTGGAAAGAGACCAAAAAAAAAAAAAAAGAAATAGAAAATGATTAAACTACCTCTGCTTATGTCACTGAAACAAAAGATCTACAGGCTGTTTTGATTTTGTGTATTTTTTTTTTAACTCTTCCTTGCATTTAGGACCCATCCCTAAAACGAGCTCTTCCTGGAAAGGAAAAAAATATATATAACTATACACTAAAAATAATTAGACAAAATCCCTCTAGTGCTTTAATGGATCTGGGTTCAAATCCCAGCTCTGACACTTTTATGCCATGGACAAGACATCCCAACACTCTGAATCTGTTTCCTTATTGATAAACAAAGCGTCCAATTGGGTAGTTGATAAGGTTCCCTTTAACTCTAAGCCTGGAAAGTTATGAGCCTATAATTTCATCACTATGGGTACTCTCTCCTTTTCTAATCACACATTTTTATGGCACTATGTCTCTTGTACAAAGTTCATCATTGGAAACATGCTGTAGTTTTTGTATACTCACCATTAAAGGGCAATAAATGTCTCTAATGCAAAGTATTCTCAAAAATGGAGAAAGAAATTACTGCACCAAATTCCTTTTTTTGTGGAAAACTATGGCAGTTAGGTGGCACAGTGGATAGAACTCCTGGCTCCCTAGACAGAGGGAGTCAGGAAGGTAAAGTGGATAGAGCTCCTGGAACCCTAAATAGAAGTCAGGAAGATTCGCCTTCCTGAGTTTGAATCCAGCCTCAGACACTTCCTAGTTGAGTGACCCTCAAGCAAGTCACTAAACTCTGTTTGCCTCAGTTTCCTCGATCTGCAAAATGAATTAGAGAAGGAAATGGCAAACTACTCCAGTGCATTTGCTAAGAAAATCCAAATGGGGTCATGAAGAGTTGAATATGGCAGAAAAATGACTGAACAACAATACTTAAACCAGGGAGTGATAAAATAAAGAAAATTAAGCCAGTAGTTGCAGTGAATATTGACACATCTGAAAAATATTTTTAAAGTATTTTATTGAGATTAAAAACTTTTTTGTATCACCTTTATTCTTGAATATCCCTCTCATACCCTTCCACCCGCTAACCATCCTTTGAAAGAAAAGATTTTTAAAAAGAAGAAATAAGTAGTTCAGCAAAATGAACCATCACATCTACTACGTCTAATAATATATACCATATTGTACCCATAATCTCCCACCTCTGCAAAAATGAGAGAGAAGTGCACTTTTTTCTTTTATTTTCAGAGCCAAGCCTTGTTATTATCACTCCAAAGAAGATTTCTTCCTGTTATTCTAATCTATAATCTCCTGTTATTTTAATCTATGAAGCTATAAATTACAAATGAGCTTCCAGTCTGCTCAATGGAGCAGGCTTTCTTATCAGAAGTTCCCTATAATGAGTATGAAATTACAAGTCCTGACCAAGATTCTTACAATGTCACAAGTACAATATGTAGCTGTGTACCTATATATGTATACATACACACACACATATATACATAAACATATATACATATATATTTATCTCCTTCCAATGTAGCAATCTACACCAAATAAATGCATAGCTGAGCTTTCTCTTCATAGCATCTCCTCAGAGTTACTCACTCAGTACTTATATTGGACAGTCCGGTTCCCAGAAAATAGCCATCTGTTACTCCCCATCAAGACTGGAGGTCTTTAAGCAGCCTAGAATTTCTAGTTCTCCCTCAGAGCCCCCACAGTGATCTTCCCCTTGATTATCAGTCAAACAGTCTTACTTATCAATAAGAAAGGGTATTTATTAAGTTGTTATAATAACAATTAGTAAAAATCATTCCCCACAAATCAGGATATACCTTGATCTTGAATATACCAGGTATCTATGGAAAGCAGAATAGATTTCCCATAACGTTTCCCATAAGTGTAGTTCACTTCTAGGCCCCGAGAGTCAGAGTTGGGCTGGGAGAGGGCCCATAACCTGCATTTCTCAGGGTCACAGAGAGTTCCAATCCCTGAAAGCAAGACCCTCATTGTGTGAAGCTCCCCACTTGATCTGGTGGCCGCAGTTCCCTACATTGATGGGAACTTTCAAAGTTCACCAAGTTATAATTTGGTCTGAGGGGAGTTAAGTGAGGAGGGGAGGAGGAACAGAGAGAGAGGAAGAGAGATCTGGCCATTCTCCCTGTTCTCAGCCAAGGATAATCCCTTACCATTCACCTGTCCAGCTACGGAAATGCTTGGTCCTAAGCAGGCTGGCTATTTTGTATGTGGCCCACAGGTGGGTTTCATTCTTATCCAAACATTTATTTGTCTCAAATTAATTAAGGACTTATTCACCCTTAATTTATACTTGCTGTTGATGATTGGTCCAGTTCAGCATCTGGGCTTTCTGTAATTCCCTTATATGAACGCATGTATGAGTGGAAAAGCATTTATTAGGCACTTGCTGCATGCTTACAAACCTACTGTGGATAAAAATGCAAACATGGGAGCCAGTCCCTGCCCTCCTGGAGCCTGCATTCTTTTTTTTTTTTTTTAATTTAAATTTTATTTTATTTAATAATAACTTTGTATTGACAGAATCCATGCCAGGGTAATTTTTTACAACATTATCCCTTGCACTCGCTTATGTTTCGTTTTTTCCCCTCCCTCCCTCCACCCCCTTCCCCCAAGATGGCAAGCAGTCCTATATATGTTAAATATGTTGCAGTATATCCTACTTACAATACATATTTGCAGAACCGAACAGTTCTCCTGTTGCACAGGGAGAATTGGATTCAGAAGGTAAAAATAACTCGGGAAGAAAATCAAAAATGCAAATAGTTCACATTCGTTTCCCAGTGTTCCTTCTCTGGGTGTAGCTGTCTCTGTCCATCATTTATCCATTGAAAGTCAGTTAGGTCTCTTTGTCATAGAAACCCACTTCCATCAGAATACATCCTCATACAATATCGTTGTGGAAGTGTATAATGATCTCCTGGTTCTGCTCATCTCACTTAGCATCAGTCCATGTAGGTCTCCTGGAGCCTGCATTCTAATGAAGAAAGACAACAATAATGGAGGAGCAGCAGCCCAGAGACCAGTTTGGGAAGGCGAAGTGCTGGTGGCTGGAGCAATGGAAGCCCACACTTTCTGGTAGGAGGAGCATGACTTGGAGAAGCCAGAGAAATGGCATCCATTCAACATATATTTCTAATTGTTGGATTTTAGACCTGGAAAAAAAAAATGAGAAATCACCAAATCACCTCCTGAAATTTGAGTGAATCCCTTATTCTTTCTTTAGAGAATTGGGGCAGTTTTTGGTCAGGAGTCGGAACAGACAAGTAGAGAATTTTGGAGCTTTTCAGATGATCCAAATAGGTGTCTTTCTTCGTTTTAGACATAGATTGAGAACAGGGAGATTGCTCAGGAGGTAAAGCTCCAGGTTAGAGTCTTGGGAGCCAGCCTCAGACACATAGTAGGTGCTTTTGAAATATTTACTAAATTGAATTAAATTAAATGACTTGTCTAAGGTCACACATCAAAAAGCATCCTAAATATACTATAACATTTAACATGTATGATACTGCTTGTCATTTAGGGGAGGGGGTGGAAGGAGGGAAGGGAAAAATTGGAACAGAAGTGAATACGAGGAATAATGTAAAAAATTACCTAGGCATAGGTTCTGTCAATAAAAAGTTATAATAAAAAAACTACATTTTTATCAAAAGAAGAAAATTTTGGGGAAAAAAAGCATCCTAAGCAAGATATGACTCTGGGTCCCCCACCTCCAGAACCAGAAGAGACTAAGTTCCCAAGAGGATAAAAAGTTTTGTAGCAAAATCAAATGGATCATTCAGTTCTCTTGGTTCAACACAGGAAGCTCTGATGCAGATTATCCGTGGAGACATAGTATGGTATCTCCACCTGCATCAGGCTCTAAGGGACCTTTTAGGTCTAGTCAGACCCCCCTCATTTTAGACACAAGGCAACGGGCTGAGGATGTTGGATGACGAGGTAAGGTCACAGACAGAATACGCTGTTTTGAGCCCAGACCCTCTGCACACCAGATTCTGCAGTCTCTCCATGCATACCATTAAAAAAAATGATGCCTTTGATCTCTTTCCAGCACACTGGTAACATCAGAGGGACCTGGCCCCGCTGTACCTGTAGAGTAGGTCAGAAATCTAAAAGGACAGCTGGCTGATCCAGGGATCCAGGTGAGAGGTGATGGAGGAGAGTGGCCATGGAGAGAAGTGACTCGATGCCAGAAATGGCCAGATGTGACAGTGGCGGATGACCGAGTGGGGAGGAATGGATTTTTATTTATTTTTATTAGTTCATAATTAGTTATTTTATTATTTTTATTAATTCATTATTATTTGTTTTCATGATTAATAATGACCAATAAAAGATTATAGAAGGGCCATTGTCAAGCCGTCTAGACTCAGTGATCACTGCATTTTATGCAAAGGAACAGGAGATGCTCCGCCACCCATCAGTGCAGGCTTCAAAAATATAACTAACACCTGTTGACAATACAGCTAGGAGACACGGCCCACTGGCTCGGAAGCTCCATCTGAAGCTCTCTGTATTTCAGGGACTATTGAGACAAATGGCCTTGCTGCAGACACAGACCTTCAAATATCCTTGAGAACTCATGCGGTAAGTCGGACTGGGATGGATCAAGGGAGAGATGCGGAAGGAAGATGGATGCTGGCGGCCGGATCTGGCGCCGAGTCAAGATGGATGCGGGAGATGCCGTGAAGGTCAAACGATCCCCGCCCGAGCTGCTGCCGACAATGTCCCAGACGTAACATCGCTCCGTAAAAAAGCACGGCCAGCGTTTTAGCGGAGATCGTCCTCCCAACGGTCCGGACTCGCTAAGGTGTGCGGCAAAAACCAGCCAGGTGTTTCAGTGGGCAGAGCGTCTTCCTGAAGCCGAGAAGAACCGAGTCCAAATTCGATTTCAGACAATGGGCGAGCCTCTCGGCTTCTTCCTCCGTTTCCTCATTGGCCAATGGGGACAGTAACAGCTCCCAAGTTGCTACGATAAAACATATTGGTAAAGATTATGACAAAGCTCAAAGAATCATACACAAGGACACAGTTACCTGAACTCCATCCAACAAGGTGGATAAGGTGGTCATCACCATCACAGTTATCTAAGCTTTTTGTAAAGCACTTTCCATACATCAAGTCAAGGTCACCTCCTTAAGGGCAGAAATGGGTTCATTTCTGTCTTCACAGCTTTAACCTGGTCATAGCAGGTGTCTTGAGCGCTATTTGTTGAACGGAATGAGTGATTTTGCAATGCTTATTGAGCTTCTGAAATTTCTGGGCCTGAAACAGCCTTTCTTACAGCAGTTTTGAGACCATTTAACCAGTCTTTGCTTTAGGGCAGCCCCCGAGCTCTAAAATTGCACGTGACATGAACAAATACTTTTTGACCACGGCACCAAATGATGGAGTATTGATCGATACTCTTCAGGATACTTGAGGGCTGGAAGTTTCAGGGAAGACGTGCCAATAAGTCATCCTTTTTTTATTCTAGAAGGAATCTAGGTGTCTCAGTGGGAAGTTGGCAAGTTCTGCATTCAAATCCTATGATACTGTGTGAGTCCGATGATCTCTCTCAGCCTCAGTTTCCCTATCTGTAAAATGGGAGTAGTAACAGCTGCTACCTCACAGAATTATTGTAGGATAATATCTATTAAACATTAGATTTTGCTATTATGGAACCCCAAAGTCTAGATGTCAGGAGGACCTCTTGAACATGGGAATGTACTCCCAGCTACAAATTGCCCAATAAAAAGATTATCTGAAGAAATAGATCATTGGACTTTTGCAAAGAACATATCATCCTCTCTATGGCCAGGTCCTGCTTTACTTTTGTTCAAAGATGGGAAAAGGGCAGAATGGGGGCCATGTAGGACTCATCATCCCCTCAGGAGCCAGGTCCTGCTTTGCCGTTTGTTCAAAGATGGGAAAAGGGCAGAACGGGGGCCATGTTGACAGATTACAGAGGTTTGAAGGCAGAGAAAATCGGTCTACTGCAGGAGGAAGCCAATTACAGATCTTTCACAATCAGCGCTTGTTAAGAAGATCTTGATATTTTTAACCATCATTAGCTGCAGATTGCCTTTTCTAAGAACCCGTGCTCCCAGATGAGACTTCTCGGAAAGATGTATCTGCTCCGGGGAGATGGCACGGTGACTACTGGCTCTTCCACAGAGAGGGTCTTAACAAAGATTGGATGGCTTGACCACAATGTTAATTAAAAAGCCAAACTCAAGTCAAACCAGAACTCACAGCTGGAAGGACTGCAGAGCTTTATTGTCCAACACTGTCCTTCTTCCCCAGCCCCCTTCTTCCCCACCCTCCTTTTTACAGATGGGGAAACTAAGGCCCAAACCGGGGAGGTGACTGCCTGGGGTCGAAAAAGTGGTAAAAGGTCAGATGCAGAATTCGAAGTGAGAATCTCTGGCTCCGGAACTAGTGCTTTTTCTGTGGTCCTAAGGTAAGTGAAGAGTTTGAGACAGGATGACAAAAACCAGAGGAAGTAAAGAAAGGTTTTATCGCTGACATTCTGTGTTAACTGCCTGCTGTTTGTCATTTGTGGTTCTGTCTGGGCTGGGAAAACTCCTTGGGCAGCAGCTTTGTTGGAGATGTAGCCCTGCCCAGCCCCCCTTCTTCTGGCCCTCCCAGCTTCCCTCTTCTGGCCCTCCCTATCCCTTCTCACCCCGGACCCCCGTCTTCTGACCCTCCTGGACCCCTCTTCTGGACCTTCTGTATCCCTCTTCTCGTCCTCCTGGACCCTTCCCCCTGGGCCCTTCTTCTGGCCCTCCCAGACCACTCTTCTGGCCCGCCCTCCCCCTTCTCACCCCGGACACCCCTCTTCTGGCCCTCCCGGCCCCCTCCCGGCCCCGTCACAGCTGCCGCTCCTTCCGAGTTAGGACGGTAGCTCTCCTCCCTGGGGACCATCTGGAAGGCAGAGGAGTCAGCATCTGGAGGCTGAGGGCAGACAGTTTCCCCGAGAGGAGGGGAGGACTCTGCCCGGCAGAGCTGTTCCCACACATCTTGGGCAGGAGCAGCCATCAGCAAGATTTCTCTGCCCCCTTGTACATCCCAGGGCCCTGGGGAATGCCTCCACAAACAAGCAAAACGTGTTTGAGTCACAGAGCTTGAGTCATGAGAACCACAGAACCTCACTCGGAGGCCAGTGAGACCCACTGGTACCTGGAAAACACCCCCTACAAGTGGCCATCTGGCTTTCACTGGCAGAGCCCGGGAACGGAGACTCTTTATTCCTAATGCAGCCCACTCTCCTTTTGAACAGCTCTGGTAGTCAGGAAGTGTTTGCTTACATGCTGCCATGTTCTGACCCCTGAGAGGTGATGGTTAAGTTTTCAGGGTGAGCCTTTACATCTAAGCAACTGGCAAATGCGACAAATCAGGGCTTGGTTCTTTCTGTTTTTGTTGTTGTTGTTGAGTGTCTAATTTAAGAAAATGATGAACACATTTATAGGGCAGATTAAACTTAAAAGTATGTTGTATATACTTTACCAAATTATTTTTGGAGAGCCGATTGTTAAACATTTGCTGTACATGGCACCTAAACTTTCTCTCTATCACTTCTACCCTTGCTGCTGGTTTTGCTGTCTGGTTGAGTTAAGTGAGTAGGATGTCTCTTTTACATGAAAATGGGAAGAGAGAAAAGGGCTTAGAATGACTTCGGGTCTAAGATGGACAACATCTGGGAGCATCTGATCTAAGAGGCTTGGGGAGGGGGTAGAAATAGCCATGGAAGGAAGGCTGGAGTAGAAGGTAGGGTGCAGGAGAAAGACACCATAATAATGGGGCTCCCAGGAGTAGAATGTGGGGGGTGACGAAGGCTCTTCCCATGGCTTGGGGGTCATTGGTCATGCCCAAGGACTTGGTTTTCTGGGCAACACAATGGAGATGGTACCAATCTCCATTTGGTAGAGGAAGCTCCTTTCTGGGAACTTCCTACATGGGTAAAATCAAGGGTTAGGTAAGAAAAGAAAAATAAAAGGTCCTTCTTTTTGTACTATCATCAAAATATGGAGCTTCCCACTCCCCCAAGATGTCAACAATCCATGGGATCCAGAGCTGAGAGGGACTTCAGAAGCCAAAGAGCCACGCTCTCTGTACACACGAGGAATCTGTGCCCACAGAGGTGGTAGAGGAGTAGGACCAGGATTCAAAGCCAGATCTGAACTCCAGGTCCAACATCCTATCAACTGTGCATGGGCAACCATTCCCCCTGCTAGGCTAAATGCTGGACTAGAAATGTGTTCTTCCATTACAATAATGACTTTTTACTGGAAGAACATCTTATCTGTGGTGTGTGTGTGTGTGTGTGTGTGTGTGTGTGTGTGTGTGTGTGTGTGTGTGAGTTTGGGGGCCTCCTAAGCAGGGAAAACATTTTGAGAGTTCAAGGAGCTGTGATTTGATGAGTGTGATTGTTTCTTCCCCCAATGCAGATCGTGAGTCATCATGGAGGTAGTCATTGTACTGACTGGAGCCAAAAACATCAGCTAATGGTCATCTTTCTGGTGATGAATCTTTCTGAATTTAGCCAGGCCAGTCCTCCTAGAGATCAGCAGCAGCCTGGCTCACTCTCGAAGCCTTAAGTCATGTCTGATTCCTCCCATCCATGACATAATGAACCGAGTCCTAATCAATACTGCCCCTGATTTCTCGGTCTACTCTCCAGTCCCATGTGACTCCTCCTAGGCAAAATTTCCTCTCGTATGTCATAGGCTCAAAGAGACTTTGGAGGTCACTCGGTCTGACCCTCTCACTTACAGTAAAGAAACTGAGTCAAAAGAGGAGAAATGATGCACGTAGGAGAGCAAAGGTAGTAAGTAGAAGAAGCAAGATTGGAAAACAGATTCTCTGCTTCCATATCAACCCCCCTTTCCACTGCCCATGGGCTTTCTCTTCTCATGTTAACTAGCACAATGACTTCCCAACAGATCTTCCCCTCTCCAGTTTGTGCCACAGCCAATTCATCCTTCAGACTGCTGAGTAAGCTTCAGACATACTCATCTTGGGTGGCTTGACCCTATTGTCCTAAAACCCCTTTATAGACCATCTTCTCACTGTACTGATGACCTTCATTTGAGTCTTTTGATATTCTATGGGAACCAGTGAAGGTCTGGGTCTGTTCATCCCCCTCACCCTTGACCTATGATTGATCCACCCCCCTCTTTCCAATCAGACGTTTACTAGGTGGTATCTTCCTATACTTCTTACATGTTATCATTGGGAATGGTATTAGTAGGTGATCAGTAATAAATAGAAAGGAAGCTGCTTGAGGTCAGGGTCTTAGCATGACATGTCACAGAGAAGAACTTAAGATGCCCTTGCTGATTGAGCCATCTGTGCCAGCTGTCTCCTTTTCCCTGCCATGAATCTTCCCTTTGTTGTGTAGAGTTGCCCACTATTCTTAGGAGTCGCCCAGATTCTTAGGAGATTATAGCATTTGAAGATTTGCTAAAATATAGCATTACTGGAAAAATACTCCATCTAGGTTTCCAAGTAGCAAAGCCCTTCCCCTGATTTCTTCCCACCTACAGAGTTTTACTCCCTTAATAAGTTATTTACTCATTCTTGCCAGATGCTCAAAGATTCTACATAGTCTTGCCTATAATGTCCACTTTGGGTAAACTTTCCTGAAGGTCACTTACGAGGCCAGATCCCAGCTTGTTGGTTTGTTGGAGGATAATTGTTCATGTGACTTGTTTGCACGAGCAAAACACTTAAGGACAGTGGTCAACAACAGGCATGAGTCAGAGTCAGGGAGAGAAAGAGCTCCTGCCAGCTTTCTCCTTTGCAGCCTCCTTTCCATAAATCATCATAAATATTGCCAAATTTCTATTCCCAGCATTTTGCAGCGTAAGATTAAGGGAGCCTTTTTCTGAATTTTTCCCATTATTCAAAAACAACCCGAGATACTTGCTGGGACTTTTTTGGTTGTTGCTGGTGATGATGAGATGGATAGAGATAGAGATTTAATTAAAATGAACAAATATTGTTTGAATACTTATTAATACTGGGTAGCTAAGTGGACAGTAATTATGTATATATATCTGCATATATATATATAATTAACAAGAATATGAAAGGATCCTCTAATCACCAATAATTACAAAATGTAAATCAAAACAATCAGAGGTTGAATCTCATAGTGAGTTAATTGGCAAAGATGCCAAATGGTACAATGGTAGGAACGCTGGATTTGTCATCATTGCCAAGTCAGAGATTCTGGATCCAAGTCATGCCTCTGACCTTAGGCTAAGCTTCCCTTGGCTACTTCATCTGTAAAATAAAGGGGTTTAAATAGTTGGCCTCTGGGTCCTTTCCAGCTTTAAACTTATTATTCTCCTCAGAGGAAAGATGGACACACTAACGCATTGTTGGTAGTGCTGTGAATTGGTCTTCCCATTTTCTCTCTCTGTCTCTCTGTCTCTCTTTTTAATAACTTTTTATTGACAGAACCCATGCCAGGGTAATTTTTTACAGCATTATCCCTTGCACTCACTTTTGTTCTGAGTTTTCCCCTCCCTCCCTCCCCCAGATGGCAAGCAGTCCTTTACATGTTGAATAGGTTACAGTATATCCTAGATACCATATATGTGTGCAGAACCAAACAGTTTTCTTGTTGCACAGGGAGAATTGGATTCAGAAGGTAGAAATAACCCGGGAAGAAAAAACAAAATGCAAGTAGTTTATATTCATTTCCTAGTGTTCTTTCTTTGAGTGTAGCTGCTTCTGTCCATCCTTGATCAATTGAAACTGAATTAGCTCTCTTTCTCGAAGAGATCCACTTCCATCAGAATACATCCTCAAACAGTATTGTTGTCGAGGTATATAATGATCTCCTGGTTAGGTCCTCCCATTCTCAACAGCAATCTCAAATTATGCAAAGAAAAGCAATTAAAATATCCATGTCCTTTGACTCAAAAATTCTATTACTAGGTCTAAACCTCAGGGAGGGCAATGATAAAAAACAAAGTTCCCACACAGGCCAAAGTATTTTTTTTTTGTGTAGGAGTAAAGAATTAGAAACCAAATAGGTGCTCATCCATCAGAGAAGAACCAAACAGACCCGGGCCCCATCACTCCTCAGATTTGTAGAAAGTTTTGCCCCAAGAGTCTTTTGGGTGTATAAAAAAGCATGTTCTAGGCAACTCTTTAAAACGACAACTTACACTGATAGAAGCAATTTCCTCAAGCAGCAGTTCCCTATGTTAAGGAAAGCACAAGTTCAGAAGCCGTCCACAAAACAAGTGGTTTGGAAGCAGGGAGAGGGAACCGCAAAGAAATGTGATAAAGTGGCCCAGCAATGCAGCAACGTCCCAACCAAGAGCTGTGGCTGGTTCTGGGAAAGCACGACCAGTTCAGTCCAATCCATTGGGTAGTTACTAAGTGTGTTTCAGTTACTGTGTTAAGCACTAGGGGTACAATGAATAAAAAGATCTCAAGGAATCTGCCCTCAAGGACCTTAGACAACACACAAAAAAGGCCTGGAAAGTGGAAGGAGAGGTGGAGACCAGGGGGTACCCTCAGAGTTGAAACCAGCTGGAGCAGCCGATGGGAGAGAGCTCCTGTGCCAGGAGTTCGGTAGTCACCCTGCAGCCTTCCAATCAGAGGGGGCTGTCAATGAAATCAGACAAGAGTTAGCAGCTGGTGATGAGATTAATTAACAGTGATGACTTTAACCTGGGAGGAGCCTCCTCCTCCAGGGAGTCGAGCCCTGTTCCAGTAGCAGATGCAGGGAAAAGTCCACAAAGAGAGGGACAGGAGCTCTGCTCAAGATGAGTAGGATGACAACCAGCAGCAGAGGGGGAAGCAATCATTCAACTTTTCTTCATTTCCGGTTCCCTTCCAGAGGAGAATAATCTTTGGACTGAAAAGGACGGAAGGATCATGGCTAACACGAGAGGTACGACAATGATAAGCAACCTCTAAGCCTCTCTTGATAATAGCTAATGTTTCCATACACCTACTATGTGCCAGGCATTGTGCAAAATACTTGACGACAACCTCACAACAACTCTTCTATTATCTGCTTATCTAGTATTCTCTGCAGTTATCGTCCCTGTTTTACAGATAAAGAAAGAGACAAACAGAGGACTTACTGGGTTTTTAAGTGTTTGAGGTCAGATTTGAGGTCAGGTCTTCTTGATTCCAGATCCATCTATATCATCTAGCTTCTCTGTGCTAGGAACTGTGGCAGGCAGTGGGGGTAAAAGTATAAAAAACGAAACAATCCCTACTTCCAATGAGTTTATATTCTAATGGCAGAGATAGCTTCATGTAAAAATATAGGCAGCATAAATATAAGTAGTAGAACACAGATATTTTATACACATTATATAGGTACAATATATATTGATAAGTATATAAATATATACAGGGATAAATACAATTATATTCAAGGTAGTTAAATATAAAATTATTGGGGGGTAGGGACACTGGCAGTTGTGGGAAAGGGGCAAGACCAAGCAGAAGATGATGCTTAAGGTGTGTCTTAAAGGAAGAGAGAGACTTGAGGAAGGGAGGTAAGGCTCGTGGGATGGCCAATGAAAAGGTACAAAGCTGGCGAGAGATGCAGTGGGGGCAGTTAGGTGAGAGAGTGCCGATCCTGAGACATGCTGTGTCACTAAGCCTCTGTCTGCCTCTGCTTCCTCAGTTATAAAATGGGGAAAACAGCCCGTACCTCCCAGAATTGTTGTGAAGATGAGAACAAATATTTGTAAGGCACTTTGTAAACTGCAAAACATTATATCAATGCCATTTGTTATCATTATTATTAAGGAACAGAGAGTCCAGGTTGGCTGGATGCTAAGACAGGGAACGTCCAATGAAGATGGAATGATAGGGAAGGGCCAGATTAGACAGAGCTTCAAAAGCCAAACAGAAGTTTCTGTCTGATCCTTGTAAAGGAGTCACAGAGTCAGGTCTGAGCTTAAGGAACATTTTGTTGACAGAATTGCGTATGATGTACTGGAGTAGGGAGAGAGTTGAGACTGGCAGACCAAAGACAATTCTGTCCCAGTGGCTAGATGAGAGGTGATGAGAAGCAAGGCTATATCTGGGGAAACAAGGGGTCAAATGGGAGATTTGTTGTGAAGGCAGAAATGGCAAGGTTTGGCAACTGATTAGAATGTGGAGAAGAGTAGTTAAAAGTCCAGGATAATGACAAGATTTTGGGTGAGATATACTGGGGTGATGGTCAAAAGCAGGAAAACGTACAAGAAAAGAGGGTTTAGGAGTAAAATGATAAGTTCAGTTTTAGACAGGACGAGTTTTAAGATGTCTCTGGCAATATATATATATATTTTTTAAATAACTTTTTATTGACAGAACCCATGCCAGGGTAATTTTTTACAGCATTATCCCTTGCACTCACTTCTGTTCCTCTCCCTCCTTTCCCCCCTCCCCCAGATGGCAAGCAGTCCTTTACATGTTGAATGGGTTACAGTATATCCTAGATACAATATATGTGTGCAGAACCGAACAGTTCTCTTGTTGCACAGGGAGAATTGGATTCAGAAGGTAGAAATAACCCGGGAAGAAAAACAAAAATGCAAGCAGTTTATATTCATTTCCCAGTGTTCCTTCTCTGGGTGTAGCTGCTTCTGTCCATCTTTGATCAATTAAGGCTCTCTTTATCGAAGAGATCCACTTCCATCAGAATACATCCTCAAACAGTATCATTGTTGAGGTATATAATGATCTCCTGGTCCTGCTCATTTCGCTTAGCATCAGTTCATGTAAGTCTCGTCTGGCAATATATTTTGAAGTATCTGATAAGCAACTGGTGATTTGGTCTTGGAACTCCAGGAAGATCCTGGACTTAGATACATAGACATGAGAGTCATTTGCATAGAGATGATCATTAAACTCCTGGGAGCAGAAGAAGTTACTGAAAAGGATCATAGACAGAGCCTTAGGGGATCCCCACAGTTAGAGCATGGGATGTGGCTGAGTTGGCAAAGGAGATTGGAAAGAACCGGTCAGACAGGTGAAAGAAGAATAGGAAAGAGAATGTCCTGAAAAACCAGAAAGCAGGAATAGGAAAGAGAATGTCCTGAAAAACCAGAGAGCACAGAATATCTCGGAGGAAAGAGGGACCAAGTATAAAATAAAGAAGTAGGGCAAGCAGGCTGAGGGCTGAAGAAAACCCAGCAGATTTGGCAATTAAAAGGTGATTTGGTAACTTCATTCCTGCTCTCCACTAATACAGTGCCTCCAACTGGTTCAGTAGTTCTCCATCAGAACAATAGTTGGTCAAAGAATATGAAAAGGCAATTTTCCATTATGAAAGAATGGTCTAATGGTCTCTCTGTGCAATCTGCCTCCTTCCCTCCTCTGTCCCTTCTCCCTCTCTGATACAGGACCTCATCTCCTCACACCTGGGCTACGGCAATAGCCGCTGATGGAGCTTCCTGCCTCAGTTTCCCCCCATCCAAGCCATCCCCCATTGGCCATTAAAGGTTGTCGCCCCAAAGTACTGTTTCTGGTTGCTCAATAAACTCCAGTGGCTCCTTATTACTGCCACATTTGACTTTCAGATCCCTTCTAAGCTGTTCAGTCATTCCAGTTATGTTTAGCTGGTGGGACCCCATCTGGGTTTTTTCTGGCAAGGTACTGGAGTGTGTTACCTTTTCCAGAAGTGACTTGCCCAGCATCACACAGCTAGTGTGTTGGATCTTCCCGACTTTATCCACTGCCCCATAGAGCTGCCTTCTAGCATCATCACAATTAGCCCCACCTGCCTTTCTAATCTTCCCACTTTCCCTTATTCCCCAGTTAAGCCTGTGACACAGGCTTTCTAGCTCTTCCACATACAAAATCCTCCATCTCTGAAGCATCTGAAATGCTCCAGGCCCTCTCTCTGGCTGCCCCCCATGCCTGGAAGACTTTCTCTCCCTCCACCCCACAACTAGTCTCATTGGCTTCCCTTAAATTCATCCTAAATAAAATCTTACCTCATGCAAAAAGCCTTCCCACTGCCTCAACTCCAAAGACTTCCCTCTGATGATTTCCTATTTCCTATTTATTCCTATTTATTCGGTATAGAGCTTGCTTGAGACATATTTGTTTGTGAGCTCCTTGAAAGAGACCTTCTGCTTCTTTTTGAGTCTCCAGCACTTAGCACAGGGCCCAGAAAACAGTAGGTACTTAATAAATATTTGTTGGTTGATTTGTTGAAGTTGATCTCTTGGTCCCTAATATGAGACTTTACATTTGTCCTTAGAAAATTTCACTGGAGTTGATGCAGCCTGATGCTTTAGCTTGTTAAGATCTCACCAGACCCTAATTCTGTGATTCACAGAGATGTGCAAATGGAGAGAATCCCCCCCAATGTCCCCATGGGCTATTGGTGCCCGGGCTGTGGTAGAGCCTTCCGAGCTTGTGCTGATCTGATCTGTCACAGTTGGACACACACAACTCAACATGATTCTAACACAAGGAGGATGTTTTGATCCTCTTCAAGAACGAAGTTGATAAGCATTGACCTAGGAACAAGCTTTGGGGATACAAAGGGACTTGGGGGGAAAACACAATTCCTGCCCCCAAGCAATTCCCATTCTAATGGGATGGACAATATGGCAACAGCCAGATACCTCCAAGACATCACTCCCAGCTTTAGGTCGGGTACAGATCCGTTCTTTATCAAAAGAAAATGCTTCTTCTTTTTTCCCTTGTGATTTGTGTGCGTTTCCTTTTTGCAATATGGCTACTATGATAATGTGTGTTGTATGACATTGCATATATAATATATATAAAGTTTAATTAATGTAATAATAATAATAATATATATATGTATACACACACACACACACACACACACACACACACACACACACACATATATATGTTGCTTGCCTTCTCAGGGTGGGAAGGAGAGAGAGAATCTGGAACTTGAAATAAAAAAAAAAAAGAATTGACAAATATTTATAAGACACTTCTTCTCTCACTGAAACTTAAACAGAACCTGGGCCTCTCGCTCCAAGGACTGGCCCTCTCTCCACTACACTCTTCTAGGCTCCTGGCTGGGGCCCATTTTTCACACAGACTGACTGTGTGACCCTGAGGGAGTCCTTGCCTCTCAAGGTCCCGGGTAATTTTCAAAGATTATAAATTGCTGAGAAAAAAATCCGCATGGATGAAAAGTGTCTCCTGCCTGGGAACTCGATGCACAAAGAAAAGATTTAGTTTTAAAAAAATTACGTTTAGCTTTTTTGGCTGCCAAAGTCACCTTGCTGAGTTTATGTTGAACTCAAGATTGATCCCTAAATCATTTTTGCACATTTGGCCCCCTCTTCACCCAGGATGCGGGGCCGATGGTTATCCCCTACAACGGTTCATTTTCCTAGATTAGAAGATTATTGTTCTCATTAGACTAGTTAGTCTAGTAACAAGTGGTTAGAGTGAGACTCTCCCACGCAGCACTCCTACTGCCCCGTACCCCGTTTCCTCCTGCTCATCCTTTCAGCCAAGTCCTTGATCCAGAATAATAATATTGATAATCATAACAATTGTATTATATAATGTATGTAATAGCACCATAATACGACTGATCCGGAATAATGAATAACAAAAGATGCCGGACCCCTCCCTGGAAGACACCTCTGGATACCTCCCTCAGGCTTGATCCCAATCCCACTAATTTTGACCGTGTGACTCGGGTCCTTCTGTCCCCCCCAAATTCACGTGGGGTCGTGGTCATCCGGAGGCCACGTCTCTGCCTGGTCCCCAAGGACGGCGTGCACGAGGCGGTCGGGCACGTTGCCGAAATCCGGATGTGGGGCAGGGTGTCCTTCCCCCAGATTCCCCCGGGCTCTTACTCCTGCATAGCAAACCAAGGCAGTGATGGATCAGAGGGCCGTCCCTTGGGCCTAGCTGCAGCTGACTCACCTCCTCCAAGGTCACACCCTCCCTGCGGGGCGATGGACTTCAGCTAAGGTGACACTGAAGCTCTGACTCATGAGCTCCTTATTGCCCAGACCCATCATGCATTTTCTAGGAAATGGCACCGGAGATCTGCCCTGTAGCCCCCCCCCCCGGGACCCAAGCTGTCTTTCTCATCTCTAGTGCTGAGCTCCCTGAAGCTCTTTGAGTGCTCCCTGATCGAGGATGCCGAGTTCTCTTGCTGTTTTTCTTCCCAAGTCCTTGCTTTGTGAGACCTCGGCCGCATCCCTCGAGAGCCCTCACGTGTGTGCTCCCTGCCAGTCTCCTCGGCCTCCCGCCGCCTGCTCTGGTCCCTCCTGGGGGTCTGGCGGCCTCTCTGACAATTCCATCTCCGTCTGTTCCCCCGGCCATTCCCCCCTCCCCGCGGGAGAAGCCACCAGAGCTCTGGCCTTTTTCTTCTTCTCTCCCTCCCTTGTCATTCCAGCCACTCCCAGTGGTTCGGACATCAGTCACGTCTGTCTGGATATCTGGGGCCGGGTCCTGCATTTTCACCTGCCCTGCCTGATGCCCCACGGGAGCCCAGACCGTCTCGTTCCTTCCTGAGCCATCATCTGCTTCTTCTTCTCCAAACTTCTCTGTTTCAGTTCATTTTAAGACACTAAATCTAAGCAAGACGGCTTCCTCCTCTAGGAGTGTGAGGGGACGGGCGTCCCCTTGGCGGGCGGCCGCTCCCCTTGTCTGGGCGGCTGGCTCCTTCCCGGGTCATCCTTGCTGGGAGTGCCGGAGAAGGGCAGATTTCTTTGCTTAGCCTCCCACCTTGCCCCGAGCACAGCCCTACCAGGAGTGAACCGTACCTGCTCTGGGCTGGACACCCCCCCCTCCTTCTCGGGTCTCTTCCTGCATGGATCCTGGGCTGGCACGGGGCACCTGGGCTTCTCAGAGAGGCTCTGGCGGCAGCCCTGGGCACACCCCCTTCAAGGTCACAGCTAGATCCACTGCTCTCTCTCTCTGGGCTCCCGGAGGCGCTCTCAGGCACCTGTGACTCCCAGCAACCCCTGCAGCTCTCTGGGGATACCTGGCCCATCTCCCTTCCAACATTACCGAGAACCACAGGATTCTTTGTGTGTGGATGGCTGGGCTCCCCGTTCCTGCCTCAGGAGCTCCAGAGACTCTGCTGCTCTCTCTCTGGAGGCTTTTCCAGGCACTAGACTAAACTCGGAGGTCTGCCTTCATGGCTACCTGCTGGTGTGGGACCCTCAGGTCCGCTCTATCCCCATAAAGAAAACCTGTTCTACAGGGAAACAAACAGGGGGTGTCCCTGGAGCCCCCTAAAGTTACCCGTGTCCATCCATTGGTCATAAGGAAAGCTCCCCCTCTCTGGTCTCAGCTTGACGGGAGAACCCTGAAGCTGTCCTCTGACTTGGACCCGACAAGAAACTCTTGCCCCTGAGACAGACCCTTCCCAGGGAATCACGGTAAAATCGTTTCATTCTGTTATCTGGGTGGGACTAGTTGAGTCCAGGACCACTCCTACTTAGCCTGAGCTGAGATTTCTATGGACCTCTATTGAGTTGGAGATTAGTCGAGGGACACTCATTCAATTAGAAAATTTCTATTCAATTCAAAGATCTCAGTCTGATTTCAACTCCAACTGTCCCCAGCCCCTAACCAAAGTTTCAAATTATAAAAAGGAGCAACTCGGGGCACTTCCTTGCAGAGGGCCAAAGCAGGAATCATGCCAGGCCACGGGATCTTTCCTTGGCCTGGCTGCCTTCGAGGACCCCCTGCCCACTGAGAAGACACCCTTTTTCATCATTAACCCCTCTTTATCTTTCTGCCAGGATTTCTCTACACCCCTTGTTTATCTTTCTGCCAGGACTCTTTGCTAGATCTTTACATCTCTGTCAGGACCTTGCCACTGGGGAAGTCAGCCTCCCAGCAAAGGCTGACTTCTCAGGGCCAATAAACTTCTTTTTGCCAGTCTAACTTTGGGGGTTCATAAATTATTTTATGAAGGGCCTGCACCGACCACAAGGGGTTCCCACAACTCTCTGCCCTGAGCCGAACCTCATCATTTGGTTCCCTGACTGGGAATCGAGGGGATCTGGTTTGAGGAATTGAGGGTAGAACAAGAAATAAAGCTGCTCCCCGTTCCAGGAATGCACCCCCACTCCCACCTTTTAGAACTCTCAGCTCACAAGAAGTGTCCTCCAGTTAGATGGTGCTGGGGATAAAGCACCAGCCCGAGTTAAGAAGACTTGTGATCCTGGGCAAGTTGTGCCACCTGATTTGCCTCAGTTTCTTCATCTGTAAAATGAACCAGAGAAGGGAATGGCTTTGCCAAAAAACCCCAAATGGGTCACCAAGAATCAGACATAACTGAACAGTGACTGAATTAAAAATAATAATTATGATTATGATTACTGCTATATCATGGGAACTTCTCAGGATCCCCCAACTGCTAATGCCTTCCCAGCCCCCCAATTACCTCGATGTGTCTTCTATACACTTTTTTGGTTTGCACGTCTTTCTCTTTCTGGGCAGGAAAGACTTTTTTGTTATTGTCGTACCTAGCACAATGCCTGATGAATAGTAGATGCTTAATGTGCTCTGGTTGATTTTTTAATTAGGCTATTTTAGGGCAATCTCCTGATTAGAAAAAAGGTTGTGTCAGTTTGCCATCCTCTATCTGTGGGAATGAATGTGTTTTTTATGATCAGACTGGGGGGAGGAATGGAAGAGAGGGGGAAATTAAGACCCTTGCCAGGGCTTTGCGGCTGAGTGCTCGAATGCCTACGTTAATAGTGGAACTGGCCCTGCCCTCCAGTTTCTTCTAAAGTTCATTGAGCTGGAAACTCTAAATACCACCGCCCTCATTGTTCTGGATGTAATCGCTCAGGAAATGGTCAACAAGATGGCGAATATACGTATAACTTGTGGTCTGGAAAGGGAACATTGACTCGACACGGATCCTGTTCGATCTGAAAGACTTATCGGTGACATAGCCTTATAGCTGAGCCTTACAGATGACTTGTTTTGTTGCTATCCAGATAATTCATCTGGGAACGTCTGAATCTAGCTCGATGTTCTGTGTTCCCTTATAAGCACCGGGCTAACAAGGCATAAGATTCAGAACAAGTCTATTACAACAAGCCATCCAGAAAGGACTTGTACCTAGAGTCAATCAAGAACACTTTTCCTTCTGGAAGGGATTTGCAAAGTTACTCTAGACTTGAGCCCACTCTCCCTTAAAAAAAAAAAAAAAAGAATTCAGACTCATTATAGAAACTAGCGAGCCATCAGGTGTCCATCTTTTCTATCCACAATCGCTCCTACATATGATAGCAATGGAAGTAAATAGTACAATCTAATTGGCATCCCTGCCTCCAGTCCACCTTCCACTCGGCTGCCTGGGGATTTGTCTAAAGTGTATATCTGACCATGTCATGCACCCTGTTCAGGGAGCTCAGGGCCAAACAGCCTCGGGGGTTCCCTATTCCTTCCAGCCTCTTGGCTGGCCTGGTCAGGGAAGAAGCTAAAGGGCACAGAAAGACACTGTGGGATGCTGGGAAAGTCGCTAAAATTGGCCAGCCTCAGTTCCTCATCTCCAAAAATGGGGATCCTAAAAACACCTCTCCCGGGGCTGTTGTGAGGATCACAGGAGATGATTCTGTAAATCGCTTAGCACGGTGTCCGACTAAATAAATATTTGTTTCCTTCCTGTCTTCCTTCCCTCCATGCATTCTATGATCCAGCTCTCATCGCTTAGCTTTTGCATGACTGATCAAGTCAAATAATAAGTACAAAGTGTTTTCTAAACTTTGAAGTGCAATATAAATGTTGGCCATGATGATCCAAATTGTCTGGATTGCTCAGCCTTCCTCCTTCTGCCTCTTTGACTTTGGTGGTTAATTCCTTCCTCTCTGAGCGCTGTATCTGGCATGTACCTAGTGATTAACCCTTTACCTCTCCCACTGGCATTTAAGCTCCTTGAGGGCAGAAAGTTTTTGCCTTTCTTTGTAGCTCTAGTTATTAGTTTGATACTATATCTGGGCCCAGATGGCTCTGGAGAAGAAAGTGGGAGTGGGTGACTCTGCACAGCCTTCCCTCACTGAAATCCCATTCCCCTGCAAATCATGGCATCAGCTCCCCACTGGTATCATGGTCTTCTTTGGGAATGAAGGATAAAACCGGCAACTTTCCCCCCAGGAACTGTGCTCTTTGTAGTAAACCTTTCTAAAATGCTTCGGACCATAAGATTTGCATCTTGGAGATTATCCCGTGCAACTCCCTCATCTTACACATAGGGAAACTGAGGCCTAGAGAGGTGCTCACTTGTCCATTGCTCATAGTCATTTCTTTTTGATGGCAGCATTTTTACTTCTGTATCTCTCTCTTTCTTTTTGTTATTAAAGCTTTTTATTTTCAAAACATGCATGGGTAATTTTTCAACATTGCAAAGCCTTGTGTTCCAATTTTCCTTCCTCTTCCCCCACCTTCTCTCCTAGATGGCAAGTAATCCAATATATATTAAATATGGTGGAAATATATGTTATTCATGGATTCATTTATTTGTTTATTTATTTATTTTTTGCTGAGGCAATTGGGGTTTAGTGACTTGCCCAGAGTCACACAGCTAGGAAGTATTAAATGTCTGAGGCCAGATTTGAACTCCGGTCCTCCCGACTTCAGGACTGGTGCTCTATCCACTGCACCATGTAGGTGCTCCAGAAATATATGTTAAATCCAATATATGCTTACATATTTATACAATTATCTTGCTACACCAGAAAAATCAAATCAAAAAAAAATGAGAAAGAAAATAAAATGCAAGCAGACAACAAAAAGAGTGAAAATACTATGTTGTGATTCACCCTCAGTTCCCACAGTCCTCTCTGGGTGTACTTGGCTTTCTCCACCACAAGATCATTGGAACTGGTCTGAATCATTTCATTGTTGTACTTCTATATCTCTAGTACCAGCATGGCACCAGACACCCAGAAAATACTTAATATGCGCTTATTGACTAATTGATTGTGACATAGTCAAAACTGGGACCAGGACCTCTGATACAAAATTCCACGTCTTCTCCCTTTAAAGGCAGCCTAACCCAGTGAGGAGAGCAGTGGCTTTGGAGCCACTGCGACCCAAGTTCAAATTCCATCTTAGACAAAGCCTTCCCTTTGCAATTTCTTTTTTTAAATCTTGATTTGTAAATCTAATTAATCAACTGCTTATTTAATTAACATATAGAATTACAACAAAGACCCAGAGTCCAATGCTTTCTTTGTAGGGAAGCAATTGTCAACAATTTATTCTAGACTCTGCCTGGAATCCTCTAGCTTTTCCCTTCCCCAGTATACTAAGCTTTGAATATTGGGTTGTAATCTTTCAGTTGGGGATATGATAGTACCTAGCTTGCAGGGTTGGTGAAAGATTAAACAGGATCATATCTATAATATATTTCACAAACCTATGATGATGATAATATGACATAATGCCTAGAGAGCTGACTTTGGAACTAGGAAGTTCAAGGTTCAAATGCTACCTCTGAAGCCTATGGGATATATGACCTTGGACAAATCCTGATCTTCCCGGTGCTTTGGAGGACTCTAAGCTTCTGAGCTGACCTGCACTGGTAGAGGAAGTTTTAATTTATATATCTATATCTATGTCTGTCTCTGTCTGTTTCTCTCTCTGTCTCTCTCCATATATATATATATATATATATATATATATGGAAAGGGAGAGGAAGAGAGAAAGAAAGAGGGAGGGGGAGAGGAAGAGGGAGAAGGAGAGAGAGAGGGAGAGGGAGAGGGAGAGGGAGAGAATGTTACAACAAAGACCTAGAGTCTAATGCTTTTTTTGTAGGGAAATAATTGTCAATACCTTATTCTAAACTCTGCCTGGAACTCTCTAGTTTTTCTCCTATCCAGTATATTTTATTTGACTGTAAGCATCAGGAGGACAATGAACTCTCAGCAGCCCCGGGAGAGGTGTTTTTAGGATCCCCATTTTTGGAGATGAGAAACTGAGGCTGGCCAATTTTAGCGACTTTCCCAGATCCCGCAGCTAGCCAGTGTCTTTCTGTGCCCTTTAGCTTCTTCCCTGACCAAGCCTTCAGTTCATTGGCCACAGGCAAGCCTGGCACAGTGAGGGCAGGCTGGTCAGAAGATAGCTGGGATGTCAATGACAATCTGACTAGGGATGCCCAGATATGGGGTGGATGATTCTCTTGCCTCTTTGGCAGGCTAAGGATCATTTTCAAGGTGTCTATGAAGCACTGTGTGCCCCAAGCACTACCTTTGGGCCTTTATTTGGTCCCACTCTGTTGCTGGATGTGTATGACTCATGGAGCTGTATACCACAGACTTTAGGCCCAGAAGAATTTTTAAAATAATTTTTTCCCTCCAAATACATGCAAAGATAATTTTCAACATTTACCTCTGCAAAACCCTGTGTTCCAAATTCCCCCCTGCCAAGACAGTAAATGCATGATTCTTCTAAACATAGCTCCATATTCATCCCACTACACAAGAAATATCAGATCAAAAGGTGAAAGAAAGAAAAGAAAAATCACAAGAAAAAAAAAACAAGCAAACAAACAACAACAAAAGTGAACACATTATGCGTTGGTCCATATTCATCGCCACAGACCTGTCTCTGGATGCAGATGGCTTTCCCCATCCCAAGTCTATTAGAATTGCCTTGAATCACCTCACTGTTGAAAAGAATTAAATCCACCTCAGTTGATCATCACCCAATACAATATGAGTGGAATACAATATTCCACTTGGCATTTTAGGTGCAAGATTTCCAAAAATCATTTCATGGCCCCGGGGTCCCAAACTTTCTGTAACTCATCTGATCTCATAAGCAAAGCAGGATCAGCTGGTCCTTGGAAGGTTATAGGAATACCTGGGACTAGACTATGCCATTCAACTATAGAAGAAAAACATTTCTATTGTTCTTTTCGCTTTAGGCACAAGTCTACCAGAAAGAGTTTTTTTTATTAATTTCTCCTTACTCTAAATACATTTTTAGCTTAGAAAGAAAAATCCATCTAAATTGGCAAAGTTCTTCATCCTTTGGAACATGTCTTTCAACAAGACATTTTGAAGAAGCATTTACAGGAACCTTGAATAGGGAAAGTTTCACAATGTGGTTATATAGTTTAGGGTTAACATTCTACTTCCTCCCATGAAACAATAGTCATTTAATCTTTCCCAAATGGCCTGGCCAATCATTCTCCTAAGAATGAATGATTTCTTTGGAACCCCTCCCCTCTAGGATTTTCCCTCAAGTAGTAACACATCACCTGAGGTAATCCAGGGGACTTCTTTTCTCTGATCTGTACCCTGACTCCTTCAGAGGGATCAATAAGGGCTTTCATCCTTGTTCTCTGTCTGGTTCTCACCCTAATTACTTCTAGGTAGGAGTCCTGCCTGTAACTTTTTTGGATGAAGGGGCTGTGATTTCAGAACTGATAGAGAAAAACTGAGATGGGATTCTCTTTTTAAAATTTTTTTTCACAGTTAAAAGTATTTAATTTTTTTCCAATTCTAGATAAAGGTAGTTTTCAACACTAATTTTTGTAAGATTTTGAATTACAAATTTGTTTTTTTTCTCTTTTCCCAAGTAATCTGATATAGGTTATACATGTACAATCATGTTAAATGTATTTCCACATTAGTCATGTTGTGAAAGAAGAATCAGACAAAGGGAAAAACCATTAGAAAGAAAAAACAAACAAAAAAAAAGTAAAAATACTCTGCTTCCTCTGCATTCGGTTCCATTTCTCTGGCCGTGGATGGCAATTTCCATTGTGAGCCTTTTTGAATTGTTTTGGATCACTCATTGCTGAGAAGAGCTAGGTCTATAAGAGTTAATCATCAGACTGTTGCCATGTACAATGATTTCCTGGTTTGCTCACTTCACTCAGTATCACTTCATGTAAGTCTTTCCAGGATTTTCTGAATCTGTCTGCTCATTTCCCATAATGCAATAGTATTCCATTACATTCACATACCACAACTTGTTCAGTCATTCCCTAATTGTCGGGCATCCCCTCAATTTCCAATTCTTCGCTACCACAAAAAGAGCAGCTATAGATATTTTTGTACATGTGGATTCTTTTCGAGATGGGTTTCCCCTTCGATGACTCCAAAGGCTTCAGACTAGGATCATTTTACAGGGATTTCTGAAGATTTTTAGAAGAGGGAGCAGGATACCGTATCTCTTCTAAGGGAGACTCACATTGGGTGCAGGATCCAACTCATGACAAATAAGGAAGTACTAAGGAGACCCTGAGCAAAGAGATGTGTGAGCCAAAAGATAGGTTGGAAGAACAAGGGACTGTCTGATGGCCACGCTGTGGATACCCCCAGCGTCCTTCAGTCAGAGAAAGGAGAGGAAAGCCTTCAGTTCATTGGCCACAGGCAAGCCTGGCACAGTCAGGGAAGCACTGCTGCAAGAACCACCCACATCCCTGAAGTTATGGGGCTATTTGGAGTAGTTGAGGACATGGAGATTTCTTTTCCAGTTTATCAGAGAAGGAGACCATGAGTTTAGAGCTGGAAGGGGATTAAGGGACCAAGTAATCTAATTTCCTCATTTTAAGGATGAGCACCTGAAGCACTAATCGGCCACATTTCCATTGTACTTTATGGATTATACTGATTGCACCCTTGGCATGGTGAAACCTCTGTTACCTTGTCTGTAAAGTGGGACTAATATACCTACCTTATAGGATTTTGTGAAGATCACATGAAATAATATGTGCAAAACATTTTGTAAACCTATTATAAATACATCCCTTTACCCTGATATCAAATCAGTAATCATTTACTAAGTACCTACTATGTAGGTACTATGTACCAGGTCCTGGAGATGCTGAGAGACAAAGACAGTCCTGTCCTCAGAGAGCTCCCAGTCCAATGAGATGACAACATTCAAACACCTATTTACAAACACACCGTTTACCCCATCAATACTTGTTCTTCTCAGAGTTAAGGGGCGGAGATTAGGGAGAACTGGAAAAGAATTTTGGGTAGGAGGTGAGACACTGGGAAACTGAAGGAAGCCAGGGGAGGTAGGGGGCTGAGCTACAGAGGGATGGAGTTCTAGGAATGGGGTAGAGTCAGTGGAAATCCTTGGAGGTGGAGGACTGTTTTGTGTGAGGAACAGTGGGAAATTTGGGATCATTGGGCCACAGAACACAGGGAGGAGGAGAGAGCAGACTGGTAGACTTGGAAGGGCTTTGAAGGCCAACCTTAATAGAAAATGCTCTACAGGATGAAGTGGACCTGTATTTTAGGAAGGTTCACTGACAGCTGAGTTGAAGATAGACTAGGGAGGGGAGAGACTGAGGCAGAGACCCCCTCCCCCCAGCAACTACTGTCATTGTCCAGGTGTGAGGTGGTGAGAGCCTGCCCCAGGGTGGGGGCTGTGTCACAGGAGAGGAGGGGGCTCACGTGGGAAATGTTGCAAAGGTAAAATCAACAGACCCTTTTATCCCAGCTATTGTTCCCCCTTCTCGTGATTATTCAATTATAAAATATTACACCTGGCAAGAACGAACCACCCAAGGGAACTTGCCCAGCCCGTTGCCCACCTCACTTGGGCACAGTCAGAAGTAACAACTCAGCTCTTCCAAAACTGTGAAGTTCTTGGCACCCAAGAGGGCATTGTTCAATACTGATGCCTAATGACCTTTAGGGAAGGGGAGACACTTGGTGAAAAAAGGTTGAAAGCTATTGGGCCACAGGGGGCCACAAAGGCTGGTACTCTGGTTCCAGGGGCTAGCTGCTCAGCCTTGAAGGCCTGAAACTTGAAAATTAATTTAGATAATTTTGGCTAGATCCCAGGAAAACCGGCTCTTGCAGACCAAACTTGTGGAAGAATGATTTCTCAAGCCAGTCGCAGTTCATTTGTTTCTGGTGGAAGAACGTGATGGACAATCAGAATCATTAATCACACCCGTGACAAGCGAGTAGGGCCAACGTAATTGGTTCAATTCCCCATTGAACCGCCAATTTTATAGCTGAGGAAGTACGTTGGGGTGCGCACTGAATTGTGGCATCCCAAGGCCCAGCTCACGTCCTGGCTCTGGATTCGTAAAACCATGAGATCAGAGGAGAGAAGAAGCATTGAGCCAAGAAAGCAGCTATTTCCTTGTCTTTCTACCTCCTCCAAGATCTGGCGGCTTTCCCCACTTGTACACTTACCAAAGAGTCCGTTCTAAATCCTGGGGCCATTTTCCCCAGTGTTTCCTCCTCTTCCAAATCTCAGTTCTTTAATTCTAGACTGGCCCCAGACTTTAGAATCTGTATTGGACCGGATCTCAGTGTTCCAAATCCAGTTGCAACAGACCTTAGGCAAAGCAACAAAGCAATCAACACCAAAGGGCAAACAATGTGCTTTAATGTACAACCAAAAAGAAGACAAAGTCTTTTTGCAAAGACCTGTGAATTCGTGGAAGTAAGGACTCTTTGTAAAAGATTAAATAATAGCTCTTTACTTTCAAAATACATGCAAAAATAGCTTTCATCCCACCCTTGCAAAACCTGGTGTTCCAAATTTTTCTCCCTCCCTTCCCTACCCCCACCCGTAGACAGCAAATAATCCAATATATGTTAAACATGTGCAATTGCTTCACACATATTTTCATAATTATCTTGCTGCACAAGAAAAAGTAGATCAAAAATGAAAAAAATGAGAAAGAAAACAAAAAAACAAGCAAACCACAAAAAAGGTGAAAATACTCTGATGGGATCCACATTTAACCCCTGAGTTCTCCCTCTGGGTGCAGATGGCTCTCTCCGTCCCAAGTCTATTGGAACTGACCCGAATCACCTCCTTGTTGAAAAGAGTCCCTCTCATCAAGAAACTTAAGCTCTAATGGGAAAGACAGCCCGCAAAAGAGAGCTGGAAGATGAGGAGGGGGCTGGGGAAAAGGAGGGCAAGGGATGGTCAGCCATAAACAAGAGCTGCATCTAGAAGGCATCTGATCCACCATATTGCTCTCCTTCACTTTACAGACGAGGAAACCGAGTCACACAGAGGCAAAGTGCTGCCCAAAGATCCTCTGACTTCAGGGCTGGTGCTTTCTCAGAACCAGAAGCACAGGGTTCAAATTGCCTACCTTTGGGCCAACTGGACTTCGGCTAAAATGAACAAATGGGACTAGGGTATAATTGAAGCCTCCAGGAACTCTGAACTAAGAAGCTGGCCCAGAGAGCAGGTCAATGATTTGGTTAAGGTCAGCAGGTCTGACCACTAATGCTGGGTGTGGCTCCCTAACCCTGTCCTCTCTTCACCTGACCTTCTCCCCAGTGGATGGGAAGTCCTATTGAAATCAGTGAATCGGGAGGAGACAAAGTGCCAACAAAGAATGGCTGGTGCCCTGGGACTTTGCCTCAGTTTCCTCATCTGTAAAATAGGGCTAATCCCTCTATCACCTCCTGTGAGTTCCAATGAGATAATGTCTATAAGTCACTTTGGAGACGTCAATAGAGCTATGGTTCCATCAGACACTATTATTTTATCCAGGTCTGTGAAATCATGGAAGTAAGAACTTTCTTTCTTTGTTTTTCTTTCTTTCAACAATAGATTTTTATTTTCAAAATACATGTAGAGTTTTCAGTGTCCCCCCTTGCAAAACCTTGTGTTCCAAATTTTTCTCCCTTTCCCCCTCCCCTCCCCTAGACGGCAAGTAATCCAATATAGGTTAAACATGTGCAATTCTTCTATATATATTTCCATACTTAACATGTTGCACAAGAAAAATCAGATCAAAAAGAGAAAAAAATGAGAAAGAAGACAAAAAGCAAGCAAACAACAATAAAAAGAACAGAAAAAAGTAAAAATACTCTGTTGTGATCCCCACTCAGTCCCCACAGACCTGTCCCTGGGCTCTCTCCACCCCAGACACCTGGAATTGCCCTGGATCACCTCACAATTGCAAAGAGCCGTGAGTAAGTATCCATGAAGATAAATCAGCGCCTCTGCAATTGGTGGTCTTGCCCTGGGGTCCATGAACTTGTTTCAATCACCATATTTCAATCGGATCAGTTTTCTTTGTGTTTTATTTTATGTATTTTTTTTAAATGCCAAGAAAGGAAGAGACCCAGACTGACGGGTCAAGGGATCCATGACACAAAAAAGGTGAAAAAGGCATGTTTTGGGGACTTGCTCAGGATGACACAGCCTGCATCAGAGGCAGGATTTGAATCCTGGTCTTTCTTCCTGCCTCCATCTATCTCGCTGCCTCTTGTTAGGTATGAAGGACTGAATGCTGTGATCCAGTCAAGAAGGATAGATGAGGCACCTACTATGTGCAGATACTGGGCCAAACTCTGGGGATCCAAATGAAGGCAAAAACAGCCCTGCTTTTGAGGGGCTCCACTGTCTCAAGGAGGAGACAGCAGGGCACACTCCAGACAGGACACATGGGGGTGGTCTCGGAGGGAGGCCCGGAGATTCAGGGTCCTGGGAGGGGTTTAGCCAGGACTCCCTAGAAGGAAGCCGGGAGGCAGAGATGAGAAGGAAGAAAGTGCCCACAGTCAGGAGATCGATTGTCTTGTGGGAGGCGTAGTGAGGAGGTCGGGGTGAGTGCACTGCACAGTCCCAGAAGGGGTCCAAGTTGTGAAAAGGCTGGAAAGGTCAGAGGGGACCACACTGTCAATGGCTTAGAATGCAACACAGAGAGAGGGTTTCTCATTTGATCCTGCGGGTGATAGGGAGCCCCTGATGGTTATTGCACGGGGAGAGGGTCTGCATTTGACAGCTGCAGGCAGGAAGGCCACCCAACAGGTTCTAGCTAAGCCGTCTGACTCCCTTGCTAAGAAAGCAGGCAGCCCAGCTCCCCAGCAGGAGCCCAGCTGTGTGCCTCCTCTACACCTTTCCCTAGTTCCACTGGGTGTGGAATGCTCAGGGCCATATCTATCATACCTTCCTGAATAAACATTTGGCAGACCTATGGGCTCCTGAGAATGTCTCCTCTGACTTTTGCCCAGTTCACCTTTTACCTCATTCCCTGAGCTCACCTGAAGCCCGATGCCCAGTTTCTTTGGGCCACTTCCTTTTAAGACCAAGGTTCAACTAGAAAGTCAGTGGAACAAACTCTGCAAAACTGGGAAGCAAGAAACAATGGCTGCCTGTCCTTCCCTTTCTTGCATGATTTCTACCCAAGTTCTCCTTCCATGTTCCATAGTCATGGTGTGTGTGGGGGATAGTCCCTGGTTTTCCAAAGCTGGGCCGGCCCAACACACCTTCTGACTGTGGTCAGAAAGCCCCGGATGTAGGAGGGATCCTCAAAAATGGCTAATCCCATCATTCTATAGATGAGAAGCTGAGGCCTAAAGATGTTCCTAGGACCACAGACAGAGCCAGGAGGGACGTCAGGGTCATCCGATCCATTTTACAGATGAGGAAACTGACCTGCCCACAGTCACATAGCTAGTAAGTGACAGGGGCTGGATTTGAACTCATGCCTGCCTACCTCCTTTTCCTGGATGCTTGGCAGTAGGCTGTGTATGTTCACCAAGGGATCAAAGACTCCTGGCTTTGGCCATGAAGGAAAGGATTTTCCCACCTAGTAACCGTCAAAGACCATCTTGCCAAATCATGGTGACAGCCTACTGGGCTTTAATGAAGGATCCTCATCAATAATCTTGCAGATCTTCCAAGGGAACAAGTGTGTTAATAAAGAAAGCATAAAAAAGAAAGAAAGGGGGAAAAGGAGAAAAATAATAAGTTTCCAGATGAACAAGATAAAATGTGTCCTTTGGCTAATATTAGCAGATACATCCAATGCTCAATGGGGATTCAAAGGTCACAAATGCTCCCCCCCTTACTTCCTAAGGGAATGTTGGGACAAAACTTTTGGCCAAGTATAGGAGACATAAATAGAGACCGGGCCAGGGGCTGGGCTCATGGTTTCAGAGATGTTGACAATTCCCTCTCTCAATGTAGGTCAGCACCTTTTTTTGCATAGTCTTAGAGTGTTGCCATTTGAACTGTGAGTTTAAGTCACTTACCCAGCATCACACAGCCAGGAGGTGTCAGAGGTGGGACATGACTTCAAGGGTCATCCTCTACTCCATACTTTCATTATTGGTAGTAGAAAAAAATGATAATAGATATCACAATGAATTATTGTAAATAATAATCATTGGCATCCTTATCAATCATGATCAATAATAATAATTTTCATTATCACCAATTATCAAGGTCTCATTATCACCATTATCAAGTTTGATCAACTATATCAATTTATATTAGATATCTATTAAATAGATATCTAATATATCCAATTGCTGCCATCAATAAAATTCTCAACAATAAGTAAAAACAAATACTAAATTATTATCAATGATAAGAAATAACACTAAGTGGTACAAAAACAGTGTCTTGAAGTCTGCAAAACCTTTTGCTCATTGCAGTATCCCATTTGCGTCCTGTACCAGCTCTGTGAGGTAGAGCCTAAAGGTATTGTTATTCCCATTTCACAGATGTCATGGCTGCATGTCAGAAGAAAGTCATGGCTGCAAAATTACTTGCTCAGGATTGTGACACTGGATTCTGTTAGGCAGCGATTTATCTATAGAATCATCTTTGATGCTGGTTTCTAGTCCAGACAGGAAGCCTTTTCTTAACTCCTCTGATCACATAGAGCTTAGTCTCCAGATTGAACATTGATCCCACTGCTGTTTTATGAAGGACCCGAGCAAGAACTGGATAAATGGAGATCCACTTTTCTTGCAAAATATACTCCTTTCTTTTTCAATCCATATCTTTTCTTTGCTTTCCCCCCATAATTTCTGCCTCCTTCTTCCCAGGGCCCCTCACTCCAGCATAGTCAATGCACTGAGATATGGACCTAGTCCCTTCTCTTGACCCAAATCCATTGTTTTTTCGATCTAAAGCAGTGTATCTATAAACCAACTGATCATGCAGATCCTGGCCAGATTTTATTCATAGTCACCCACACCAGATGTCGAATTAGAAGGGACCATTGGAGGTTGCCTTGTCCAGCCCTTTCATTTTAAAGTTAAGGAACTGAAGTCAAGGGACTTTAAATGACTGAGATCACAACAGGTTCCCAAGATTTGGATACAAGACATATTCCTTAAAGGCCATGGAGTCTACCACATATTTTAAATCTGAGGAAGCAATTGAAGTGATTTAAGATCCCAGGACCATAGACTTGAGCAATGGAAGAAACGTTAGTAATCCTTAAATCCTACGTGCTCATTTTAAAACTGGGGAAACTAAGGCTCTAGGAGAGTAGTGACTTGCCTGTAGTCACACAGGGAGTAAATATCATAGGCAGAATTTGATTCTGGATCCCCACATTCTCAACTCAAGGTTCTTTCCATTGAGATTGCTACTCTTTGACTCTTATCACCTCTTAAGTGTTTGTAAGAATTCGGTGAAGGAGATGGAATCGATGCAATCTATTTTGTGGCTGGATTAGTCATTTCTTTTTGGATTTAGGAAGACGCATCCCGGGGGGAAATCAAGAAGAGTCCACTAGTAAAAGAGAAAATATTCTTAGAGTTATTTCTCCAGCACATTTTTGGTTGTATATTGCAAAATAATAATGAGTCATGGAGGTTATTGAGAGAATGACAAACAAGAGTAGGGAAATTTGAAAAACTGAGTTTGGGTAAAATCCTAGAAAGAATGCCCTTCCCTATCCCCTATAACACCTTGTCCCTTGGTCTGCCTCCTCTTCCTCCTCTTTCTCTCCTGCCTAGTTGTTATCAGCAGGGAGATGGGATACCCCTGGCCTGGGAGGAGCTCAGCAGCCCCAGGGGAGCAAGAACTGACCTTGGGCTCATCCAAAGGCTAAACTGGACACAATAAATATCTGATCTTCCCTCCCCTCAAGCCTAAGTAATGGGAGCAACGAGTTCCAGGAATTTGCAAAGAACAAGCCATACCAAGCAAACTCATTAGCTTTTTTGGACAAAATTTGCTTCATTGTTACTGGACACTAAAGCAGAGAACTACAGGGCAGTCACATGTCAGAAGAGTTGGCACTGGGAAGGCATCCGTCCTGGGCTCTCCCATGTGCAAGGGAGGCGGCGTCCTGGTGGGTAGGCGAATGGCCATCTTCACAGATATCCTCTGCTTGCATCTGGGAGGTAGTAAGCGTGCATGAATGGATCGCCATGTGTGAGCATGAAGAGTCCCTTCCTCGAGTCGAGTGGACAAGACATTCAGTCTCCAAGTCTATAATCTATGATGTTTCCCATTAATAGAGAAGACAGGGATTACAAAGAAAAAATCTTTGCTTCCCAGGGTCCAGCACAGAGTCTGTTTATGGTTGATTTTTTTTTTTTTTTGTAGAGTTCATTGCTCCCTTTGACTGTTTATAGGCAATATATCAAAGTGGGTGGAGGTGGAGACTGGGCAGCAGTGCCAGGTGAGGCTGAGCCCAGCCTGAGACTTTCAAATGCTATGTGGCCTTAGGGAAGCCCATTTACATCTCTGAGTCTTGGTTTCTTTGTTTATGAAACTGGGAATAATAATTTACCTAATTCTCCTCTCACAGAGTTTTTGGAGAAACAAAAGGACCTAGCTGGATAATAATAGCTCCTCCTAGGGCTGTGGTGAAGATAATATTTGTAAAGTGCTCTGCAAATCTTAATGCACCATATTGCAAAATGTTATCGTGGTGATTTCTAGCATTAACTGTTGTAGAATCTTTGGTCTCATCCACACGGGCCATCCGCTCTGCCTCCTGCCTTGTTTACCCCTTCTCAGCCCATGTGCTTCTTGTCCACATCCTTCCATAAATCCTCCTCTGAGCCTCTTCTGCGTGCCAGACATTGTTTACAGATGCCAGGGCTGCCTGTCTAATGTCCCTCACTCTTACTACATGACTAGTCCATGCCCTCTCCTAGTCACCCACAGCCCAGGTGCCCATGCCATGTCTCACACAAAACAAATTAGGCATTGGGCATTAATGGGCATGACTCCACTTCCCCCCCCCCCAAAAAAAAAAAATCTGCTGTCCTCTGGGTCCTACACAGTCTCGATGGTCCCAAGATCATGATTTGCCATCACAGGGTTTATAAAAATAAATGTGAAATCTTACACTTGGAATGAAATAATCAGTTTCCCATGTACATGGCTGGGGAATTATAGGCAGTTAGAAGCTCATCTGAAGAAGCTCTGGGGTTCTTAGAAGACAGCAATCTCAACTGTGTGATGTCAGACAAAAAAAAAAAAGCTAATGTGACCCTGGGTTGCATTGAGAGGTTATAATGTGAAGCCGTGGGGAGGTGATCTTCCTTTTAGGGAAACTTAAATAACAGCATCATAAATTTTGAGATTGGAAAGGGCCTTGGCAGATATTGTCTAACTCCTTCATTTCAGAGATAAGGCACCTGACACTAAGAGATACTATTACTTACCCAAGGTCATACAGGCAGGAAGTAGCATTTTAAAATAGGTCTTTTAAGTCCAAATCAAGGACATTTCTTAACATACAAAAATGGCTCTCTTGTATCATGGAATCTCAGTTGGAAAGAATTTCATTCATTTATTTATTTTTAAATAATAGTGTTTTATTTTCAAAATGTATATAAAAGATAATTATCCATATCCCCCCTTGCAAAATCTTGCATGGCAAAAATTTTAGAGAAGGTCTTGTCCAACCCAAACCCAAAGGAGAATTATCTCCATGAAATATCCATTTTCTGAAGATCTTCATGAAGAAGAGACCCTTCTCTGTCCTGGGACCCCCCCAAAAAAGCAGGGCTTTGGGAGACCTGTACTCATTAAGACACTTCTCTTTAGATTAAGCACTCTTGTCCCTTCCGCCCAAAACTCTGCTTTCTAGGACAGAGCAGGACAAATGACGGCCCTGAAAATATTTCAAGAAGTCTTCTCCTCTCAAGGTTAAGGGTCTTTTGACTCATCCCCACATAACATAAACTCACTCACTAGTCAGTCAATAAACGTTTATTAATCACCTCCTAGTGTGTAGCTAAACATCATACTTCCATGATGATAAACTAACCTATCCTTTTTCTGTTTGTTTGTTTAAATGAATTATATTTTTATACATTGCGTTTAACTTTTTCCAATGGCATCTTAGTCTGTTTTGACAACATTCGGGGAATGTTGTGGGCTGGGTGACACCTCGGATCTAAAAGATTATTTCTACATCATCTTAACACCTGGTCCTCCAAGATCTTCCCATTATGGGAATCCACTCTTCCCCAAGAAAGAAATTGAATCTAGGGCTGGCTCCTATTGTTTTTGTTTTTAATTTAGATTAAATAAATTTAATTAACTTTTAAATTAATTTTTATTTTCAAAATATATGCAGGGATAATTTTTCAACATTGACTCTTGCAAAATCTCGTGTTTCGAATTTTTCCCTCCTTCCTTCTCCCCCTCTCCTGGATGGCAAGCAATCCAATACATGTTAAACAGGTTAAAATGTATGTTAAATTCAATATATGCATACATATTTGTATAAATATGCACAAGAAAAAATCAGATCAAAAGGGGAAACAAATGAGAAAGAAAACAAAATGCAAGCAAAGGACAACAAAAAGGGTGACATCTGCATGGTTGGAGAAAGTACCCCCATCACCAAGATCATTGGAGTATTTGTGCAAGACACATTTTGCATGCATTTATAAAGCTCCAAATAGGTACAAGGCCCAAACACAATATGGAAAATAGGCCTGGCCCTGAAGAGGGAAATTCACACCCTCCTTAGAGAGAGCAGATGTGGACAGGCTGGAGTATCTGAGAAGGAGGAATGGAGCCTGGAGGAAGAGACCCCTGAGCTGAGCCTTGAAGAAAGCTAAGGACCCTGAGGTGCAGGAGCGAGGAATGTATACAGCAGGCCACAGTACCCTAGTCCAAGGGTTCAAAACCTCTTTTGTGACCTCGACCCCTTAGGCAGTTTGGTGAGCCCCCAAAAAGGGGGGTTAGACCCCCTTTTCAAAATCACAGTTTGAAATGAATTTGCATGAAATAAAATATCTAGGATGCTGAAGAGCACCAGCTACTCTGAAACCTTGAGCCCATGTTAGGAGCCTCTTCCAGGGCTCAAGGAGGCTGGAACGGATCGCATGTTTTTTTCTCCAACCCGACTTCTTGACTCTATTACTGTTTATACACGGCTGTTTGCATGTTGTCTTCCCCATTAAATGATTGTAAACTCCTCCGAGCAGGGACTGACTTATGCCTTTCTCCAGTGCTTAGCAGGGTTCCAAGCACATAGTAGGCATTTAATTCCTTTTGATTGACTAAGAAGGCAGAGTTCAGCATCACCCTTCCCTCTGTCAGTGGAGTTTCTTGATAATGGAAATAAATTTTAAAAAACAAAACAGTTTTGAGCTTCTGGTTAGAAGTGGGGCTAGAGAGCTCTCTTTTCAAGCTTGTTTCCTAGCCAGACGTTCAGAGAGCGCATAATGCAGCTGGGAAACATGAGCTCCTCCAGTTTGTTTGGCTCCCGAGCTATGTGGGTGAGCACGAGTTTGGGCAATGTGTCAGCTGCCTTCCTGAAAGTCCGGGTCAAGGCAGTCCATGACACAACATTGTTTACTGCATTCTGCGTCCAGCCCGGAGAACATTTCTGTGTTGCTTACAGCAGAGGTGTACAGGGTAACCCCAGGTCCAGAAGCTTTCGTTCCTGGGCAAAGATCACCTGACTGGACCTTAGCTGCGAACCCCTCCATCTCTTTGGAAATGCCCACCCGGGGGATCGTTCTGAGCTTGCTTCCAACTCAGCAATGGGCATTGGGGGCTGCCGGCACCCTTGGGTGGAGGAGTGCACGGAGGCCTTTCTGGTTCTTTGACTTCCTCAGATGAAGAGGAGGGGTTGTTCAGGAAAAAGGGAGGTATTTTGATCCGATTCAATAAAACAAACATATTGAGCAATGACTATAGATAGGAGGAACCAAACAAAGCAATTGCTTCCCCTCAAGGAGCCCTCATTCTACCTCAGTGTACGACACGAAGCAGGAAACTGGGGCAGGGTGACCCAGGCTTTGACCACATGACCAATTTAGGGGACACTGAACAACAAAAAAATTATTGAGATCTTTTGTTTGCAGGAAGGGCTAGAGAAGCCAGGAAGCCCTGGGCTGGAGGCCCACCTGTGACACGCCGGCTGGGCAAGTCTTAACTTCTCAAAGCTCAAAGCAATAAATTCTGGAGGAGAGGCCTTCCCTCATGAGGACAGGGAACATCCTCAGCCAAGAGGCCCCTGTAGCAGTGAAACCCTAGCTCCAGTCCCTCTCCCTTTCCCTAGCTTTTGTTTGTTTTTCATTTCTGAATGGATTCCTTCTCCCTCCTCTCCCCAGTGAGCCGGTCCTTTGGAAGCAACTCAGTCA
Organism: Antechinus flavipes; assembly: GCF_016432865.1. Classification (NCBI taxonomy): domain Eukaryota; kingdom Metazoa; phylum Chordata; class Mammalia; order Dasyuromorphia; family Dasyuridae; genus Antechinus; species Antechinus flavipes. Next base: position 459,540,882 of record NC_067401.1, read on the forward strand.
CTCACCCATCAGCCGTGGCTCACAGGCTCTATATCCCGTTCCACACCCACAATCCCTCGCTTCTTCAAAGGTGGGAGTGCCTGGACAACTTTTTGAAGAACCATGTTTGGTTATTATTGTAACCGCACCACATGCCATTTTCTTCCCATTTTTCATCGCTGAAGTCATTGTGTTTACCATTTTATTGGTTCCATTCACTTTGCTCTGCACTGATTACTCTGTGTCAGAAGTGCTAAATTTGGAACATGCTGCTAACACAACATAGAAATAACACCTCAGTGGGAATAGTGGGTGAAACGGGGAGGTGGGGGGAGCGCTCATGTGCCCGGCTCCCCACCCTGCCTTGCCCTGTCCTACTTTGCTCTCCTCCCTCCCTGAGGGTCTGTCTAATCTCTCTGCATTTAAATACTTTTGCTTCTCACATAGGACCCTCTCTAGAGCTGCTTCCCCAAACTTCCACTTATATTAGCTGGCTAGGTCCCTAAAAGCCCCTTTCTCCCTTCAAGGTTCTTGGAGGTAACTGAGGAGTTGGGGTTCCAGAACTATTGATCATGAGCCCCCATCTGAAGTGCTACATGTTTATTATCACCCAGCCATCCGAACCCTTTTTAGAAAGGGTCATTTGCTAATGTGATATAGTAAGAAAAGTTGGTACAAAAACATCCCTCCTAAGTCTGGAACGTGCCCTCTTACCAGTACATATGGAGTCCAGAGGAAAGTAGCCTCAGGTTTAGAGAGTACATGTGGCAAAGGGGTAACTCCCAGCTCCAGATTTCTGGAAATCCTCTTCTCCCTTTTATGGAGTCCTCATGAAGTTCTCCTTTGGTCTGGCTGGCTGTTGGGTTCTGGTCAGTACCCTTGTCTCAGCTTCCAAAGCAGATGCTACTTACCACCAACCATTGTTATTCCAGGGTCTCTTGAGGGAGGGGAAGGGGAGAAACAAAAGGCTATTAAAGTACTATGCTAAGGGCATTTACAAAGATTACATCATTTGGCCCTCAGAAAAACTCTGAGGGGGTAGTTGTTAATATTATTCCCATTTTACAGTTGACAAAATTGAGGCAGACAGGAGTTTAATGATTTTCCCAAAGCTAGTAAATGTCTAAGGCAGAATATGAACTTGGGTCTTCCTAATTGCTCTATCTTCTCTGCCACCCAGCTACTTAATCCTGATCCTATAGTTGCCAATGAGAAGTCCAGATATTCTGCATTTAACACAGGGCCTGGCACATAATAGATACTAAATAAGTGTTTATTGAATGAATGAATGAATGAATTCTGACCTTTCCAAGATCTCTCACCCAAGAAAGGCATCAAGAACATCTCATCATCTGCATTAATTGGGATTGAGGAGCGTGAGACACCCCCCTGTATCTATTGGTTTGGCCCCTTCATTCTGCAGATGAGGAAACTGAGGTCCAGACAGATTGTCAGTTCTCTGGCCAGGGTCACTCAGACCCTCCGCCTCCCCTCTTTTTTTTTTTATTGTAATAAGTTTATTTTTAATACACATTGCTTTATGAATTAGGTCGAGAGAGAAAAATCAAAGCAAAAGGGAAAAATCATGGGGAGAGATTAAAATACACAGAAAAAAGAAGTGAACAGAACATGTGTTGATTTACTTTCAGTCTCCCTAGTTCTTTTTTTGGATGCAGACAGCATTTTCTGACCAAAGTCCATTGGGATTGCTTTGGATCATTGAACCATGGAGAAGAATGAAGTCTTTCATGGTTGATCATCACACATTCTGACTCTTACTGTGTACAATGTATTCCCGCTTCTGCTTGTTTCCCTCGGCATCAGTTTGTGTAAATCCTTCCAGGCCTTTCTAAAATCAGCCTGTTCAACATGTTTTGTAGAACAATACTATCCCATAACCTTCACGTACCACGACTTGTTCAGTCATTCCCCCATTAATGGACAGCCACTCCTTTTCCAGTTCTTTGCTACCACAAAAAGAGGCGCTACAAACATTTTTGTACATGTGGGTCCTTTTCCCTCCTTTATGATTTCCTGGGGACACAGACCCAGTAATGGCCCTGCTGGGTCAAAGGGTATAATCCGTTGGATAGCCGTTCGACTTCCTCCCCTCCTTACACAACAACCTACTTAAGGAGCATGTGGTTCAAGGAAGGAGATTCTACTCTTTAAGGTGGCAAAATATTTTTCTCGGGAGGGTAGAGCCTGAACAATGGGTAGATGCAACAAAGAGGTCAATTAGACTTGAAGTCAGGAAAAAACTTCCTAACAATTAGAGAGAGGGATGTGCTGGTAAATGTTTAACAACTGGCTGAGATTGGGAAAGGGGTTGCGGAAGGTAGTATGCAAGATGAACTTTTAAGTTTAATTTGCATTGTTCATACTTTCTGCATCATTTTAAGTCTAGTCAACCAGCAAAACAATCATTCGAGCCTTAAATTATACTGTGGCTGATTTCTATATATAAGAGATCACACTGAAAAAATTAACGATCTGCTCTGTAAGGAACTGGCTCCAGAGCTGTCCAGGAGTAGACTGGGCTACCTGGAGAGACAGTGGGCTCCTTTTCCTTGGAAATCTTCAAACAGGAGCTGGGTGGCTTCTTGTCACAGGGACTATGACAGGGGAGATTTCTTTTGTATGTGGGTTCGATGAGGTATCTGTTAAAGTCCTATCCATAAACGCTTCCCCGTACCTCGGCTCTGCCTCAGTTTGTGGGGCTTCCTTCTAAGCTCGGTTCGAACTCCCTTCTGCACCCCATCTCTCCAGCTACTGGGATCTTTCCTTTCAAAGTTCCCTCCACTTCCTCCATCTAATTATCTATATTCTTAGATATTTACATATTGTCTTCACCAAGAGACTTTAAGATTCCTGAGGGCAGAGACTGATTTGCTCTCTTCTTAGTATCTTGAGCACAGAACCTGGCATGCAATAAATGTTTAATAAATGCTCTGTGATTGAGGGTATCTCTCAATTCTGTTGATGTTTGATCCTCCAGGAGCTGAGTGAAAGCCCCTTCCTCACAACAGACCAGGCAATGAGAGAGGGGAACGGTTAGGGAGGTGGAAGCTACCTTGGAGAGCTCAGAACTCTTCCTTCATGATGAACACAGGGAGACCAAATGATTTCCCAGCAAACCTCGCACCCAAGTGACTCAGATGGAGAAATAATTCAGGAGGGGGCTTTGAAGAAGCTCGATTTGAGGTTCCTTAGTGGCTAATGCTGCAGCTGCCAGAGAAATCAGGGCAGCTGCATCCTTTGTCCACGATTCCTTTCTCCTCTGCCCTAAAAATACAACGGAACCTTCATTGGAGCACTCCCCCTTCCACTTGCACATAACTACATGATTCTGAGAGTTGAGAGTCATAGATTTTAGAGCAGAAAGCCTCAATTCTTCATCTGTATACCCAAGAGATCCCTGATCTGGATTGGGGGTGGGGAGGAAGGAAGTGAATATTCCTTTGACCAACCTCCCCCGACTTGGTCTTTGAGAACAAGAGTTTTGAGAAACGGATCCAAAAAATCCCTGTAGTTCAGCTGGTGACGAGCTTCTGCAAGTAAAGCTGAGCCAGTTTATTCTTCAACAGGCCCAGGAATGGATTCATCTTGATAGGAACAAAAATGACTCTCCTCTGCCCTATAAAACAAAGGAAAATAGCTCGGAGTTGGGAAGACCTGTGTTCAGATGTGACCTAGCTGTTTGACCCTGGGCTCTCTGTGCCTCAAGTTTCCTCCTCTGTTAAAATAAAGATAATAAGAACACCTACCCTCCCCCTCTCCTCCCTGCCACAGTGGTTGTGAGGATTAAATGAGAGAATATTTGTGAAGCTTTTAACATAGTGTACAGCACACAGTAGGTGCTTAACAAATGCTTTTTTCCATATTCTATAATAATTGCTGACTTTCTGTTCTACTTTTAAGGTTTTCAAAGTGTCTTACATAAATTATATGTTTATGTCCTTGTCATCTCCCTTATTGGCATAAAAGCACCTTGTGAGAAAGTCATTTCATGTATCCCCAATAGCGACACATAGTAGGCTTGTTTCATCTAGATTTAGATGGTAAGAGTTTTTCTGTTAATTTTTTAAATATCAGGCAATCAGTTATTAACTCTCTATTTGCCCCATCCTGCTGGAAACAAAACCTGTAACAACAATTAGCATTGAGATGCCTCTCTAGGCTTTCCATATGTTATCTCATTTGATCATCACAACTCTGAAAGGTCTTTGCTTTCATTATCACCATTTTACAGCTGAGGAAACTGAGGCAAATAGGTCATATATGCCCAGGAAACATAAGCAGGATTCAAATTTAAGTTTTCCTGTCTCCAAGTCTAGCATTCTATGCACTGTGCATTAATTAGCTAATGTTAATTTGTATTTTTATAACCAAATCTCTATCTCTATCTCTCTATATATATCATGTTATATATAGATATCATTATGAGGGCAACTAGGTGATTCAGGGAATAGAGTTCTATATCGGGAGTCAGGAACATCTGAGTTCGAATCCAGCCTCAGATACTTACTAGCTGGATGACTCGGGCAAGTCACTTCACATTGTCTGCCTCAGTTTCCTCATCTGTAAAATAAGCTGGAGAAGGAAATGGAAAACTACTCCAGCATCCCTGCCAAGAAAATAGTTATAGGCTAAAAATGACTGAACAACAAAAATATTATTCTAGAATATATCATTTGTAGAACTATTTTAATAGCACGAAATCCTGAGTCCTGCTACCTCTTAAAGCTAGGGTGTTTCTTGGACCATCTTTCCTTCCATGTGGTCATCTACAGACATAATGGGTTCAGTCCCCTGATCCCCATCAACCACAGCGGGTGAGGGTGAGACTTTGGGCAGCTGAGGTCCCTTAACTTTCCAAAGCTCCAAGGGGGAGGAGGGTCACCAAAAATGGAATACAAACTGTTGAATTATTGACTGAAAGCCTTCAGAAGCTTTCTAGATGTTTCCTGGAGGTTGGTGTGTGTGTGTGTGTGTGTGTGTGTGTGTGTGTGTGTGTGAAGAACTCTGAGTGAGAGCAGCTTCCCTGCTGGGGGAGAGGGGCCTGGCCCCCACAAGAGGGAAGGGCAGGCTTCTGACTGGGGAGGGGGCTGCTTGTTGAAGTTCCCTTCTGCTACTTGGGCAGAGGTTCCCAGTGACTCCCAGCCCAGAACAGGGGCCTGAACAGGAACTTTGGGCCATGGAAGCACGTTCTCTCTATGTCCGAAAACAACAGGCTGCCTTCCCAAGGGGATCCATGGCACAGAGAAAGGCCCAAATCCTTTTCTTTAGAGAGTCCCCTATGATTTTGTAGAAGGGGGAGGGCAGGAGAAGACCCCACAAGGTGGTCTTCTGGGGGCAGCCCCCAGATGCGAAGCAGTAGACAAAGGAGCACAAGACAAGAGCCCCAGCAGGGTGTCCCCACTGGAGAGGTAATCTTCAGGGAAGAAGCATCCCCCCATGTCCACAGCCCAGGACGGAAGGCTGGCTTTGGAGGTACTGAAGCCGGCCTCAAGGACAGACTGCCTGGGGGCCCTTGACCATGTCCCCTAGGTTCCCTCCCCGGGCCTTCATTTGTCTAGGATCCGGGCGGGGGCCTCTCGGGGCCGGCCCAGCTCCCCAGTCAGGTTCTCAGCCACCATGTCTAGTTATGACTTTGGACCACAGCAATGTGATTAAGTTCAGTAAATTAGCAGGTTGGGTTTTTGGTTTTTTTAAGAAGCACTCCGAGATCTGTGGAATAAGAGCAGCAGGGCAGACGGCCGGCCACATTTACTGAGCCTTGACCATGTGCCGAATCCTGGCCACAGCTAGAGGCTCTTCGGAAGCATCCCTAACTGAGGGTCACAAAGTCTCTGCTTGGACACCTCCAAGGACAGGGAGCTCACTGCCTGTTGAGATGAACCATTTCATGTTGGCCAAGTACCTTTTGTTAGAATAGTACTTTCAAGTTTTTCTACTAAAGCCAAATCCTCCCTGACTGTAACTCTTAGCTCCTGCCCTGCTTGAACCCTCAGCAGAAGTTTCCCAGAGAGTCACAGCTGGAATGGACCTCCGTGGTCATCTGGTCCAACTCACACCCCCCAAAAGAAGACTGGTCCTTCTTTCAAGTGTTGGAAGCCACTGGGCCTGTCCCTCTTCCAGAATAAACTCACCCAATTCCTTCAACTGTTCCCAATGTGACATGGTTTACAGACTTTTGTCCCAAACTGTTGGCCCTCCGTGGATACGCCATCTTGGTTGTCAATGTCCCCCATAGAGTGTAGCTCCCAGAAATGAATTCAAGGGTAGAAGGGACCCTGGGAGTCATTCAGCCCAACTTACATGGGGAAACTGAGATCTAGAGATAGAAAAGGACCTGACATCTCATCCAAATTATCAGTGACAAAGCCAGGATTCAGACTCGGGTCCTGGGATGCTAGATTGGGACTTTTTAAGGACTTTAAAGATCACCATAGTCTGAGCCCTCATTTTATAAGTCCCTTTCTAGCTCCAACTCTGTGATCTACAAAGATAGGGAGTAGCCAGCATTGCTGTAACTCTGAAAGGTTTGCAAATTGCATTACAAATATTATCTTAGTCAGTTTTGAGGTCCCATTTAACAGATGAGGAAGCTGAGATTGATTAAGAATAATTGGCTTGCCCATGATCATAGAGCTAGGAAGTCAGTCTTCCTGTCTCTAGACCCAACCCTCCATCCCATGGGCCACCAAGGATCCAGCAGGACTCTGATTCCCTGCACTCTTAGCATTTTGTTTATGGGATTTCCTTCTCTCCAAAGCCATAGACAGCTTTTCCTAATCAACGTTCCCAAGATCTTAGAATGAGAACTGAAAGGGAACCTTGAGGCCATCTCGTCCTGCTTCCAGGAAGCTCTGTCCACTGGACTTTACTGCTGCTCTTGCCTCAGAGCAGGGCTGATCTACCAAGAATGACCCTGGCAACTCCCCAGGACTGTCATGTCCCAGGACCAGTCCAGGGTCAGATTGGGAAACGAGCAGTTTGTTTATCTCACTCTCTGCCTTCTCTGGTTGCCCTCCCTTTTTTGGATGCCTGTTTCTCCCCCCCGCCCCACTCCCTTCCCCTCAGTGTGCCATTGCTGCCAGTCTGCTGCTGGCACGTTGTCCTCAGAGAATGTCTGTCCCGGCTCTGGACCTCCCAGCATTCCCAGGCCTGGAGCCTGCAGTCAATCTGGCATTAATCTGATGAAGTCATTTAAACTAAGGTGTTCGTGACTAATCGTCTTTCTGCTACTATTTGATTATCGAATCGGCTCCTCCATTAGTCCTGCGTGTGTTACTTGACTCTCCTGTGGGCCCCCCCTCCCCGCTCACCATCCTGGTGGTTCCCAGCTTCAGAGAGCCCTTCCTGGCCACCGCACCCCTCGGGGTATCATCTCCCCTTTCTAAAACATAAATTCTTCAAGCACAAGGGCTGTCTTTGCTTTGCTTTTCCCTTTTTCCTCCATCTAATGCTAGGCTTATAATAAAGTGTAAAAAATATTAATATTGCAACCTGTGTTTTAGGCTCAAGTCTACTAGAAACAGTTTTTATAGGGGCAGAATAGGAGGAGAGACAGACAGACAGAGAGACAAAGGACAGAGGCAGAGAAACAGAAGAAAGAGAAAAAGGAGGAGGGAAGGAGGAGGGGTGGGGAGAGACAGGTGGATAGGAAGAAAAGAAAGAAAGAAAGAGGGAGGGAGGGAGGGAGGGAGGGAAGGAAGGTAGGAAGGAAGGAAGGAAGGAAGAGACACAGAGACACAGAGATGGATGGAGAGGCTAGAGACAGAGAGACAGACACACACAGATAACACAGGAGAAGGAGGGAAGGAGGAAAAAGAAAAAGAAAAAATAAGAGGGAAAGAGGAAGGGTGGGGAAAGAGAAAGACAAGAAATGGAGAGAGGAGGGAAGGAGGAAGGATGGAGAGAGACAGAGACAGAGAGACAGAAAGAGATAGATTCAGGAGACAAGAGACAAATTGAGAGAGGGAGAGACAGAGGCAGAGAAACAGAGAGAAGGAGGAAAGAGAAAAAATAGGGGGGAAGGAAGAGAGGTGGGGAGAGACATGCAGACAGAAAGAGACAGAGACAGAAAGACAGAAAGCCACAGAGGCAAACAGAGGGACAAAAGACAGAAACAGAGATCGAGAAAGAGAAACAGTTTTTCTTAAAGTGGACATTTTTAATATACTTTCACAGTGCTTAATAAATGATTTTTCATTCCAGATAATATTATTATCCTAAACATGGCCTTTCAACATCTCGAGAAAGAAGTAAAGTAGGAATTTAAAGATGTAAACCCGGTCTTTAGAGAGCAGACTTTTGTTTTGACCTAACCCAGCGCTCAGGAGAATTGTTCCTTCTCCCTTCCAGGAAGCCTTGTTCCAGCCAAATTGGTCCACTCTGCATTCCACATAAATGACACTCGATCTCCCCCCTCCACGCCTTTGCATCAGCTGTCCCCTAGGCCTGGAATGCTCTCCTTCACCCACTGGAATTTCCAGCTCCCTGGCAGGCTCAGCTCCGGAGGCTCCTCCTCCAAGGGACCTTTCCCAGTTTCTCCAATTATCAATTTCTCTCACATTAGCTCACATATTGATCCAATTCAACAAGTACCTATGAACTGCACTAAGCTAAGGCTTAAAAATACAAGACATAGGCTCTGCCCACAAGGAGCTCTCAGTGTAATAGAGAGACTCCCTCTTTTATTCTGGTAAACAATCAGATCCATGCAAGATAGAGAAGCCGATCAGAGAAGGTCATCTGCATTGAACAGTCCAGGGGACCAGGAAAGCCCCTTGAAGAAGCCCCTTGTAGGATTTGAGTTCAAAGTAGCCGGGGTCACCAAGGGCAGACACAGCGATCCAAGGTTCGGGAAGAGCTAGGGCAAAGACAAGGAGGTGGGAGATGGAGTGTCATGTTTGAGGAACTACAATGTTCTGTCTAGCTTTCTGGAGGGCCTTCGGGACAGCCTTGGTTTCAGCAGAATAATCACCACATGAATAATCAAGAATAAAATGACAGGAAAAGACAATGATGAATGTTGGAGGGGATGTGGGAAAACTGGGGCACTGATACATTGTTGGTGGAATTGTGTATAGATCCAGCCATTCTGGAGAGCGATGTGGAACTATGCCCAAAGTGATATCAAACTGTGCATCCCCTTTGTCCCAGCTGTGTTTCTGCTGGGCTTATATCCCAAAGAAATCATAAAGGAGGGAAAGGGACCCACATGTGCAAACATGCTTGTGGCAGCCCTTTTTGTAGTGGCAAAGAACTAGGAAAGGAGTGGATGCCCATGAATGGGAATGGCTGAATAAGCTGTGGTACATGAAGGTAATGGAATATTATTGTTCTATAAAAATGATGAACAGGCTGATTTTAGCAAATGGAGGAAAGATTTACATGAACAGATACTGAGCGAAACAAACAGAACCAGGAACACATGGTACACAGTAACAGCCAGAATGCGCGATGATCAGCTATGAAAGGCTTGGTTCTTCTCAGTGATTCAGGGATCCAGGGCAATTCCAGTAGACTGGTCAGAAAAAGCCCCCTGCAAACAGAAAAAGAACTAAGGAGACTGAATAGAAATCAACACATGCTGGGTTCATTTCTTTTTTCTGGTGTTTTTTTTTCCTCTCATGTTTTTTTTTTTTTCTTTTGTTCTGATTTTCTCACTTAACACAATTCATAAAGATGTGTATTTAAAAGTTAATGTTATCTATTTTTGATTTTTGAATATGAAAAATAAAGATTTTTGAAAATGAAGAAGAAAAGAAATGATGAGCAAACTGATTTCAGAAAAGCCTAGAAAGCCCTGCATGAGCTGATGCTGAGTGAAGTGAGCAGAACCAGGAGAACATTGTGCACGGTAACAAGATTATGTGATGATCGGCTGTGATAGAGTCGGCTCTTTTTAACTTTGAGGTGATCTGGGGTAATTGCAATAGACTTGGGATGGAAAATGCCATCTGCATAACAGAGAGAGAACTATGAAGATCGAATGGGGATCAGAGTATTCTATTTTCACTTTTTTGGGAGGTTGTTATTTGTTTGCTTGTTGTTTTTTTTCTTGTGTTCTTCTCCTTTTGATCTGATTTCCTTATGCAGTGTGACAAATATGGAAATACGTTTAACAGACTCGCATACAACGTATATCATATTGCTTACTGTTTTGGGGAAGGGAGAGGGAGGGAGGAAGAAAAAAATGGAACACGGTTTTGCAAAAACAAATATTGAAAACTATCTTTGCATGTATTTTAAAAATACTATTAAAATGATTGTGGAAGTAATAGGGAGCCATTGATTCTCACTGGACAGAGTGAGGGGAGGGAGATGTGATCAGACCCCGGCTTCAGGAAATCATTTTGGCAACTGATGAAGAAAGCATTGGAGTGGGGACAGGAAAGAGGCAGGGGGATCAGTTAGAAAGCTATTGCAGTCAGATCAGAAGGGGTGAGAACTTGAGCCAGGGAGTGGCTGAGTGAATGGAGAGAGAGCTGTTGAGAAGGTGGGAATGGCAAGATTTGGGAAAGGATTGGATATTTGGGGTGAGTGATAGTGAGGATTTGAGGGGGACCATTAAGACCACAGGCCTGGGTGGCTGATAGTGGACCTCTGGACAATAATCAGGGAGTTGAGAGGAATGGAGAGACAAATCAGTTCTATTTTGGACATGACGGCTTTGAGAAGCCTTCGGGACAGCTAATTCATGATGAGCAGGAGGCAGTAAGCGTTACAGGGACTTGAAATCAAGGGATTTTAATTATCTATGTACTTATTGTTCTCCCCTCACCCCCTTCCTCTCAGTAGAATATAAGGCCCCCGAGGGGCAGGAGCTGTGTTCTAAATCTGTGCCATGGTTTAACAAATTTTTGTTTTTGTATGCCCAGGATCTAAACCAGTGCTGCCCACATAGTAAATATTGTCCATTTCAATTAAATCTGAGACTCAGGCTTCAGAAATCCCTTGCAGACATGCCGGGAGCCAGCTCGGAGTCTAGTCTGCCAGTGCCAAGACCAGGAGTGATGAGCTCCAATTCGTCATGGCAGGACATTCAGTGCTTTCTGCCAGACAAATTGCCAGTTTGTTACTGACTGCATGAGCATCTCCAGGAAGCCTCACTCACCGGCCAGAAACTCCAGGCACTGGCATTAATTAGCTCCTAGAACAGTCCTCCACATCCAGTAGGTGTTCACTAAGCACGTACTTGTAAAAGAGAAGAATTTAGGGGCTTAATATAGTTTGGACTTTTGCATAGGAGGATGTGATCTCTCCACGATGGGGGTCCTCCTAGATCTTCTCCATTTGCTCAATGGCTATATTCTCAATCCAAAGAGGAGGTTGGGAAATGGTTTCTGAGAAAATCGTAGAATTATAATGACTTATAAGGGAAGTGTCCTAGAGACATTATTGTGTGTACAAAGACATTCTTTAACTGTAACTGGTTCCAATTGACTAAACACATGGCTGAGAAAACCAATTTTTTGACCGGCTCTCTTTTCTTCCAGAGGGCCTGAGTTAGGTTGGGCCACCAGTCTTGGCTAAGTGGCATCTGGGAAGGCTCAGAAGGAAAAAGCCTTCCAGCTTTCCACCCTGGGAAGATATATGACTCTCAAGAAACATGCTCGGCAACTTGTTTTTTTTTCCATTTATTTTTAGTTTCCGTCTTAGATACAGGGAGCAGGGAGTTGGAATCCAGGGGTATAACCACTCCTGGAAGAACATCCTAAGGAATGGGGTACACAGGCCCCAGTGTGTAACCTGGAATGCCATTCTAAGAGATGGAGGCAGATATCCCATGATCTTGTGACAAAAAGAGCCATCTATACCCAGAGAGAGGACTGTGGGGACTGAGTATGGATCACAACACAGCATTCTCACTCTTTTTGTTGTTGTTCATTTGCATTTTGTTTTCTTTCTTTTTTCTTTTTTTTATTATAGTTTTTATTTACAAGATATGTGCATGGGTAATTTTTCAGCATTGACAATTGCAAAACCTTTTGTTCCAATTTTTCCCCTCCTTCCTCCCACCCCTTCCCCACATGGCAGATAGACCAATACATGTTAAATATGTTAAAGTATATGTCAAATACAATATATGTATACATATTTATACAGTTATTTTGCTGCACAAGAAGAATCAGACTTTAAAATAATGTACAAATAACCTGTGAAGGAAATCAAAATGCATTTCATTTTCTTACTCATATTCTTTCCTTTTTGATCTGATTTTTCTTGTGCAACAAGAGAATTGTATAAATGTTTTTATATATTGGATTTAACATATATTTTAATATGTATAACATATATTGGATTGCATGCCACCTAGCGAGGGGGTAGGGGAAGGAGGGGAAAATCTGAAACACAAAGCTATGCAAGGGTCAATGCATATGTTTTGAAAATAAAAAGCTTAAAAAAATATGGAGGCAGATTTCCAAATAGTGGCTGGATGACTACTTGTTGAGTAAATGGAAGGGATAGATGGGAGAAGATTGGAATTGGTTGGAATAGGTGCCCAATGAGATCCCTCCGAGCTCTAAACCGGCGTGAAACTCACTGACAATGAGTCCCATCCAAAAATGGTATTGTTTGCTCTAGAAAGGTAGTGAGTTTCCTATCATTGGGTCTTTAAGTGAAGATTAAGGGAAGCCCATTTGTCCTGAATATCGCTGAGAGGATTCTGACTCATTTATCATGGGAATTCCCTTCCAGTTCTGAAATTTTGTGATGAAGTATCTAAGTCTGGAGATCTAAAAGCATCTATCTATAATAATAGAAAAATAAATGCTTGTCCCCCTGTGAATGTATGAAGTTGATGGTAAGGGAGATAAGGAGCAAATCTATAGCATCATCAATAAAACTGGGGAGTGAGGAAATGTGTTTATTACACATCCTTCCCAGACAAATTGGCTTTTTTTTTTTTTTTTTTTTTTTTTTTTTGCTATTTCTCACAAATGATGTTTTTTCTTCCAATTCTGGCTGGAAGGTGCTCCTTCCCTGCCTCCCTATCTGAAAATCCCAGCCAGTTTCACACTCCAGCTTAGATAGTGGAGCTCTGTGCTCCTCCAGAGCCATTTTCTTCCCACTCGCTTCCCATGCTTCCTTCTCAAACCAGCACTTCTCTTCATGGAAAGATGCGTCCATTAGTGGTTCATGCCCATGACCACCATGAACAAAACATCCCACCATTCCTTCAGAGATGCTCCATTCCCTTCTTAAAAGGCAAGCTCTTTAAGAGCATGGGCTCTCTGGCTTTTTGTATTTGTATACTTAATAATGCTTGGCACACAGTAAGTGCTTAATAAATGCTCATTTTTTTCACATTTCTCCATCCAATAGTTACAGAGTTGATTTGTTGAACAAACTCACAACATGAAAACCAGACAACCACATTTTTATTTTTGAAGTCTCGGTGTCTTGTGAAGAGGCAATCATAGCAGACCCCTGAGCCTTCTTTAACAAATAAGGAGCTCTTGGGGACCAGTTCCCATCAACATGGAAGCTTTGACTTGCCCATTTCCAGCCTGGGCCGGTTGGCCCCTCCTTAAGTGGCCAGGTGGCCCCTCCCCAATCTACCCCACCATGTTCCTGTGGTCTCATCACATTGAGTCTGGACCTGACTCTTCACAGCAACCTAGAACATCCAAACTCACGACCTCCCCTGCCTAGGGGCATCTGGGATCAAGGCCATGTGCTCTCACGGCAGCCATGGCCAACCATTTGTAGGGTGTTTTATAGTGGAAATTCCTCTCACTTATAACAAGTAACCTCATCCATTCGAGAGCTCTACAATCTAGATGGAAAGTAACCGTGAGGAGAGAAGGGGATGGGGCAGGACATGATGGGGAAAGGGGAAATTTGAGCTACAGCTGTTTGAAGCCAAGAATCCAGGTCTCCTGGCTCCCAGTCAGTATTAAAAGAGTGAGATCAATCAATCAACCAATCGGCAAACATTTCCAAGGCAACCAGGATGTGCCAGGCACTGTGCTTGGCATTGCCTGGCACAAAAGATGGCCTTTTCAGGACAGAAATGTCAGCAATCCCCATCTTTCTGGTGCAGATGCTGCACCTGTAAGTGATTACTGCCGAGATGACCCACAGGCTTCTGGTACCCATTTATTGTCCGTAGGAGAAAGCCTGAGGCTGGGTTTGCCAAGGAGGCTAAGTCACCGAGAACATGAGGAATTGGGGGGCAGGGGTGTACGCCCCTGTTCATGTCCATTCCTGGGGCCTTGCATGCAGTAGGAATCCAAAGTATGTGAATAGGAAGATGAGAAGAGCAGCTGACAGTGCCTTTCAGCAGAACCCTTACGTAATCCTCCGGGCCCCTCAGGATCAGGTCACCGTCCTGGGACGCCCTTTCATGTCCTTCCTAAAATGAGGTTCTCAGAACTAATCAGAGGGTCCCCGGTACGGCAGCTGAGATTAAATGTTACAGTCCTGGTCCTATTATCTTGGGGGACCCCATTGACACACAGTACTTGTGCCTCCCTTCTGCTTCTCCTTTCAGCATGGAGTGAAAGGACCAGAGAGGCCCCAGGTGGGAAGACCTGAGCTCAAAACTGGTTCAGATACTTACTGGGCAGATCCCTCACCCAGTCTGCCTCAGCTTCCTGATCGGAAATTGGGAATAATAATAGCAGGGTTAATGTTAGGATAAAGTGAGATGGTATGTCTAAAATACTTTGCTAAGTATTTTAACATTGTTCAGTCATTTCAGTCCTGCCTAACTCTTCCTGACCCCACTGGGGGGTTTTCTTGGCAGAGATACTGAGGGGTTGGCCATCTCCTTCTGCAACTCATTTTACAGATGGGGAAACTGAGGCAAATGGGGTGATGTGACTTGTCCAGGATCACCCAGCTAGGAAGTGTCTGAAGCTAGATGTGAAGTTAAGGCTTTCTGACTCCAGACCCAGTGTTCAGTTTACTGTGCCACCTTGTAGTGTGTAGCTGTGTAGTAGTAATAGCAGCAGTAATAGTAATAGTAGTAGTAGTAGTGGTAGTAGCAGCAGCAATAATAATAGCAGTAATGGCAGTAATAGAAGTAGTAGTAGTAATAGTAATAATAGCTGTAATGGAAGTAATAGCAACAGTAGTAGTAGTATTAATAGTCATTGTAATAATAGTAGTAGTACTAACAGTAGTAGTAATAGCAGTAGTAGTAGTAGTAATAATAGCAGTAATGGCAATAATAGCAGTAGTAATAGTAATAGCAGTAGTAGTAGCAGCAGTAATAAGAGCAGTAATAGCAATAGTAGTAGTAGTAGTACTAGTACTAGTAATAGTAGTAGTAACAGCAATAGTAATAGCAGCAGTAGTAGGAGTAGTAGCAGCAATAGGAGTAGTAATAATAGCAGTAACAGTAATAGCAGTAATAGCAATAGTAGTATTAGCAACAGCAGTAGCAGCAATAGCAGCAGTAACAGTAGCAGCAGTAGTAACTGCAATAGCAGTAATAGTAATAATGGCAGTAGTAGAGTAGCAATAGTAGTAGCAATAGCAGTACTAGTAATTGCAGTAGTAGTAATAGCAGTAGCAGTAGTAACAGTAATAATAGTAACAGCAACAGTAGCAGTAAGAGTAGTAACAGTAATAATAGTAGTAGCTGCTGCTGCTGCTGCTGCTACAATGTGACTAGAGGGCTAGGAGCTGGTGGAGCTCCGGGGAGTCGCCAGCACAGTCTCCCTTCTTGGTCTTCCCTAGCATCACTGGCTATTGGGTTCCTTAAGGCTTTATACACACAGGTCATTCTGGGGGTGTCTCAGTGCCTGCCCCCCTTTTCTGGCCTCTCTCTATCTCCCCCATCCCCTTAGCCCCAGGTGGCTGGGCTCCCACAGTGAGAGCCTCCTCAGCCAGGCTTCCTGGAGAAGCTGAGCACCCGACGTTCTGTTCTGTTCCAGGCTGGCCCTCCCCCCCCAGGCTGGTACATGAAGTTGCTTTATGGCTCAGAAAGGCTGGATTAAGAAAGGAGGGAGCAGAAGCCTCTGTGAGCCTGCAGAGAACGCCTGCTGCTCTTTCTGACTGCAGGAAGGGAATTCCTGTGAGGATCTGCCCACCCTCTCCATCTCTCTTGGACGGCAGGAGACATGTTGTCCCCCACGTCCCTTCCCACTCTCAGTACGGGCTGGGCTTCCCGCTCCCACCTAGGAGCCTCTCCCTTCCACTTCCCCCTCAGTCTCCCCTCTCGTCGGGAGGCTCCCAGCCTCTCCTTCCAACATCTGGTCTTGTGCCTCTTGGGGGCTGCTAGGACACCGCAGGCAGGGTCACCCAAGGGGAAGTCGAAAGCTGGCCATGTTTAGCCAGGAGAAGCGATGGCTGAGGGGATGGGATACACGATAGCTGTGTTCGGCTGTGTGCCAGCTATCACGGAGATTCTGCCTGTTTCACTTGGCCCCAGAGAGCCCAGCTAAGCTGCAGGAAGGCAAATTCTGCTTTAATAGAAGGAAAAACAGAACTTCCTGATGCTAAGAGCTGCCTGTCCCTGGCCACAAAGCTTCTGCAGGGAGTGAGTTCCTCATCACTAGAAGTAGTAAAGAAAAGCCTGGCTGAGCGCCTGGTGGGACTCTGGTTTAGGTCTGAGTTTTCTCCCAAGTCTGTCTCTACATCCCCTCTGGCGGATGAGGCCCACTGGACGGCTGGTCCGCTAACTTGACTTGTCACAGCCAGGAATTCCCCAAATCAATCATTTAGCCCAACACGCGTTAATTAACGATCCACTGAGCGCAAGTGGCCGAGGAGCCAAAAGCCAGGCTGACGGTGACCCCAAGAGCCTGCATTGGCTGGGGCTTCTGAAGGAGGCCGGAGTTCTGAGTAAGGCTGGTGATCATCCCACAGGCTGCTTGGGGAGCCCAGCTCTGCATCGGGCCGGACGTCTCGGTCTGTCCCGTGTCCCACAAACTCAAGGGAAGCTCCCACAGACGGACCAGGATACGACTGGTTAACGACACAGCAAAAGGGAAGAATTTTGCTCGCCCTCCCTGTCTGATCTTCCCACGGCCAGGAAGGCAGGACTGGGGCCTGTTCTAGAGGCCAAGGATGAAAGGGATCCTCCTGGGACACAAGCTGAAGCACCCGGGAAGGAGAAATACCTAGGACAGGATAGACAGGGTGCACCTGCAGCCCTTGAGATCGCTGGTCAGAATATAAGCCGTACTCAGCACCCAATGGAGCGCTAGACTCTTTCTCCAGGACCCCACGGTCATAGAGCTAGGACTAGAAGGGACCTCAAAGCCCATCTAATCCCACACCTTGAGGAGGAGGAGGTCCAGAGAGGGCCCATGATTTGCCCACAGTCATTTAGATTGTGGTGGTTCTCCTTGTTTTTTGCACCCAGTGGAGCCCCTCCACCTGTCCTTAGCATCCTAGACAAGCTCCCACTCCCCTCTCTTCTCAGTTCTGGGTCCCTCTCCTCCCCACAAAGTACTTTGTAGTGATGTCTTAAAATTGTATGCTGATGTTTGTGCATCTGTTCCCTCTCCCATAATTCCTGCAGAGCGAGGGGCTGTTTCTGGCGCCTAGGAGGGGCACTGCTTGGGCACTGCTCCCCGTCCTTGCTCATGGGGACGCTGGGCTGTCCCTGCCCTGGGTGCGGGACCTGCGGATCCAGCCAGGCCGGGGTTTGGCCCCTGGCTCTGTAGGCCGCTGGCCTTGTTATTGAAGCACACTAGCAGCTGGCCAAGGCTCACTGGAGTGTGCGAGGGCCAAGATGTGCCCGTCCGCAGCCCGGAGCAAACAAGGTTGGCTGTTCCTGTTTTCGAGAGCTCTATTTTTAGGCCTATTGGGCTCGGGAGGGAGGGAGGTAGGGAGGCAGGGAGGTCCGGGCCTGGTTTTGCTCCATTCACTTGGAGCAGAATCCAGAGCCGTCCAGCTGGGCCGGAGGAAGCTGTTTGGCAGTTGTTTTCACTAATCAGAAAGCCCGACTCCTGTTTTTGTTTTCCCTCTGAAATAAGACTTTTCAGGGTTCAGAGGCAGAACGTAAACAATTAGCAAGACGAAAACTTAACCTGAAAAAAATCCCGGCTTTGTTCTATCACTTTTCCATGAGATAATTCCCAAACAGGAAAAAAAAAAGTCACAGATACGCCTTGGCGGGCAGCCTCCGCATGAGTAAGTCAGGTTTCGAATGGAGGAAAACCTTTTGTGCACCGACTATTGTACAGCTCATGAAAAAATAAACTTTGGGCGGGTGCGTCAGATGTCGGGGGCAGGGCCGGGTGGGATGACGCCTGGCTGGGATTTCCGTGACCGGTGTCAGGTGTAGCCCCCTTCCCCCCCGCCCCCAGCTGGGCTCCCCAAAACCAGAGACAGGGGGACAAAGATTTGGGGAGGGGGGGAAGCTGACTTAGAGAGCCTTTCATCTAAAAAGATATTATAAGTGGTTTAATGTGCAATTATTAATATAAACAAATTAAACGGGCTTGAGATTATTTACATTTAATTAATTAACCTCAGTTTTAAAGGCAGCTTTTCATGGTGGACAGAGAGCTAGCTTCAGACGCAGGAGGCCCAGAAGTTCAGACTTTACCTCTGACATCTTGGCTGTAATTTAACCCCTCAGGGCCCCTAGGCAACCAGCCCATATTTTGAAGATGATAAATGACAGGGCAGGTGCCGATATCCTTGGGTTGAAGGATTTTCCTCCCTGGGAGTTCCCTGTTCCAATGAAATCCACTCCTCCATCTCCCCCCAACCCCCACTGCTCAGCCCAAGAGGGGCTTATGGGACTCTCTTTTTCCTCTCCCACTGAGGGGTTCTTATGAGCTCTGAACCAATAGAAGGTTCATGGCTCCTAAAGAAAGGAAACGCTCTCTTTTTCTGGAATTGGATCTTTTTGTATTCACCAGGAAGCTCTAGAGGCAATTGTATGAAACTTAGGTCATATCTAAAGGCCCCCCGAAAAGAAGAGGAAAAAGATCCTCAGTGTTCAATTAGGAGCAAGTGATGTATTTGTAAAGCCCTTAGAGTGCCTGGAATACAGTAGGCATTGCATAAATGCTTATTCCCTTGCCTTTCCTCTACTAGAGATTAGGTATAGGACAGCTATTTGTTTCTTTCCTACAGAAAAAATTATATTAGAAAAAAGTGAAGAGTCAAAAGTATTGAGAAAGACTTAAATATAAAGCAGGAACTCGTAAATTCTTCTTCTTCCTGGAGGGTGAGACTTGTACTCCCCAAATGAAGCATTTTGGTGGAACTGCCGACTCAGGGTTATATCTTTACCTTAGCCCTGAGCTGTCTCCCTCCAGACGTCTTCTGGGAACTGAGAGCCCCTTCCTGTTGTTGGGCTTTTATTTCACTAAGTGCTATGGTAACTTTTGGGGGCACCTCAGCTGGCCCCAAGTGAGGACCCCCCACCTGCTGACCCCTCGAAACATCCACCTCAGGATCACCAAAGTCACCTGTGCTTGGGAAAAAGAACACAACGATCTCAAACTAAATATCCAGTAGATATCATAACCTCCCCATGTCTAAAATCCAAATGGTCCTTCCCCCTACAGCTTCCCATTTGCTACGAAGGCCCTGCCCTTCTCCCAGTCCCTTGGGCTCACGAGCCCAGAGTCATCTCAAACTCTGCACTCTTCCCGTCTCCCCATAGCCAATATGGTACCAAAGCCGACCAATTCTCTCTGCAGTATGGCTCCTTGATTCCCCATCCGGCTGCACACCTTCATCCCTCATACCTGGCCCATTGCAGTAACTTCTGCCTCAAGTCTGTCCTGACACCTCCATTCAGTCACAAAAGGGATTTTCCTAAAGCACAGGACTGACCGTGTCACCCTTCTACTCCATAAATACCCATGGCTCCCTATTGCCTCCCAGATCTAATTTTTTCAAATGCTGTTTGGCTTTCAAAGCCCCTCATAACCTGTCCCCTCCTACCTTTCCAGTCTCCAGACCTTCCTCATCATAGATGCTCTTCAACCCAGTGAGTCCGGCTCTTCTATGAGTAAGACCTTTTATCTCTTGCTTCTAGGCATTCTCTCTGGCCACACTCCCTCCCTGGAGCCCTCTCCTTTCCATCTATTCCAAAGCCAACTGCTGACTTAAAGAAAGTCCCACCTTCTACAGGAAGCCTTCCTCTCTTAACTCTCTCAATTATCATGTGCATAGCTTGCTTTGTGTATACTTGTTAGCATATTGTCTCCTTGGTTAGGTTTTAAGCTTCTTGAAGGGGATAGGATGCTAACTTTTGCCTCGTTTTGTATCCCCAACACTTAGTACAGTACCTGGCAAACAGTAGGCACCTCATTAATGTTTTTTGGATTGTTTTGGTTTGCTTTTATCCTCAACCCCTAGAGGGAAGTCTGAGCAGAAAGGAAGGGCTAGATCCCAGAGACAGGAAGGTAGAGAGCCCAGCAGGGAGTGGAGTTAGCCCTTTTTCATTTTAATAGTTTAATTTATTATTTACTTTAAACATTCTTTTCTTTTTACATTTTGAGCTCCAAATTCTCTCTGTCCCACTCTGGCTCCCACCCATTGAGAAGGCGAGCAATGTGATATCAATTATACATGTGAAATCATGCTAAACACATTTCCATATCAGCCATATTTTTTTTTAAGCAAGAAAAATAAAGAAAGTGAGAAAATCATACAGCAATTTGCCCTTGGAGTTCGTCAGTTCTCTGTCTGGAGTTGGATCCAACTTTTCCAGCCTTGGGAAGGATCTTAGATCATCGCATTGGTCAGAGTAGCCAAACTTTCCCAGTTGGCCATTCTCCCCACACTGATATTCCTGTATACAGTGATCTTCTGGTTCTGCTCGCTTCACTCCGCATCAATCTTAGAGGTTTTGCCACGCTTTTCCGGCCCCGTCATTCCTCACAGCCCCATCGTGCCCCCTCACAATCAATTACTCCTTTTGAAATCTGTAGAGCAGGCGACACTTTCCAAGAGGCTCCTTAAACTAAGGTTTAAACTTTAAACCTTTCAGATTTTGTATCTGTGTGTCCATCAGCTGGCACAATGCCCATCACAAGTAGGCGCTCTGCTGCTTGTTGATTGAAATATCTACAAAATAAATTCAGGGTAATTTTGTAAAACAGAGTGCCCGTCTGTTCAGCAGTCCAAGGAGAAAGAAGCTGAATTTCAGACAAGGTCTGCCTGAGGTCACACAGCTAGTAAGAGATGGAGGGAGAATTTAGCTCCACCTCTATCCTGACTCCAAACTCTGTTTATTTAAACTCCCTGTTTCTCTGAAAGAAGCTCCTAGGACTCAGTAAGAAAACACATTTGGGGTTTTCAGGGATAGAAATTAATGAAAGTCATTTTCAAAGCTAGCAGACCAACAAATAAAATATTAGTTTAGAGAGTTGGGTATTTGCTCTTGACTGAGCCATGGCTAAGAATCTGGACACCTGGTGGAATTCTGTGGAGGTGATAGAACTGCAGATTCTAGATCTTCCTTTAGCCCCAGGAATAGACAAATATTGGGGGAGGCAGCAGGGAAGGGAGGACACTGCTAGGGAAAGCAGCCTGGAAAGGAGATGCCCCAGTGATGAGACTAAGACATATTGTCATGTGGGGCCAGTGAAAGAAAGGAAGAAAGAAAGAAGGAAGGAAGGAAGGAAGGAAGGAAGGAAGGAAGGAAGGAAGGAAGGAAGGAAGGAAGGAAGGAAGAAAGGAAGGAAGGAAGGAAGGAAGGAAGGAAGAAAGGAAAGGAGGGAGGAAGGAAGGAAGGAAGAGAAAGAAAGAAAGAAAGAAAGAAAGAAAGAAAGAAAGAAAGAAAGAAAGAAAGAAAGAAAGAGAAAGAAAGAAGAAAGAAAGAAAGAAAGAGAAAAAAGAAAGAAAGAAAGAAAAGGAAGGAGGGGGAGAATGAAGGAAGAAAGGAAGGAAAGGTGAAAAGGTAAAAAAAAGTGAAGGGAAAAAAGGAAGAAACTTTTTACTAATTTTATTAAGTGTCTACTATGTGCAAGATCCTGTGCTAAGTGCTTTACACATATCATCTCATTTGATCCTCATAACAACCTTGCAAAGTATGTGCTCTGATATCCCCATTTTACAGTTGAAGAAACTGAGGCAGACAGTGCCAAGCCCTTATCCAGGATCACACTGCTAGTAAGCATCAGAGGAGACATTTGAATTCAGGTCTTCCTGTTTCCCAGGCTACATGCTCTACCCACTGCATCAGCAGTTGCCTATATAACCATCACTCATATCTTTCAAAATACTTTGAATTTTACAAAGCACTTTCCTCAAAACAGCCTTCTAAGGTAGCTCCAAGTATTTTAAACTCCATTTTTCAGATCAGGAAACTGAGGTTCACAGAAGTTGTGCATTCAATCACATAACTAGTAAGTAGCAAAATTAGAATTTGAACCCAGATCCTCTCCACCATTTTGCCATTTTATGGTCAAGAAAACTGAGAGCACCTTGAAATGGATTGCCAAAGACCTGTACTCTCATCCATTACTTAGTGCCGCTAGGTTACTCATTCTATAGAGACCTGGAGTCAGCAAGATGAGTTCAAAAGCTTCCTCATTTACTTCCTAGCTATGTCCTACTCTGAACAAGTCACTTTACCCCATTTGCCTCAGTTTCCTCATTTGTAAAATGACCCAAAGAAGGAAATAGCAAAACCAGTATTTTTGCTGAGAAAAATCCAAAAGAGGTCACAAAGAGTCAGACATGACTGAACAATAAAAAATCCACTGCTGAAATAGTCAGTACTGGCCTAGATAGCATTTATGCTATTATTATTTTTTTATATTATTATTATTATTATACTGTCAAGTTGCTTTAAGCATCTCTTTCCCACCAGATTGGATTCCCATGCATAAATATCCTACTATGTGTAGGATTAGGTTTTTCTTATTAACCCCCTCCCCCAACCTAGCCCGGTGCCTAGCACACATTAGCCACTTAATAAGTACTTGGTGAATGACTAACAACCTGCTTATTTGGTTCTTTCCGTCAAACAACCAGTCAGCCCCATTATAAAAAAAATAATGAAAATAAACAAACAGGCAACCCAGTGGTTTGACTGAATTGTTCCCTTGTTTGCCTGGGTTTACTTGTCAAATTCAGCCAAAAGGATGGAAGCAGCGCCTTCCTGTAGACTCAGCCAGAGACCTGTGAGTCAATAATTGCCCTGTTTACCATCCTGGTCCCCTTGGGCTGTGCCTGCCTCCGTTTGTCACCAAACACTGGAAGAAAAACAGAAAAGTCCTCCTGTTTTCCAGCCCCCAAATATTTGGCATCTTGTAGACAAAACATACAGATTCCTGATAATATTTATGGAGTGTGGAAAGGGCTGTCCTATAGAAGGGGGAGCCTACTTGTTTCTCTATCATTTATTGATCCATCCATTCCTCCATCATCTGTCCCACCACCCATCTGTATCCATTTATTTTTCATTATCATCTGCCCATCATTCTCTCTCTATCACATTTCTGTCTACTTATCTTCTGTGGGTATCCATCCATCTATTCACCCATTCATCTCTCTGTCATCTGTTTATCCATCCATATGATCATCTATCTACCTATCATTATGATCATCTATCCATTGCCTATCTACGCACATCTGTCTATCTGTCATTGGGTCATTTGTCCACCCAACTTCCATCTGTCTTTCCATCAACTTTAAATAACAGAAGCAGGACCAAAGGGCAAAATTTATGAGGAAACACAAGTAGGAACAAACTGTTCTTAGCAATTAGTCTTGAGCTGTCTTCCAAGGCAATGTTCTCTCTCACCCCGGAGCCCTTCAAATGAAACTTCCATTACCACTGGCAACAGGAGGTCTCCAATGGCGTCCCCGAATTGGGACCGAACCTGGCTCTATTCAAAAATGCTGTCAGTCGACAATTCTTGTGAAAAAGAATGGGCATTTCAACGGACTATCTGCTCAGAATAATGACATAGCATGTCGTGGTTGGTTCAAAGCTTACAAGAGTTTAGGAAGGTTAATGGGAACCCAAAACAAAAAACAATAGAGGTAATAATTCTATTCAGTTCAATTCAGCAAAGGCTGTCCCCTAGGGAAAGCAATTTGCTGGGTGCAGGGACCACAAGGACAAAAGAAAGAAATGAGATTCCCTGCCCTCAAAAAGCCTATATTATAATGGGAGGGAGGGAGGATCCAACCTGGCTACATGTACATATACATCATCAAATAAATGCAAATTTATACAAGGCATTCATAATGATAATGACAATAACAGGACAGCTAGGCAGCATAGTAAATAAAGTACCGGATCTGGAATGGGGAAGCCTAAGATTCTAGCTGTGTGACCCTGGATGTAATCCTGTTTATCTCAGTTTCCTCATCTGTAAAAATGAGCTGGAGAAGGAAATGGCAAACCACTCCAGTCTGACGGCCAACAAAATCCCAAATGGTTTCACAAAGAATCAGGTACCACTGAGACAACTAAACAACAACAATGACAATAATAACAATAATAAAAAGTAATACTTATGTAGAGGTTAACATGTGCCAGGAATTGGGCTAAGCACCCATCATCATTGTCATTATTATCACCTCATTTGATACTCACAACAACCCAGGAAGGTGCTCTTACTGTCCCCATTTTATAGATGAGGAAACTGAGGTAAATTAGAAGTTAAGTGACTTATACAAGATCACATTTTCTGGATTTGAACTCATGTCTTCCTGATTCCAGATCTGGCATCCTATCGCCGGCACCATCTAGCTGCCCAAGTCTGATCTTGTCACCCCAATATTCAC
Organism: Antechinus flavipes; assembly: GCF_016432865.1. Lineage (NCBI taxonomy): Eukaryota > Metazoa > Chordata > Mammalia > Dasyuromorphia > Dasyuridae > Antechinus > Antechinus flavipes. The sequence goes on from NC_067401.1 coordinate 459,565,548, forward strand.
TAAGTGACAGTGGATCTCTGTTGCTTCCAGGATCAACTGTACAATCGTCTGGCACAGAAAACTATTCATTACGTGTTCTCTCCTCTCTTTTTTTACACTTTTCACCCCTTCTGCTGCTCAGTAATCCAGTGGCAAGAGCCTCCTGGCTGTGCCTCCCACAAGCTACCCCATCTCCCACTTTCAGGCACGTTTCCTGCCCTTGCCCCTTCCTGGAATACTCTCCATCCTCATCTCTCTCCTGGCTTCCTTTAGGCCCCCTTTCCTGCTCTTCCTTCCTGTTCTTCTTCTTCTCCTCTTTATTTTCTCCACTTTGTTGACATTTGTACAGTTGTTGGTGTATTGTCTCCTGCATTAGACTGTGAACTCCTGGAGAGCTCTTTGTAATTTGTCTTTCTTTGTATTCCAAGGGCTTAGCATGGTAACTGACACATAGTAGGTGCTTAATAAATGCTTCTTGACTCATTATTCCTTTCCCTCCCCACCTAGCTGAGGAGTTCAGCTCTTACTTTTTGGAGAAAACTGAGGCCATTTATTCTGTGACCCTCTTCTCCCTTCTCTCTCTTTTTTCTTTCTTTTTTTCTTTTTTTACTAAGGCAAATGGGGTTAAGTGACTTGCTCAAGGTCACACAGCTAGGTTCTCCCTTCTTTTTATCCTGAAAACTTCTGAAAACATGTCCCGCTCTCCTTCCTCCAGCCTCTGATTTCCCTCCCAGCCCCTTTCCTCGTACATATAATCCCTAACCTCTCTCCCCTCTCCATTCTAAGCCATCCTCTTTCTCCCTTCATTCTTCAAGCTCTTCCTTCCACCTAGTTTCCTCCATGCTTTCTTCAAATGCACCCTCATCAGCCCCAATCTTATTTTTAAAGGACCTCCTCAGACCCTGCCATCATCTTAGAGTTTGCCCTATATCCTTCCTTCTCTTCTCAGCTGAACAAGCTGGATCCCCCCTCAGCCTTCCCTTCTCTCTACTCACTTCTCAGGGCTTGGTGTCCGGCTTCATCCCTCACCCGACACTACTCTCTCCACAATTCCCAGTGATCTCTTAATAGCGGTCCAGTGGTCTGTCCTGGGGGCTGATCCTTCTGCAGCCAGCAGCTGCATTTGATTTTGTGACCACCTTCCAATGCTCTCTGCTCTCCGGACTCTCCTTCTGTCTCTAGGATTTCTCCCCTTTGCTGCCTCCTTGTGCCTTAATTGTAGGTGTTCTGCAAAGCTGTGTCTGAGACCCTTTTGTCTCGGTAACCGTCATCTCCCGTGGGTTTGGCTCCATGGGGGCGGCTCCTTTGAGTACACAAGCCCTGCCCTAGGCTCTTTTATGGACTTCAGCTCAGTATCACCAACGGCTTAATGAGAATGTCAAATTGGGTGTCCAAGAGACAACTCACTCAACCAATTCCAAATGGAAGTCTTTGTTTCTCCCCAAACCCTACCCTCTTCTACACATTCCTAGGCTCTCCGAGCACCGTCGTTACCCTGCGCTTCGATTTATAACTTTCAGATATCTAGTCCTCGCTTCTCACTTCCCAGGATCTCGCGAATGGGATTGCCTCCATTTGCAGGCGCCATATTTGTTCAAGTATTACCTCTTACCTAGATTATTGAAACAGCACTCCACTTTCCTTCCTCCAATTCATCTATCACAGGGCTGACAAATAAAGCTCAGATCTATCCAGGGAACATCCCTGCTCAACTCCCAACGCCTCCAGGAAAAAATATTCTCCTCTGTCTAGCTTTTCAAAGCTCTGGACAACTTAACCCCAGCCAGACTCGGTGATCAGAGATCTCCTTCTCCTTATCTGCACAGTCTCCAGTCAAACTGGCCTTTGCTCTGGTCTTCACACTTAATAGAGGATCTTTCATCTCTGAACCTTTGCTAGGGCTGTGCCCCCCACCTGCACAGATAGGGGATACTTGTGCTCTCACCTCCAAACTTCTCAACTTCTTGTTATGGAATTCTTTTTTGTTGTTGTTGTTGTTTTGTTGAAGGTTTTTTTTTTTTAATTTTCAAAGCATATGCAAGTATAATTTTTTAACATTGACCCTTGAAAAATCTTGTGTTCCCATTTCTCCCCTTCCTCCCATCTCTTCCCCTAGATGGCATGTAATCCAATATGGTAAAAGCACATGTTAAATCCAATATAAATTCATACATATTTATACAATTATCTTGCTGCACAAGAAAAATCAGGTCAAAAGGGGAAAAATGAGAAAGAAAATAAAATGCAAACAAACAACAAAAAGAGGGAGAATGCTGTATTGTGATCCACACTCAGTTGCCACAGTCCTCTCTCTGGGTGATGGCTCTCTTTGTCACAAGACCATTGGAACTGATCTGAATCACCTCACCATTGAGAAGAGCCACGTTTCGGAACGATTTTGTTCCTTCCGATGTTGGTGGGGATTGTTCTTCTGCCTTTTTATGCGCTCTGTGGTCTTCCATGTGAGATTGGGATCAACTTGGGAGGAGGGATCCTGGTATTCCTAGAGCTTGGCCCAGGACCTAGAACACAGTAGGTGCTTAATAAATACTGATTGACTGATACTGCTCAGGATCAGTTAGAACGTCCCTCCAGAGATACACCCCATTCCTGCCGCCCACCCAGCTGGGGTAGAGCTTACCCATGCCCATGCCCATGAAGCTGGGCACGCTCCAGTGTACTAGACACGTGGCAGCTTTCCCACAGCATCCCAGGGATACTGGTGCATAGGACGGTCAAATTCAGATGTGTGAGGATTCTCACTCCACACCCTTCCTTTGTGGACCCAGAAGGCTGTGCTAGAAAGAGTAGGGGACATGTACCCTAGAGAGGCCGATTTCAGCTCAGGAGAGGAAACAGCTTCCTTACTGTTAAAGCTGAGAGTGTATTAGGATGCAGTGGGAGTCCATACGTCCCAATTAATGGAGTCTGCCTTTGTCAAGGGAGTTTTGTCCATCAGTTAGGGGGCAGGGGAAGGGAGGAAAGAAGTGGGGAGAAGAGGGGAGGGGTGGGAAAAGGAAGGGGGAACACAGCTGAAGGGAGTGGAGGGGAGGAGAGGAAAGAGGAAGAGGGGGGATGGAAAGGAGAGGGGGGAAAGGGAGGGAGATGGAACAGCAGAGAAGGGAGATCAGAGCAGTGTGACCTTTCATAAGTTATGCCTCCCTGTGCCTCAGTTTCCCCATCTGTAAAAGGAGATCAGCCTCGAAGACTGCCAAGATCTTGGTCTATCTCTGAGGCCCTACTTCCAGCCGCCCTGTCCCTGGGAGAGGTTTCTGGGCCGCTTCTTGGTCCTGCTGGCTGGAGGCCCACTGGGTGACTTTTCTGGAGCCCCTGTTTGCTGGTGTGGTGGCCCAGTGGGAACCTTGAACGGAGGCAGGGGGACAGGCACAGACCCGCCTGGCCAGGAGCAGCTCGTGGGAAGCAGATTGAATGTCCGCTGAACTCTGGGACCTGCCAGGTAATTTCCCCGAGGCTGGAAGCCTGGTTGCCAGAGCTGGGTCGTGTGCACCGGGCCATCTGGGGCCGGCAGTGGAGGGAAGTCAGCACATAGTTCTGCGCTGAGGTCCATTTCCCAGCGGCTCGGGCCGTTGTGTTGTGTTTTGTTTTAAAATGAAACAAGACCAATCCAAGCGGTTTCTGTAAACAGGCTGCCTTTGACAGAAACCACAGCTCCATCCCCCGGGGACGGGGCTCTATCTCTGGGCCGCCAGCACCAGCAGCTCCCCTTCTCCTGGAGTCCCTGCCCGTCAGCTGTGGGCCAGCCACTTCCTCTCCCCCCCCCCCCCAGATCAAGTCACGCCGGAGGCCCAGTGAATTCCAGAGCCCCCAGACTTCTGAAGGGAAGCTCTCCTGGAGCCTGGCTGCGGGGCCAAGGGGCCTGCCTCAGCAGTGTGGCCCCCTCCCGCCCTTCTGCCCTCGCCAACCACAACCTCTTCCTTCCTTCCTTCCCCTTTCATCAGCTTCCAAGCCTCTGTGGGCACTTTTTTCCTTACTCTATTATAGGGCTGCTCTTCGGAGTAAATGGAGCAGGAGACCACCCTCCCCTCCCCACAGGGGGCTTCAGGGGGCATGGAGGGCCTCAGACCCCCGGAGAACATCCCGTCCTGCAATTTCTGTTCCCAAGAGACCATGACCTTCTGGCTGACAAGGAACGGAGAGTTCATAGAGTCCCAGGGTTACATGGGACCTCAGAGGGAAGCTCATAATAACAACAGCTTCGCAGAGTGCTTTAAATTCCACAATGGAGTTTACCTGTATTATCTCATTAGAGCCTTGCAACAAGCCCAGTTTTCAGATGAGAAAACTGAGCTTAAATAAGTTAAATGCCTGGAGCAGGATCCCCTCGTCTCAGACAGGATTTGAACTCAGACACTCCTGGGTCCAGGACAGACACTACCTGCTTTGTCACCTACTTCAATAAGGATGGGATGACGTGGAAAGCTCTGGATTTCACAGGACCAAGGTTCAAATCCGGGCTCTCACACAAGTCTCCCGATCTTCGCATAGTTTGGGCTTCCTTATCCATGTGATCAGGGAGTTGACCTGGCCAGCCTGGGGGTCAGCTTCGAGTCTCTCTCTGCTCACCTGAAGGGATTATCTGCTCACCTGAAGACTTCCAGTCAGGAGCCGCCTGCCCCCCCTCCCTGGGCAGCCCAGGACTCGTTAGTGGCTGGTCATTCAGTCCTGTCTCACTCATCTTGACCCCATTGGCGGGTTTCTTGGCAAAGAGACGGGGGTGCTTCACCATTTCCTTCTCTTACTCATTTGAGAGATGAGGAAACTGAGGCACACAGGGTGACTTGCACGGAGAATCCCAGCTAACGAATGTCTGAGGCTGGATTTGAACTCAGGTGGTCTTCTCTTCCTGACTCCAGGCCTGGAGCACTATTCACCATTCCTCCGGGCAGTCTGCATTGAACAGATTGGGTTCCTAGAGACCGAGTGATACCTTGAGTAACAGGGGTAATGCGGCCCCGTGCACTGTTTACAGGCCCCTACCGGTGTGCTACCCACTAACAATCAGGCAATAGATTGATTCAGTTAACTCAGCTGATGAAATAGCAAGACTAGAGTTCCCAGATAATGCCCCCCCAAAACTGGATCGTACTCCCCACAAAGACGCAAAGCGTTCATGAAAAGGGCGGACGCAAACGTCAGAGTCAAGGGCAGTCAGGCACTGCGGGCTAAGTGTGTAGCTGAGACGACTCGAAACTCTTGGTATCCCAGGGCCCAGAGCCCCGTTCTCTTTGTAATGGCCACAGGAGGTTCTTGTTGGCCGCAAAGGGTTTTCTGGGAAAGTTGCACACCTGGGTTCCCGGGGGTTGCTCCTCTCTATAACCAACTTTTTTCCTCTGCTTCCAGAGTCACCTTTTTTGGAATCTCATCCCTCCCTTGGATGAGTCCGTTTGGAGTGTGTCTCTGCTTCCCAACAATGTCTCCTAAACTCCAAGGTCAGTGTGAGAGTTGGGAGGGAAAATGTGGTTTGAGAAGAGAGAAATTTCCTTCTCCTTCCCTGAAGGGGTTTCTTTCATCGATCGCTTCCAGCCTTCACTTTCTCCCACTCTCCACTCAAAATGCTTCCATTCATTCAGAGCTTAGCTAATTAAAACCCCAGAGGGATCAAGAACATTGAGACATCTTTTACAGTTAATTTAACACCTCATTAACACCTTGTCTTTACATTCTGGTCTTTCAGTGATTCTATCGACCTCCTGCATTACAAAATAATGCAAAGTCATTTAAATAGGAAAAGAGTGTTCCAAATGGCGTTGGGGTGAAGAGAAAGACTTTTGTAGAAGGGGGGCCTGAGCTGTGCTTTGGTAGCAACTGGAAATTCTATCAAGTGTATGAGAAAAGGACCAAAATGTCCAGCGAGGAAACACTGAAAGGAATTATTGATCATCCTGGTTCTGTCAGTGAAGCATTCTACTTAACGGGAATGAAAATAGATCCTATCCTAAAGGAGATCTAAAGAAGCTAAATCAATGAGGCAAGGTAGCAGGATACAGCGGGAGTGCTAGCTTTGGAGTCAGAAGACCGAGTTCAGATCCTCTCCCCACCACTAAGTGTCCATGTCACCTCAGTTTCCTTCTCTGAAAAATGAGGGGGTTCCAGTTCCAGTTATAAAATCCTTTATTATCCTATATATAGAGAACCTGGAGAAGAAACTCCTCTTGAAAAATAGTTTACATTAACTAGGACATCATGAAATATCAGTTGTGTTGTCTTTAAAATATGTGTGTATCTAATACATTGTTGGTGGAATTGTGAACGGATCCAGCCATTCTGGAGAGCAATTTGGAATTATGATCAAAAGGTTATTAACTGTGCCTACCCTTTGATCCAGCAGTGTTACTTCTGGGCTTATATCCCAAACAGATCTTAAAGGAGGGAAAGGGACCCACATGGGCCAAAATGTTTGTGGCAGCCCTGTTTGTAGTGGCTAGAAACTGGAAAATGAATGGATGCTCATCAATTGGAGAATGGCTGGGTAAATTGTGGTATATGAATGTTATGGAATATTATTGTTCTGTAAGGAATGACCAGCAGGATGAATACAGAGAGGCCTGGAGAGACTGACATGAACTGATGCTAAGAGAAGTGAGCAGAATCATATCATTGTACATGGCAACAGCAAGTTTATATGATCGATTCTGATGGACGTGGCTCTCTTCAACAATGAGATGATTGATACCAGTTCCAATGATCTTGTGATGAAAAGAGCCATCTGCACCTAGAGAGAGAACTGTGAGAACTGAGTGTGGATCATAACATAGCATTCTCACTCTTTTTGTTGTTGTTTGCTTGCATTTTATTTTCTTATCCATTTTCTTTCCTTTTTGTTCTGATTTTTCTTGTGCAGCAAGACTTTTTCTCTTTTTTTAATTTTATTTTTTTATTATATCCTTTTATTGACAAAACATATGCATGGGTAATTTTTCAACATTAACCCTTGCAAAAATTTCTGTTCCAACTTTCCCCCTCCTTCCCTCCACCCCCACCCTAGATGACAGGTAATCCCATACATGTTAAATAGGTTAAAGTATATGTTAAATACTATATATATATATATATAATTGTCAGCAAGACCTTTTCTATGAGAGGTCAATGTTAAAAAATTATCCATGCATATGTTTTGAAAATAAAAAGTTTTAATAAAAAAAATAAAATATGTGTGTATGCATACATATATACACGCATATTAAAACATATGTGGGGATATATATGTGCCTATATGTGTATATGTATTTATACACACATACACATATGTATGTGGGTGTGTAGTTATATATAGGCATGGGTGAAGAGGAGAATTCTCGGGGTGGGAATATTGGGAAGATGTCTGGCTCTGGAAAAATAGGGAAAGAATATAAGTATTGTTTCAGGAAGACCTGAATTCAAATGTGGTCTCAGACACCAACTAGCTGTGGGACCCCGAGCAAGTCACTTAACCATGTTTACCTCAGTTTCCTCACCTGTAAAAATGAACTGGAACAGGAAATGGCAAACCACTCTAATATCTTTGCCAAGAAAATCCCACATGAAGTCGTGAGACACAACTGGACAATAACAACAAAAAAGAAAGGAAAGGATTAAGTTGGGGATTTTGATTGTTAGCTTCTATGTTGTTCCATCTTCTGTCCAGCTGCCCCAAACCTGAAGCCAGAGAAAGGCTGAGCTTTTCATTTTCGTTTCTTTTTTTATACTCTTCTGCTTACCACATTTTCTTTTATGAATTTCAATGGAGCTGTGAGCTCAACAAGTGAGGTTGCAATCCATCCAAGCCATCGTGCTTTCTTCTACCGTATGACTTTATTGCATGTGCTCAGATAAATTCTCCATGGGTGGTTCTCTACCTCCCTCAGCAAGTGAGGTGGGGGGCCCTCTTCTCTTGGCTTTACATGGGTGACAAAGGGAACACAAAGGCTGCCTGTCCTTCTCCTACATGACTGCAGGCTCCTACATAGGAGGCTCTTGTCCCTTGATACACCAGAACAATTTCCTCCCTCCCCACAAAACCCCTTCATCTGTGGGGAACCCTCCACTTGGACTCTGCATTGGGCACCATCCAGGAGAGCAGCAAATGCCTTTGGGGAGCATACGGTTTTATTTCTCGCCTGCTCTTTGTAACTAGAACACCCCAGAGCAGAGATGTGATAATAAAAATCAAGCTGCATCTAGCATTGTAAAGTTTAGCAAGCATTTTACATGGTAGTCTCAGCTGGGAGGTTAGTGCTACAAGTCTCCACTTTGTAGCCGAGGAAACTGAGACATGGAGAAGTTAAAAGCTACCTAGATTTCCCGTGCTTGCATGTCTGAGGCAGTATTTAGACCCACATCTCCTAGACTTCCATTGGAGGACAGGACCCACTGTACCATCCTTGTGGTCATGAAGTTCTAAGGATTCCATTGAGTTCAGCGTTCCAACAAGCATTTATTTCTTGTGTAATGTTTGTTCTGGAGCTCCTTTCCCAATCCTCCCTCTAACTACTAGATCCACCTTCCTGAGAGTAGCTACTCTATCTTCCCTGAGGGTCCTAAGGTTAAACCCTACGGAGTTGAGGGTGATTTTTCTGGTACTGGAGTTTACAATCCCCTAATAATTATTAGTTGAAATCAATTTGTCAGGCTGACAGTTTTTAGAAAGAGGTATTTATTAAGGTGGCATAAGAATTGTTGATACTAAAAAATCTTCCCTAAAGTCTGTGATATACGGTGTCAGTCAGTCAATGAGCATTTATTAAGCACCTACTAGATGCCAGGCAGACAGCTCAATGGTGCGATGGATAGAGTGCCGGGCTTGGAGTTTGGAAGACTCTTCTTCCTGAAGTTCAAATCTGGTTTCAGGCACTTGCTAGCTGTGTGACTTTGGGCAAGTCACTTAACCCTGTTTGCCTCATCTGTCAAAAGAACTGGAGAAGGGAATGTAACCACTGCAATATCTTTTCCAAGAAAATCCCAAATGGGGAGAATTGGACGTGACAGAACAGCTTCGATTTCCTAATCTGTGTTAACCAATAGGGGGCATTACCAACCACTCACCTTATCCTATTTATACGCACCCTGTCAGGTATGGATTTAACGCTTTCTTGAGGGAGTAGGGAGAAACAAAAGCACAAGCTCTCCTTGGCTCTTAAGAGCAGGCCATGTTCCTCTCTCCGGTGGCTGTTTTCCTTTCACTGGTCTAGGTGTGGCTACTGTGGAATCCAATCCAAATGAGCTCTTTAACTTTCACCTATGGGAAACACTCACACCTTTCCTTTACCTGTGATATTTCATGGAGCTCAGTCACACAGTCTCTGCATAAGGAAATGACCATGCAAACAGAGAGATATGCATGCAAACTGCACAGTGTTTCACTCTTTCCACAACTTACCATTTGATTTACACTAAGGCTCTCTCCAACCATTGCATTCAGTTTCAGTCATTTTCAGTCTGACTCTCTGTGATCCCATTTGGGGCTTCTTGGCAGGAACAGGTGGCCATTGCCTTCTCCTGCTCATTTCACATATAAAAAATTGGAGGCACAAAAGGTAAAATAACTTGGCCAGTCACACAACTAGTAAGTGTTTAAGTCTGGATTTGAACTTAGGTACTCCTGACCCTACTCCTAGCATTCTCTCCATTTCCCCACCAGCTGCCTGACCTCCTCTGACTTCGTGGTCCAAGTTTTCTTCCTGCTTTTGTTTTCTCTAAAATCATTTCCACTTAATCCCAGAGTATTTCTAGGGCTATAATAGTAGAATGGGGTAGTCGCAGCTCCACTCTCACTGATGGAGAAAACAATTGTTACAAAAATGTTGGTCGATCTTTTTTTGTCTATTTATTTCCATCCTTTATAGTTTCCTCCTAAAACACTCTTGGGATGGATCTGGCTAAATTGATTCTCCTGCCAAGCTTTCTTTAAACTTGGTTTTCCTTCCCTTTCTATATCTGTTTTCCAAAGCAATGCTGCTCATATTCTCGCAACAACATCCTCCGTCGGATTCTACAAATGATTTCATAGTCAAAAATGGCACCGGCTTGCCCGCCAAATTTCTCTTCTTGTTCAGACTTTGCTTTTTGAAGCTTTGTGGAGCTTTCGTGGCCTCTTCAGCGTGGCAGCTGATTTAGTTACAGAGGTTTAATATCAGCTACATTTCCTCAATAAACTCAGGGTGAAAATCCCTTCAGCCAAGACAGAATAGTCTTATGGTCTTGTCCAGTCACATTGGAGTACCAGGATGTTGAATTATGTGCTATGGGGCCAACGGCCAGCGCCTGGCCAAGGTAGGACGTGACCCCTGGTTTTTCTGATGCTGTGAGTGGCTCATGCTGCATCTCTGTAGCATCGATACCTTGTTGAAATAAGGAAAGGCTGGCACTGTTTGGATCACACACCTTGTTTTATTTTTTTTCTGATTTGGTACGATTTTGCTCTAAAATGTCAGTGTTTTGACTATACAAAGATAACCAACTTGGCAATGACTTTCTTTATACATTGGCAATCATGTGTTATTCTATTATCTTTTTTTGTGTGTTGTTTTTTAGGGAAGGACCTCTAAAGAAAGGATCCACAATATTTAAGAGTAAGAATTTTGTCAAGTTTCCAAATCTTTGGATCCTTTTATTTCTTACTCATGGAGGATTAAAGTGTAAGAGAAAAGGTCACTGACTTAATCCCGTGTAAGGAAGCTGAGCTTTCTCTGACCTCATCATAGAAAAGAGCCAGATAATTAACTGTTAAATTGATTGTAAAAAGTTGAGCCATATCAAGGGATCCTTTGATGAGTCATGAATAAAAACCTCTAGGGAATCAAAAAGGAAGCAGTGTAATGGCAGCACAATGATAGGCCATATCGCCTTTAAAAAGGTGGTTTGGTGAGTCCAAAAGAGAGCTTCATAGAGAATCCAGTTCTTTCTGAGGCAAGAAGAAGATAGAGGAGTTCGAAGTTCTAAGAAGCCAGGTGGTTCTAGAAGGGTTGAAGCACAGATAGAGACAACTGTTACAAAAGGAGAAAAAGGAGGAGGAGGAGGAGGAGGAGGAGGAGGAGGAGGAGGAAGAAGAAGAAGAAGAAGAAGAAGAAGAAGAAGAAGAAGAAGAAGAAGAAGAAGAAGAAGAAGAAGAAGAAGAAGAAGAAGAAGAAGAAGAAGAAGAAGAAGAAGAAGAAGGGAGGAGGAGGAGGAGGAAGAAGGGAGGAGGAGGAGGAGGAAGAAGGGAGAAGGAGGAGGAAGAAAAAGAAGAAGAAGGGAGGAGGAGGAGGAGAAGAAGGGAGAAGGAGGAGGAAGAAAAAGAAGAAGAAGGGAGGAGGAGGAGGAAGAAGAAGGAAAAGGAGGGAGGAGGAAGTGGAAGAGGAAGAAGAGGAAAGGAGGAAGAGGAAGAGGAAGAAGAGGAAAAGAGGAGGAGGAGGAGGAAGAAGTGGAAAGGAGGAGGAAGAAGAAGAAGAGGAAAGGAGGAGGAAGAAGAAGACGAAGAGGAAAGGAGGAGGAAGAAGATGAAGATAAAAAGGAGTAACATCTGTTAATTGGGATAGTGGGAGTGCAATTATTGGGAATACAGGAAGGAGGAGGTAAACTGAGGATGGAACATCACCAGAGAAGACATAAAGATAGCTTCAACATGGAGGTATTTTGCCAAAAGTTTGATGTCTGGGTGGTCGTGTAGTACTAATGAAAAGATAAAGAAAATTATAAAGTCTTGGGTACTTCTTCCTTCTGCCCCCTTTTTGGTGATTCTACCACAGTTACTACAGAAACAAAGGGCCTAAAGACTGGTTTTTCCCCTTTTGTTTCATAAACAGCTATAATCAAATATTTCATTTCTAACTAGCTGTTCAAATGCTGAAGATCCTCCTGGTACTAAATCAGTTGTGCCCTTGGAAGGCAGATTCAAACTGTTGTCAAGACTATGCAAGACTGACTACATTTATGTGTTATTAACACATACTTCCAGAGCCTACTGGGCCTTCCATATCATATTGATATCTTGCTACATGGACTCTTTTAGAGGTTCTTTTTGTTACTGTAGAAAATAGTTCCATAAAACTATTAGAATTAGAAGGTAACCTCTATCTATCGATCAGCATTTATTAAGCATCTACTATGTGCCAGACACTGTGCTAAGTGTAGGGGATACAACCAGAAGCAAAAGATAGTACCTTCGCTCAAGGAGTTAACAATCTAATTGTAACAATGAAGTTCAAATTCCTTTTTTTTTTCTTTAGGAAACTGAGACCTAGGGAAATGTAGTCTGCAAGTCAAGGTTTTACAATAAATTGAAAGCATCAACTAGAACCACTCTAACCCAAAAAGGGCTCTCTTTACTACCAGGCAGCTGTTGCTTGAAGCTCTCCAGTAAGTTGGAACTTATTTCTATTCAAATGATGAGAAGTTTTTTTTTTTTTCTTCCTCTACCCAACTCAAAAGAATCTGTAAGTTCACCAAGTTAGATGTTCCCTCCAAGGATGTCAGTGAAGGCAGCTAGAAGGTGCAGTAGATAGAGCAACCTGCCTGGAATAAAAAAGACCTGAGTTCAAATGTAATCTCAGACACCTTGGGAAAGCCACTCTACCTTGTGTGCCTCAGTTTCCCCATCTGTAAAATGAACTGGAGAAGCAAATGGCCAACCACTCCAGTATCTCTGCCAACAAAACTCCAAATGGGCTCACAGAGACCTGACTGAAAAATAACTGAACTACAAAAACAAGCTGAGATGCCCAATAGAAGTCATCCATACCTGCTTTCTCTGTGTGGCTCTCTCCTCTGTACCAGGACCGGGCTCAGTCCTGGAGGATTGCTGCAGGATTTGGGCTCCTCTTTTGCACGCTCATTGGCTAGTTAAGCCCTTCAATCCCAGCGCCCTAGGGCAAGATTGCTTAAGATGAAAGTAAAAGTTGTGTGTTGTATGCCCACCTAAGAGAGAGGGCACTCAATGAATAATATGTCTCAGGGTCATGAACAAGCATTTTATTTCCACTCACATGTCTAAGCATTCTAAGCAGGAAAGAATCAGAGCAGGTCTTAACCAATTTGAACAGAATTCGGTAATATAACTACTAGTACAAACTGCTCCTAAGAACATAAAACAGTTTGCAAAAGTGCTCATTAAAACATTTCACCTTTCACCTCGGCTCAGCACTGTCCTAACAGCTCTTGGTGCACTTCTGCTGGCAAAAGGTGGGCCAGATGGAAAGTGCCTTCCATTATGGAGACTGTGGATCGAAGCAGAGCATATTCAGCATTTGTTTGTTTGCTTTTTCTTTCTCTTGTCATTGCCACCCCCCCCCCATCTTGATTTTTCTTGCACAACCTGACAAACATGGAGATTTGTTTCAAAGGACTAAACATATTTAACCTAAATTGGATTGCTTGATGTCTTGGAGAAAGAGGAGGGAAGGGAGGGAGGGAGAACAATCGGGAACACAAAATCTCACAAAAATGAATGTTTAAAATTATTTGAAATGTATTTGGAAAAATCAAATGCTATTGAGAACAAACAAGGTTGGTGCAAGCAATCCTCTGGTGGCTAGCTGTCCTCTCTAAGGTAGGAGCTTCTCGGGCCACTAGCCAGGTACTGCCTGATGGGATCTTCCAGTCTCGGACACATTCACACATTCATCTCCAGCTACTCATTTGTCCCAAGTCAAGGAAGAATCTACAAGAAAGGCAGAGGTGGCAGGTTCTAATCTCCCATGGGAGGAGCATGCCTGAGCATGATCTATGAACTTTTATTACAAACAAGAGCCATACACCCCTATACTCTTGGGCTATACTAAGAGTCCTGGTGTCCAGAAATAAAGGAAGTGGGACTGACATTGTAATTGACCCGAGCCCCCATACCTAGAGGAGTGAGTAGTTCTGGACACCACGGACTCCAGGAAACTCAAAGTCATGCCATTGTCATTAACAGTCCAAGAAAGACAATGTCAAAGAGTAGAAAAAGTGCTGACTCTGTCATCCAAGAACTTGAGTTCAAATCCCACTCTTGAGACTTATTTAGGCAGCTTGATTATTAATTTCCTGGGACTTCAATTTCCACATCTGTAGGATAAAGAATTGGACTAGATGGCTTAGGACTATAAGCCTTTTTAAAAAATGTAGCACTCGTGTATATATAAATGAAATTTAAATTATTTTTAATGGCAAATAAAGTGGTTTTTTGAGTCTGAGTCTCCCAGTCTCCACTGTCAGACTCATTTAAGTTAGGTGAGGAACTAGAGGCAGAGCAGTATGCTGGGAAAGAACACAAGTCTGGAAAACCTCTGAATCAGGAATCTGATGTTTACCAACTGTGGGACTGTAGCCAAATCAACGTTCTGAGTCTTGGTTTCTCCATATGAAAATTAGGCTAATGAGAACATAGGAATATGTCATAAGGAAGCTCTTTGTGAATATAAGCTATCATTATTACATACTTGGCATAAGACAATGTAAAAAGAACCGGATTCAGACTCGGAGGGCTTGAGTTCAAACCCAGCCTCAGATCTTACTAGTTATATGACCATGAACAAGTTATTTAGCCACTATCTACCTTGTTTCTTCTTCTATAAAATGGGGATAATAAGAGCACCTACTTCTTAGAGTTGTTATGAGGCTTAAATGATACAGTGTTTGTAAAGTGCTTTTGTAAACTTTTTATGTTACATTATAGTGGTAGTAGTCGTAGTAGTAATAATTGTAGTTGTAATAGTAATAGATATAGCTGTAGTAGCAGTAGTAAAAGTAGAAGTAGTAGTAGTAGTAACAACAGTAATAATTGTTGTAGCATTGGCAATAATAGATATAGATGTAGAAATAGACATAATAGTAGTAGTTATAGTAATGGCAGTAGCAGTAATAATAGTTGTAGTAGTAGTAATAAAAGTAGAGCAGTAGTAGTAATAATTGTTGTAGTAGATGTAGTTATAGCAATAGTAATAATAGTAGTAATGTTGTTATTGTAGTAATAATAAGTGTAGATATAGTAGCACTTGTACTTCTAGTAGAAGTTGTGATAGTAGTAATTGTAGTAGTAGTAGTAAATATAGATGTAGTGGCAGAAGTAATAGTAGAAGTAGTAATAATGGTAATGATAATAGCAGTAGCAGTAGTAATAATTGTTATAGTAGAGTAGAAGTAGCAGCAGCAGTAGTAATAGTTGTAGTAGTCAGATGTAGTAATAGTAGTAGTAGCAATTTTGTTATTGTAATAATAGTAGATGTAGATGTACTAGTACTAGTAGGTATAGTAGAAGTAGTAATAGTTGTTATAGTAATGATAATAATAGTTATAGTTATAGTAGTGGTAGTAGAATTAGCATTAGTAATAATCACAGTGGTAATCATTATAGTAGTAGATGTAATAGTAGTAGTAATAATAGTAATAGGAGCAGTAGTAGTTGTAATAGATATCGCAATAGTAGTAATAGTAATAGTAGCAGTAGCAGTTATAATAGATGTAACAATAGTAATAGTAGTAATGTTGTTATTGTAGTATTAGCAGATGGAGATATAATAGTACTACTACTAGTAGTAAACCTGTGTGGTCCTGGGCAAGTCACTTAATTTCTGCTTGCTCAATTTCCTTATTTGTAAAATAGGAATAATAATATCACCCATTTCCCAGAGAATCATGAGAATCAAATAAGTTAATAATAGCAAAGTGCTTAACATAGTGCTGGGCATATAATAAATATTATGTAAACGTTAGCTAATTTGTTTTATTATTTATTTACCCTGTTTGGGCCCCAGTTTCCTGGCTTCTAGACCAAAAAAATCTAGATTAGTAGCCCCCGAAGCACATTCCAACTCCAAATCAGCCTCTCTATCAGAGTTTCCGAATCTCTGGAGCCAGCCTTTCAGCAAGCCTGGTTACAGACAGGCTCCCCTCCCTGCTCCTTTGCATAGGATTTGTATGTTCAGGACATATCTGTCACTTAAGGGCACATGTTGGTGGCCTCTTTGGCTACTTGAATCAGGCTTAATCAAAGCTTCTCGTTTTATTTTAAAAATGAGCTGGATTTTGGCGCTAGTGAATCTATTCAAGGGTGAAATTGAAGGTCTGTGGTTGGGGGTGGGGGGGACGGGGAGTGGTTCACATGTACAGAGTCACTGATTCTTTTTTTTTGCACCTAAAATGGGAACGGCCTCTCCTGACCTGGATAAACACAGGCCACCCAGATGTGCAAGCCTGAGAAAAAAGCAACAAATTAATAGTAGGGCCAGAAATCCGACTGGATTTCTGTAAACGAGATGAGAGATGTGCGGTTGGTTCCTATTTATGGGGGACCCCAGGATTGTAGATTTACACTTGAAAAGCCCCTCAGAGGTCGGAGAGACCAGTTCCTTCATTTCACTGATGAGCAAACCGAGCCAGGGGGAGGGTGAGCGGCAGATCCTGCGCCAAAAGTCACAGCAAGGCTTCTCTATGCTGTAAATGATACTATAAAGCTAGCAAAGTGCTGTGCATCCGTCATCTCATTGAAGTCTCCCCAGATCCCTGGGAGGTGGGTTCTAGAGCATTTTGCATAGGAGGAAACTGAGCCTGAGAGGAACTTGCCCATGATTTGAACTCAGATTTTCCTGTCTTTAAACTCTGCTATTCTAATATGTGGGATCTCCGCAAAGAAGTGGGGTGCTCTACCTTCTTGACTAAGGAGCTCTAAGTTCTGTACCCAATCACAAGAACTGCAACTGAGATTTTCTGTCCACTTAAATGAAGTTAGTCTCTCCTCCTCCTCCTTCTTGTCCTTCTCCTCCTCCTTCTCTTCCTCCTCCTCCTCCTCCTCCTCCTCCTCCTTCTCTCCCTCCTCCTCTTCCTCCTCCTCTTCCTCCTCTTTGTCTTGGGTGACTATGGACCAACTTCTTAGCCCATTGCAATCTGGGATTCCTCAGTTATCCCATCAACCCCGGGTCATCCACACCAATGGCCCCTTTCTGCCGACAGACAGCCCGTGCTGAGCCCCAGCTGCACGGGAGTGGGGGGGAAAGGGGAGGGGGGTTGGGGAGGACGGGGAGGCACCTGCTATTCCTGCAGAGGCCATTTCATAAGTCAGGTGGCTCTTCCCGGAGCTCACCTACTTCCTCCCCCGTGTTTGCCCACCGCGCCCGCCTGCTCGGAATTTCTCTATTGTTTTCATTCCTCCACAAAGGGCTGGGAAGTCCCTGGGTTTGCTCAGGCTGGACAGTCAGAGAAAGGAAATAGCTTGGACAGAGAAGAAAGGGCCAGCTGCTGGGGGCTGTGTGTACATGTGTGAGCGTGGGTACACGTGTGGTGCTTATGTGTGAGTGTGCATGTGTGTGCTGTGTTTGTGTGCATGTGTGTGATGTCTGTATGTGTATGTGTGTGCATGTGTGTGTGCATGTGTGTGCATGTGTGTGTGTGTGCATGTGGGTGAGTCTGCGTCCATGGGAAAGGCCGACTCTGTACCTAGCGAGTGCCCGGCGCTGACTCTCTCGGCCCCAGAGGATGCTGGGTTTCCCCCCTTCCGGGCCTTTTGCTTGGCGCTGTTACTACTTTGCCCCTGCTCTCCTGCCCCGAGGGCCGGGGCTCCTCAGCCTCCCGACAGTTGGTCTGTCCCCTGCCCGCTGTCCTGCAGCGCATGTAAAACGAGCTGACCCCGGCAGCGCCCGGTGCCGCCCAGAGACAAGGGCGTGGGCGCTTCACTCCGGGCGGAGGGGGGAGGGGGGAGGGATGGGAGGAGTGAGGGGGTGGGGGGAGTGAGGGGGTGGGGGGAGTGAGGGGGTGGGGGGAGTGAGGGGGTGGGGGGAGTGAGGGGGGTGGAAGGGAGTGAGGGGGTGGGGGGAGTGAGGGGGTGGGGGGAGTGAGGGGGTGGAGGGGAGTGAGGGGGGTGGAAGGGAGTGAGGGGGTGGGGGGAGTGAGGGGGTGGGGGGGAGTGAGGGGGTGGGGGGAGTGAGGGGGTGGGGGGGAGTGAGGGGGTGGGGGGAGTGAGGGGGTGGAGGGGAGTGAGGGGGTGGGGGGAGTGAGGAGGGTGGGGGGAGTGAGGGGGTGGGGGGAGTGAGGGGGTGGGGGTGTCTCTCCAAGAACTGTTGGATGAGGGGAAGGAGAGGTCCGAGAAGAGGGGACAGGAGTCGGAGGCTCTGGCTGCACCAGCTCCTTATCCGTGGAGTCCTGGAGTCCAGCTGTTGGAGGCTCGTGCCCTGGAGGGAAGTCCAGCAGAGTCATCCCCACATCCAGCCCTTCTATGGTGCTTATAGTGACTCCCCAGGACCAGGAAGTGGGTGCCACTGTCAGACCCACTTCAGAAAGAGGGAAACGAGGGGGCTGAGCTGGCCGGAGGGAGGTCACCATTGTGGGAGGTATGGGACTTATGGTAGGGGCTGGACCTCCGGGGCTTCCCAGGACAGCCCTGATTCCCCTCCAGTCACTGCCCTTCGTACCCCCTGGCTGCCCCTCCCATCGCCCAATCGCCTCCACTCTTGGAAGCCCCCCTTCTCTCCCCACTCTCCCCGCCTCTTAAGATAAAGCATTCACGAAACTGTGGCTTTCGTTGGCTCACGCGGCCTTGGCTGGGCTCCTCCCCACCCCCTGTCCCGGCCACCTTGGGGAGAAGCAGAACAGATGGAAGCCCCCTCCCCCTGCCGGGGTTCTGCCCCTCAGATATTCTGAAGGCGGTCATGGGGGAGGGCAGGCTCCTCCTGTGTCCACAGCCCAGCGTCCGGCTGGCCCAGGGGCGATCCCAGTCCTCTTCTGGACGGGCCCCGAGAGCTGAATCCCTTTATCATATTTTTAATAACAGAAACCCAAGATTTTGGTGACTTTTGCCCCCTGCTTGACCCATGCCTCCCCCAACTGTCCTTTCTCTCCCCCTCTCCCATTATCCCGACTGCTTAGCTCCCACCTGCTGCAGAGTCCCGAGGAGAAATCAGGTTCTGGACTTTGTCTCCCTGAATTCCCATACTTTCCGTCTAATGAGGTTAGGAGAATAAGCATTTATAGGACACCTGCTGTGTGCAAGCCCTGCTAAGCCCTTTACAAATGTCCTATCAATCGCTCCTCGCCACCACCCCATGAGATGCATGTTATGATGACCCCCGTGTTGCATTTGAGGAAACTGCTTCAAATAAAGGTCCCCCCGCCCAGGATCACAAGCTGCCAAGGATCCGAGGCTCCATTTGAACTCGGGTCTCCCGGACTCAGGCCATTCACTCGTCTCTACTGCGCCACCTAGCTGCCCTCAACAATACCTCTGGTCACTAGGCCACTGGCTTGTCCAGAGAGTCAGGAGCTAAAGGCCTTGAAACACTTTGGAAAATGTAAAACGCTTCATAAATGGCACTTTCATTGTTATTATTGTTGCGGTCAGTCAACTCAGTGAGCATTTATTAAGCACCGACTGTGCGCCAGGCACCGTGCTAAACTCTGGAGAGTCAAAGAACCGGTCCCTGCCCTCCAGCTTCCCTGGTCTCACTGGGGAAGGAAACGTGCAAACAAGACACATGCAAGATAATTGGGGGTCAGGGACCGGGGCACCCCAGTACTCAGGGGCGCGGAGAAGGCTTCTTGAAGAAGGGCTCGGACAGAAGGAGGGGGGCGGTTTAAGCAGAAATGGCCCGGCCTGGAATCTTCCTTCTCTGCCCGCAGCCCCGTCTTCCCTTAAGATCCCTTCTCTCGATTTTCTCCTTCCCTCTTCCTCGTCCTTCTTCAGTCAAAGCCCACCCTTCGCGTCCCCGCAGCCCCTCCAGTTCGGCTTCACCTGCAAGGGCAGCAGATTGGTTTAGGAAATCACCATGGTAACCGCATCCCGGAGGATGGATCACAGCGACAGTTAGCCCTTAGCTCGGCCCTGCGTCATTCTCATTATTGTCGTTTTTTGTATTTTTATTTTGTCAAACGTTTCCTCCACTCGGGGCTCAGGGCCGACCCTTTACTCCCTGTGGGATTGTAGGACGTGGGCTTCCTCTCTGCTGGTCTCATTTGATCATTTCCAAAATGGGGGTTGGAAGGGATGGTCCCTGAGGTCCTCCCCCCCAACTCCTGAACCACGGGGACCAGAAAAGTCTACACTGGGACACGGACCCGGATTCCCAGCTTTGTTCCCTTCTGGTCCTTAACTGGTGGAATCTGGGTGGGGAGACGAGCCACCCTGTATACTCATGCCTTTATGCACTGCTCCACCTCCTGAAAAACAAAATAATTCCTGCCCCCCCAAAGCTTACCTTCTACTGGGAGGAAGCCGCCATTCAGATGAGCAACAGGACACAAACACAATAAATGTAACGTGATTCTGGTCAGGAAGGAGAACGATCAGGAGAGCCTTCCAGTGGGAGAAGGCTCAGGCTCAGTCCCCGGAGGGGGGACTGTCCTCAGGACTATCTTTGGCTTTCTCTTTTTTGGCTGTTCCAAGAGGCTCATAGCATCGTGGGGCTTCAAGATGGAAGAGAGTTTAAATTCAACCCCCTCATTTCAACGGTGGGGAAGCTGAGGTCAGGAAGCTGGAACATCTTGCCCAGGAAGCAGGGCCAGGAGCAGGACCTGGGCCAGCCGCGGGCTCCAAAGCCAGCTGCCTCCCCACTGGCCGGAGCCGCCCCGCATGGGTGACGGATGACATCAGTCGCAGTTTTAATACTTTAGAAAGTTCTGAATCACACCTTCATTTCACACTCCCCGAGATAAAGTGTCCCAAGTATTTAGAAATGAGTAAGGAAGAAAACTTCCGGGCTGACCATCGATGCTGGCTATTGGCCAGTTCTGCGCCGCTGGGCTGTGTTTGTACCCTGGGCCCCCCCGCAGACCTCCAAGACATGGGCCGGTCACCCTGGCTCCGTTTCCGGGATCCCTTCCCCCTTCCCACCACGTTCTGTCCTTTCTCCAGAGGCCCTTCCTAAATTCCTGGGAAGCTCAAGGCTTGGGAAAGAAGAAGAAGAATGCATCCCAATGATTTCCAACAGAATCAACCCCCCCCCCCCAAGCCTCGGGGGATTTTCTGTACACAATTTCCTATAATCATTCTAGAAAGCATCAATCCATCACAGCTGGGGTAATGACTCAACAGGAGTGGAAAATTGGGCCACTCCATAGTCAAAAGGCACTCACTGTTTGCTGCAGGAACTGAGCTTGTCATTCAATGCCTGTTGAGACCCAGAAGCCAAACTGGTGGGATTCCAAGAAATCTCCGGCCTTTCCGGTGAAGAACATCGGGAGGAAAGCTTGGGAAATCATGCTTCCCTCTGCTGGAGGACAGAAGGTGGGCTTGGAAGCACTTTTTCTTCTTTTATCTGTAGCATCCGGGCTCAGAGAACTATTTGGGCCACCGTCTGTTCAAAACCCAGCCCAAACCCCAACCTTCACCTCTAGAAATTCGAAGGGTAAGAATTAAAACCCAATGCTGAATTTGTAAATATTTGCATATTTGTATTTATTTGTAAATAAAAAGCTATTAAAAATTTTTAAAAAGAATGAAAACCCAACACCTAGGGACTGCCTTGGGAGGAAGCCATCACCCTGAGGTGCCGGGCATTCCCCACACCTTCCCGGGAAGCATGAGTCAAATTCCTCCTAAATCTCTCCATATTCCCAACACAGCAGAAATCTGTTCAAATTTACGGCATCAGTGTTGAAGCCCGGGCTCTAACATTATTCTGCTTCATGACCTTCCCCATTAGTCTTGGCAAAGCAGCGAGGGAGCTCCGTCACACAGTGGCAGCTCTTGCCACGGTTTCTGAAGCCGCCTTGTTGTGCCGTGGGCAAGGTCGGAGTTCCGCAAGACTTGCCCTTGCCAAGGTCAGAGTTCCGCAAGACTTGCCCTTGCCCTTGCCACTTGCTCTCTCTCTCCATTCCACAGGCCTCTCCTCCCCCTGTCCACAGTCCCAAGCGAGAGCCCCCTCCCCGCTTTTAGACTCCCTCACCCCACTGGAGTCCTCACCACACCAGGAGCTCATATCAAGCCTCATGTAGTCCAGAGCATCCTTTCCAGTGCAAGCATTGTGGGACATGGAGTCCACATAGAATCATTTACAGTCTAATTATTAAGCTTCCTCCAAAGGAGGGAAGGGTCTCACCTCAGGGCTGAAATAAAATGGAGATGGCAGAAGTCAAAGGTTCCGAAGGCCGATGTGTTCCTCCGAAGAAGACCTTCGGTGGGGGAATCTGCTGGATTTTCGGATAGTCTGTGATCTTTCCAATAAGGACCATTTGGGAGAATGTTTCCTCTTTTACATTAAATCTAAATATGATTCTTGGCTCCTGCAACCCATGGTTGTGCCCTCTGGGGCCGAGGAGAACAAATCTAATTCTTCTTCCACTCAAAAGCCCTTTGAATATTTGAAAACAGCTGCGACATCTCCTCGGTCTGTTTTCCTTTCTCCAAAGTAAAAATCCCCAGATGCTTCTATCGGTCTGGGGGAGAACAACAAGATCACACAGCTAGGAAAGGGCAGAGTCAGGATTTGAACCTGTGGCACAATGGAAAGAGTACTGGGTTTGGAGTGAGAGGATCTGGGTTTGAAGAGGGACCCTGCCACTCTAGGATTGTATGGGCCCGGCCTCCATCTCTGACTCCAAGCATGATGGGAAGCAGGCGGCAGTCACACCAGATTCTCAGCCTTCTCACAAAGATGGATGGTCTCTTTGAAATGGCCTTCCCCACTGCTCTGCAGGCAGAACAAGAAGCCTGCAAAGGGAGCTGAGCTCATCTTCCAAAGGGAGACCCCCCCCTCCAAGTCCCTGTTGTCAAAGTCTCCATCTGCAGGAGCTCATCCCAGAAGGGAGGGCTAAGGGGCAAGGGTGCAGGGGGGCTGGATTTCACCCCACAAGATACACTGTGCTCCGTCCTATGGATATTCTCAGTGACCCTGCGGCTTTGATGGAGTATAGCTTCTAGGGGAAACAGTTGTAAGGAAGTCTTCCCCCCACCCCCACCCTCCACACACACCTGAGAGTGCTTCTGTCCTATCAATCTGTCAATGATTCTAAAATCTTCTAGCTTTAGAATCAGTGATCCCAAGCCCCCCCCTCCCCCCCACCTTGGAGTGCTTCTGTCCTATCAATCTGTCAATGATTCTAAAATCTTCTATCTTTAGAATCAGTGATCCCAAGCCCGCCCGCCCCACCCAACCTTAGAGTGCTTCTGTTCTAACAATGTGTCAATGATTCTAAAATCTTCTATCTTTAGAATCAGTGATCCCAAGCCCGCCCGCCCCACCATAGAATGCTTCTGTCCTATCAAGCTGACAATGATTCTAAAATCTTCTAGCTTTAGAATCAGTGATCCCAAGCCTCCCCCGCCCCCACCTTGGAGTGCTTCTGCTCTAACAATCTGACAATGATTCTGAAGTCTACAGCACGATGAAAAGACCTGGCCCAGGGACGGAAGCCCATTGAGTGAAGGAACTCTGTTGCTGCAAGGGGACAAGTGTAAAAAATCTTTTTTTTTCTTCTATTGAACTTGAAAAACATCAATACACAAACCTTTCAATAAACAAATAGCAAATAGTGTCTCAAACCCGGAGCCAGGAGCCCTTCCAACCCGGCATCCAGATTCAATTAAAGGCAAGGAGCCTTTGCTAAGTGCTTCCTTCTACTTAGGCGCCCAGTTGGGGTCCTGGGAATTCAAAGGAACAAAATCCGCAAGCAGTTTTTGCCCTAGAGGAGCTTACATTCTAATGAGGTGCTGGCGGGGAAGGGGGAGGCAGATGGAGAGTTAGGCTCCATTGTTGGGGGAGGAAAAGGAGAAGCTTCCCCTGGGATGGGACAGCTCAAGTGAGTCTTGGAGGGGGCAAAGCGCAGAGGGGAGGAGGGGGCAAAGCGCAGAGGGGAGGAGGGGGCAAAGCGCAAAGAGGAGGAGGGGGCAAAGCGCAAAAAGGAGGAGGAAGCAGAGCCAGGTTTTAAGGAACCAAGTCACGGAGGTGGGAAATGGAATACCGAGCAGGAATAGATAATGGGTTAAATGGAGACTTGTGGATTATCTCTCTGTGTCTCAATTTCCTTATCTAGAAAATGGGGATGGGACTGGCTTAAGCAAACACTAAGTTTCCTCCTCTCTCTAAAATGATGATTCTAGAATCTTTGTTCCCAGACACCCAAGGTCAGGGCATTTACATGGCATAGTGGCTAGAAAGCTGGGACTAGAGCTCTATGGCTAGGGACACTTCCTAACTGTGAGACTCTGGGCAAGTCACTCAATCCTGTTTGCCTCAGTTTCCTCAACCATAAAACAAACGAGAAGGAAATGGCCAAGCGTTGCAGAATCTTTGCCAAGAAAACCCCAAATGGGCTCGTGAAGAGTCAGACGAGACCGAAAGACGTGACAACAAGCAAAGAACTATTTGGGAAAATTTCTCCTAGTTATTTTAAGGATCCCCTGCTTGGAAAGCTTACAGCTTTCTCTTCTGAGTATTGTACTGACCGTGAGTAAGATAAAGGGCAGAAAGGGCATCGTGGGCATGAGAGCCAAGGGCGTCCCAAAATCCTGGTGGCAGGGAAGAAGATGAGGAAGATGGCTATAAATAAGAAAATGCTGCTGCTAATCATGATGATGGAGCTGCAGAGACAGAAAATGATGGCGGGAAAATAAGCTAGATGATGGTAGTGAAGGGGATGAAGATAAAGGTTATAGAGAGTGAGACGATGACGATGATGATGATGATGAAGAAGAAAAGGGTAGTGGTTCTGTCGCTTTAATTCTCTGGCCTGTTCCCTCATCTGCAAATTTAGGAGGTTGAATGAAATGGCCTCCGAGGCCCCTTTAGGCTCTAAATCTATGACGAAGGCAAAAATCAATCTTATCTTTTACCTCTGAGGAATTCTGAAAAGCCGACTGATAATGCAGAAAGAGCAGATGGGACTTGCGTCCAGGAATGACGTTTGGAGAGATTGGAAGTGATTTACTCAGGAGCACACCTCTAGCCCCAAAGTCAAGCTTGGAGCTGAGAGATTTAGTGGCTTGAACAGGACCTTTCATTGACTGGGGGATGCCCTCAGATGGGGCCCAGAACAGGTAGAGTGGGAGCAGAGGATCCCACTATTTGGAAGCCACAGGGATCTCTGTGCGCCCTGCACTGGCTGCCCCTCGTGCCCACGGCACTCTCTCCCTCCCCTGCCTCTCTGGAGTACCTAATTTTCTTGAAACCTGTTCTCAGGTAGTACCATCAGTTAGAGCGCTTCCCTCATCCCCGGGCTCATTCATGCTCTCTCCTTTTTGAATACTTTGTATTAACATTTTTCCTCTCAAAAAGTTACTTTCAGAGAAATTAGAATGGGGTCTTTGAGGACCAGGAGGAGATTGTTTTTGTCCCTGTCTCCCTAGTGTCTGACAAGGTGTCTGGCATATGGGAAGTGCTTAATAAGTGCCTGTGTATTAAGCTGCATAAACCTTGTGTCTCGTACCTCGAGCGTGACCTGTAAGCCCCTGATTCTTATCCTTCAGGGATCTGTGTGCCATTCTAAGGAGATGGCACCTTGTGTCCTTCGGCCGGTGAGAGGCTGAACTGGGACTTGTGGGTAGAGTTTTGTGGCGTATTCTGAGACGAAGTGCGTGAAAGGGGAGCGCAAAGAAGCGGTTGGGAGCTCACGTGGTGTCTGCCCTCTTGGTACCAGGTGGGAGGAGACCACGAGGACTTTGATGAGCTGCTTAGGCAGCTGCTGAGGGTGATGATTGGTGAGAGAGCGTGGAGCCCCTCCTCTCAGACATCACCTCCCCACCTGAGCTGCTTCTTGTTGTTGTGCTCCCTTCTCCAAGGGGACGGTGAATCAGGGAGCTGGTGCCATTGCCTGCAAGTGAAGTGGATTTAAGAGACTGAGGACTGGGCAAGGTCACCGGCCTCACTTTCCCCTCCAGAGCCATTTGGGTCCAGTGGGCCAGAGGAGGAAATATCTGTGAGGGCTGCTCAGGTTACTTCACCAATCGTTGTCTTCTTGGGGCAGGGGATCCCTCCATCATCCTTCCCCACATGGCACCAAGACAGAGGATAATACCTGCTTTCTTAATCTCTTTATTCCAGCATCTTTCCTCCTCCTCTCCCCCCCTTTCCATGAAACTCCTCCCTGCAATCTCAAAACACATCATCATCGGCTGATGCAAGCGCCATGACATCTCCATGGCAACAGTGGACTGCCAAGGATTTCATTGCTTTCGGTGCTCTTGACCAAAGCGGATCATTGGCCCCTCCATGTCATGGAAAAGTTTAGCAGATTGTAGAGTCCAAACATCTGTGAGCTAGCTAATTGGTGGCCCGGCTCCCATTACCAGACCCACGTCCAAAGCCTCTCCAATGTGGCTCTTCTTCAGTCTGTGCTCTCTGCCTTTCAAGGCTTCCATGATACATGGCTCCTAGTTTGCTTTCCAGTCTGATTGTGTCCCCTTCCTCTCCGTGCACTCCCCAATCTGGTGCCTTTGTCTACTCAGCCTCTGAGCCTGGGCTGCCCCCCCCTCCATCCTTGGACCCATCTCTAATCTGGGGCCACCTCCTACAAGAAGCCCTTCTGATTCTCCACCCTAGCCACTTCCTTGTTAGAACTCTCCTTCCCCTAGAAATGACTCTGTATTCCCTCCTTTGTCTTTAGGAGGTGTCCACGTTATGTCCGACCCCCGGCCTGATTCTTGAGAGTAGCAATTCTGGTTCTTGTCTCTATCCCCGTCCATCCCAGCTTCTCTTGAGCACCTGTTCTGTATGCAACACTATGCTTGGCACCTGGGGTACAAACACAGACAGAGATGCGCTGTCTCAAAGAAGCTGGCAAGTTTCCCCCCAGCACCTGCTGAACACTGGGGGTTGGAGTTGACTCGCAGTGCCCCACAAGCACCTTTTTTGATCTTCAAGAACCCCGTGTCTCCTGTACCCCTTCCTCCTCAATCCAACCCAGGCTTAATCATGGAAGTCTGGATTCACTGGTTTAGCTAAAGTAGATGAAAGGTAATATCATTTGGAAAATGTTTGCATGCTCTTGCCACGGCCCATTTGAGAATCTAAACCACTAACTTAAGTTACTAAATGGGAAGGGTGTTGGATTTCAGTGAGTTATCACCTTGTTTCAAGTTAAGACTAGGATTCCAACAGAAAACCAGAGATTGAATCTTGTCTTTGTCTTGTGATAACTGTGAACAAGTCATATCTCCCAGCCTCAATTTCTCTATCTGTAAAATAGGAAAAAGAATATTCATACCGTCAACTCACAAGGCTATTGTAAAGAAGGTATTACGTAAATATTAGGGGCTGTCAGTGCCTCAGAAGTGGGGGGTGTCTGTAAAATTAGAGAATCATAGACACAGAACTGGAAGCAGAAGTGGGCTAGAACCAGCTCAAACCTGGCTTACAAGGCTTGATTGTTAACAGTTCAGTACAAGAGTTGATTGTTAAATTTTGAGAGTGTGCATTTGTTAACATTTCAGTAGGAGTTGATCGTTAAATTTTGAGTGTGAGCATTTGTTAACATTTCAGTACACGAGTTGATCGTTAAATTTGAGTGTGAGCATATATGACTTAGAAGTGGATAAACTATCCATTACACTAGGGCTTCTTAATTTTTTCCACTTGCAACCCTTTTCACTCAATAAGTTTTTATATGACCCTGGATGTAGAGGTCTACAAAATAGGCATATATATATATATATATATATATCACAAACATTTACTGATAATTAATCATGAAGAAATTTATTTTAAAATCATTCTTTGATATATCTATAATTTTACTATTTGTTAAAGATGAAAGCAAATCTGCATGGTAATAAGATAGATGGGCTTGTTTATTTTTACATAAAGATTTATTGTTTTGTTGGTTGTTTAGATGGAAGAAAGTAATGGAGAAAATGTTGATCATTCAGACTAAACATAAAATGATATCATATCTTTTTGGAGAGCCAATAGTTAAATGCTTACCAGGACACCTATGCTTGGAACAGACTTTAGGGATAACCTAGTGCGACTGCCTCATTTTTCAGAGAAGAAAACTGAGGTCTATTGAGGAAAATGATTTGCTTAAACAGGTGAGTGACAGAGATTTGAACTCAAGTCCTCTGACCCTAGTCCCTGGGCTCTCTCCTAGTATCTGCATTCTGTTCCTAACACTGAGTCACCACTGCTGACTCAGGGAATGCCAACATCCTCTCGCTGCTGAGAATCTGGAAAAGGCCGGCATGGGAATTTCCTAGGCCCACAGTGAACGTTGGGACCAAAAGGCTGTGCTTCTGCTTGTGAGAGCCAACCCTCCGGGCAGGTATTAGCTACTTTTCCAGGTGAGTGTCCAACTCTTGTCCCCTAATCTGATCGTCTGCTCATGTGGAATGTAAGTTTGTTGTTTTTTTCCCCCCTCACCAACAGAATAAGTGTTTGGAGCTTCCTGATTGTTTATGCATCCATAATTCAGCTTGTCTATACAGCTGGCCCACCTGGATTTTCAGTGGGGATGTGGCAGGCCACTTTTACCCCCTCCCCAAAAATCTCAAGTCACTTTAGGTTGCAAAGTAATTACAGTCTGACTATACAACAAAAAGGTCTGTGATGGATCCGTTCTCTGCCCTGATTGGGCTATCCCTGGAGCATTAGGGTCAGACGGACCCTTTCTCTGCCCTGATTGGGCTATCCCTGGAACATTAGGTTCAGACGGACCCTTTCTCTGCCCTGATTGGGCTATCCCTGGAACATTAGGTTCAGACGGACCCTTTCTCTGCCCTGATTGGGCTATCCCTGGAACATTAGGGTCAGATGGACCCTTTCTCTGCCCTGATTGGGCTATCCCTGGAACATTAGGTTCAGACGGACCCTTTCTCTGCCCTGATTGGGCTGTCCCTGGAGCATTAGGTTCATTTTGGGCACCATATTTAAAGGAGATGGGTGAGTTTGAGTGCGTCCTTGGCCAGGATGGTGGAAGGCCTTCGGGGGTGCAGTGACAGTAGCCGCTGCAGGCCCGGGGTGTGCTCAGCCCAGAGAAGAGGTGCCTTAGAGCTCAGCAGCTGCTAGGGATTACAGGAAGAATTCCACTCCTGCTTGCCCTTGAAAGCAGGGTGAGGGACAGTGGGTGGAAGGCGCCCTTTGGATTTGCCTTGAGAAAAGCCTTTCCCAGTGACATCCGCTCGGGGTGCGTGGGGAGCTGGAAGGGCGCCCTCGTGTTATTACATCCAGTTCTCTTACTCTACAGAGGAGGAGCTTCAGTGGCTTGTCCCAGGTCACAAAGGTAGTGAGTGCTTGGGTCAGGATCTAAACCCTGTCCCTGTTCCTCCAAAGCCAGAGACCCCTCAATAAAAGCGGGAGGGGCTGCTTGAGAAGGAGGCTCTGTGTCCCTTTTTGGAACCCCCTGTAGATAGGATTTGGGGGTATATGGGTCAAATTGGGCAGATTCCTCCAACTCTGAACAGGTCTGAGGCAGGTTCCGGTTTGTGTTGAAGGAGATTCTAGATCTCCTAGAATGGGAGGGACTGGCTTAAGGGAGGGGACTTCCCTTCCCTCTCCATTGATTAGAATATTATGGAAGACACTCTTACCCTAAGTCCATCGACCTGGCTGAGGTGACCCCGAGGTCAGCAGCATCTCTGAGAGTTATTCTGAGGAAGCCGCTCACTGAGGTAAATGACTGGCCCAGGATGACACGGTCAGTGGGTATCAGAAGTAATACGGGCACCCAAGTCCCCCCGACTCTGAAGCCGGCTCTCTATCCATTGCACCAGACCAGGTAACAATAAAAGTCCCAATATAAACATTGTAAAAGATTACAAAAACCCGGGAGTGATGCAGCTGCCTGAGGCTCGCCCTGCCTGCCAGGACTTGGGTGCCCGTGATCTCCCGGGCCAGTCTGCCTCCATTTCCCATGCCTAAGGCCTTCAGCGAGTGGTCAGCAGGAGTGCCCGTCCCGTGTCTCCGCCTCCACCGTACACCGCGGGAGGGAAGCACTTCAGTTCTTGTCTGTCTTGTTCCAGACCTGGGATTCCATCCATGGAAGGACCGTCCCTAGTGGAAATTCCCTCCAACAGTACAGGGCATCTGCTGTTCAAATTCTGCCTGGGGCCCCAAGCAGCTCCCCGACTTACTCAGGACCATCCAGGCCTGACATGAGAGGTGGGACTCAGTGCCAGGCCCGGCTGGCCCAATGGATCACGGGGCTGGGTTGGCTCAAGCTCAAACTTCTATTAATTACCCCATTTTGCAGATGAGGAAACTGAGCCTTGGAGATGTCCAAAGGATCCCACATCCAGAAGGGCACGTCAGGACTGTTTTCCTCATTTAGGGTTGAGGAAAGGAAAGTCTTTGACATAAGTGAATTGTGGACCAAAAGGGCCTGAAGTCTGCTCCACTCTGGGCCAGGCGGCCTCCAAAATCACACACCTGGCGAGGAAAGCAAGCAGTTCCTCCCATGCCAGTCCCGACCCCCGGCCCAGCGCTCTGTCCACTTCAGCCGGCCCACGGATTTGGGGGCTTGCCTCCTTTTATTTTAGTCTTTTCCTCATTTACATGTAAAACAGTAGCATTCATTTTGCACCAATTAATTGAAGGCTGTGAAGGGTTTGGGATCTCCTGCTCCCTCCTTCCCTCCCCCAGAGCTGAAGGGCCCCTGCCCGGCCACCTGCTTTGGGTGGGCCGCGGGGGGGCGGGGGTCCCATCAGCCCCATCCAGACGGACCGGAACGCTCTCCAGGTTCCAGACATCACCTTCCGTTGGCAGAACAACGTCTGGGGGGCTCGGGACAAGCGGGTGCTGTCTCAGGGCGGCTGGCCAGGAAATCCCGCCCTGGGTGGGCTAGGGAGGGGAAGGGGCCCCGAATAGGGCCACGGCTCCGGGCATCCAGGATGGACTTTGCCTTCCTCTCTGGCGCCACCTTCTGGTCTCCGCTGAAGCACGCGTGGTCAGCACTGGTCACAGCCATGCAATCGCAAGCATTTATCAAGTGTCTTCCCTGTGCATGCAGAGGCAAAAGGAAGGAGGCCGCTGTCCTCCAGGGGCTGGGGACAGTTAGGGGGTCTTGGGGAAGGGCAGCAGATCTGGAGAGACCAGATTCTGCAAGGGCAAGTCACCTCGTGTCCGGCTGCCTCATCTGCAAAACGGCTAAAAAATGGCAGCCAGTACCCACCTGGCCGGAGACAGGACCCAGGGAGGTGGAGGACCCGGGGACGTGGAGGACCCAGGGCTGTAGAGGACCCATCTGCCGATGGAGACAACAGCAGCAGCAATCTCAGGCTGGGCTGTTGCCAAGATCTAATAGATGGACGGACAGACGGACGGATGGACAGATGGATGGATAGAGATGCTTATTTTTGGTGCAGGTTCTTTTACCTGGAAGATATTCTCAGTATCCAGTTCCATTACATTTTAATAATAATAATATGACTTGAGAAAACCAGGGTAGTCTAATGGTTAGAGAGCTGGCCTCAGAATCTATTGGTCAACTAGCATTAAGTGCCTCCTGTGTGCCAGATGACAGAGTGGATGGAACTCAGGGTCGGGAGTCAGAAAGACCTGAGTTCAAAGCTCGCCTTAGATACTGAGTGGCTGTGTAATATTAATTCAGATACTTCCCAGAAAGTCATTTAACTTCTTTTGCCTCAGTTTTTTCATATGTGAAATAAGTTGGAGAAGGACATGGCCAACCCCTCCAGTATTTTGCTAAGAAAATCCCAAATGGGCCACAAAGATCAGGACATGACCGAAGTAATTGAGCAGTGAAGTCATTAAGTGGCTTCCATGTGCATTCAGAGCACAGGTACTGAGCGAGGTACGAGAGATGGGCAAAAGAAGGGCAAAAAGCCACAAAAACCATTCTCAGCACTTCAGGAACTTAAAGTGTAATGGGGGCAGATGTTGTACAACTGGATGTACATGGGATGAATGAGAGGGGTCTTGGAGGGAAGCATTAAGGTTAAGGACCAGGAAAGAGTTCTTGCGGCAACTGAGACTCTTGAGGAAGTCAAGGAAACTAAGAGGAAGACTTGAGGAAGGAGGGTATTATGGGCCAGGGCAGCCAGAGAATGTGCTCAGTAGGGAGATGGTGTCTTGTTGGAGAAGCAGCCAGAGGGTGGTGGCCCTAGATCCAGGCAGACACAGTGGGCAGCGAGGGGTAACTGGACAAAGTTCGAGAGGGCCGGCGCCAATGATCCAATGATCTTAATGTCAACGGGGTGATTTCCTATTTGGTGCTGAAGGTGATTGGGATCCACTAAAGTCTATTGAAAGAAAGAGAGAGAGAGAGAGAGAGAGAGAGAGAGAGAGAGAGAGAGAGAGAGAGAGAGAGAGAGAGAGAGAGAGAGCGCTTTATCTCTCTCTATATATGGATCATTGTATTTCAACATAATTGGTTTTCCTGTAATTCTGTGTATTTTATTCTGTGCTTTAAAATGTTTATCCAGGCTAAATCCCTTTGGAATTTAGCCCATTTCAATTGGCTTAACAATTATAAATGTTTATCCAAAGGCTTCCATGGGGATCTATGGCAGGAGAGGAGAAGCCCAGTTGGTGCTTTTACCTTGAGGCGACTGTCAGGTCATTTGTGTCTGCCTCGGAGGTACTTCTTCATATACTTACTTTCTTTGCCATTAGAATAGAAGCTCCTTGAGGGCAGGGGATGTTTTTGCCTTTCTTTGCATCCCAGTATGGCGGCCTGGCAAATGGAAAGTTCCTAATAAAGTTTGTTGATTGATGGACCAGACTCTTAGGAGGGAATTGGAGCCAGAAGCATGAGAAAATCCCTTAAAAATGCATTCAAGCCCTTCCTTCTTTCTTAAGACAAACACAGTCTGGCTTTGGAAGAGAAGAATCTGGGCCTGGATCCCCTCCCTTCTCCCTGCCAGCTCAGGGTAGCTTTAAACTCCCTCACAGCTTGTCTTGAACACCTCACCCCGAGGCTTCTGCGGGTCCTGCAAGCACTGGTGCCCCCTGGGGCTCAGGGACCTCAGTGAACACACGGGACTGCATGTTTTGAGGAGGCTGTGTGTGCGCCTGCGTATGTGAGAGAGAGACAGAGACAACAAGAGAGAGAAGGAGGGAGGGAGGGAGGAGAGAGGGAGAGACACGGAGGGGAAAAAAGAGAAAGAAGAGAGAGAGGGTAAGAGATAAGAAAGAGAGGGAAGGAGAGGAAAGAAAGACACAAAAAAGACATGACGGAAAGAGCAAGAGGGAGAGAGATAAGAGAGAGACGCAGGGTGGGGGGGAGAGGGAATGAGAGAAGTGGGGGC
The DNA here is from genome assembly GCF_016432865.1 of Antechinus flavipes. Taxonomy (NCBI): domain Eukaryota; kingdom Metazoa; phylum Chordata; class Mammalia; order Dasyuromorphia; family Dasyuridae; genus Antechinus; species Antechinus flavipes. Next base: position 459,598,600 of record NC_067401.1, read on the forward strand.
AAGAAAGAGGGAGAGAGAAGGGCATAGAGAAGGGGGGTGGGGGTTGAGAAAGAGTGCCAGAGACAGAGATGCTTGGGGCCGACTGTTCCCTCCCCAGTGCCAGCATCCAGACCAAGTGGGAGAACTTAGGATCACAGAGACACTGCTGGGGGGGGGGGTGTCCCGCTGGGTGGCGGCCCCTCCCAAGCGCTGCCCCTTCCCCCTTGGCAGACCCAAGGAGAAGGACTCCGGGATGCAAGCAGGAAGCTCTGCTCCCTGCGGTTCTACAAAGTCCCGGCGGCCGCGCTTTGATTGTGCCGGTCAGCCCCCACCCCGCCGCAGACTGCCCCACGAGCGACGCCCCCCCACCCCCTGGACTCCGGCCCCCCCCTCGCGGGGTGAATTCCTCCTCCTGGGCGCGCGGGGCTATTTTTAGCCCGCTAGCCTTGGCTACGTGATCCTCGGGGAATGCTGGGGGAGAGGGAGGGGGAGGAGGGAGATTTGATCCGAAACAAATGCGATCGATTCTGGGCCGGGTTCGGGAGACAGCTGCAGGAGCGGATGACAGGAGAGAGCGGGGAGCACGCCCCGAACTGGCTCAAGGCGCGCCTGGCCAGCCGACTTTTAAGCGGGTCCAAAGTAGTAAATGGGAGCGCCACATCAAGAGCCAGGAGCGCCACTTCAAGAGCGGGGAGCGTGGGGGGCCCCGCCGCCCGCGCCCCTCCTCTCCACGCGGCACGAGCCTAAGAGTCTAAGCCGGTAGCTGGGAGGGGGCCGGAAGCCTAGAGGAGGACTGAGCGGAGGACTATGCTGGAGGACTAGCTTGGAGAGGACTGAGCTGGAGAGGACTGGCTGGGAGGACTGAGCTGGAGAGGACTGGCTGGGAGGACTGAGCTGGAGAGGACTGGGTGGGAGGACTGAGCTGGAGAGGACTGGGTGGGAGGACTGACCTGGAGAGGACTGGGTGGGAGGACTGAGCTGGAGAGGACTGGCTGGGAGGACTGAGCTGGAGAGGACTGGCTGGGAGGACTGAGCTGGAGAGGACTGGCTGGGAGGACCGGGTTCGAACACTAGCCTGGAAAAGACTGCGCTGAGGGCCTGGACTGCTCCTGCACTGGAGCCATCACTCCACAGAGAACACTCGCCTTGCAGAGCTATTGCCCAGCTCGAACCCGCAGCCACTGCGCCCCTCTGACCCCGAACGGGCTGCCATTGCTAGGTTTTGTCTTCACTTCACCCCATTTCCCAAAGTATGCCACACCCCCCACACCCCCTTTCCGGAGCATCCTTTATAAAAAAAAAAAAAAAAAAACAAAACAAAACAAAAAAAAAAAAAAAACTTGTTTTCAAAAGTAGCAAATGTTCAAGAAACCCAAGCAATCCCGAGACCCCGCGGGGGTTTGAACCCGAGGGCTGGATTTTCTGCTGTCTCTCCTAAGCCGTATTTCACGACTTCTCTCCTTGCTCCGTCCTAGATCTCAGAAACCCATGGAGGGTCATGACATTTCTGGCCATAGTAACTTTGGACAACCATCTACAGCCCCCCACACCCCCACCATAGTAGTAGATTGGCAATCTGCACGGAGGGAGGGATCATCCACCCAGGTGACGGCAATCCATCAACTAGCACTTAGTAAGTGCCTACTATGTACCGGGCACTGGGGGTACAGAGCAAGGTCAAAAACAGTTTCTGACCTCCAGAAATTCAATCTAACAGAGAAGACGTCATGTGAACAATTAGGTCCAACCGAGATATCTACAGGGAGACAATCTCAGAAGGAAGGCCCAAAGATTAAGGATGAGAAAGCGGAAATCATAAATCTTTGCAATATTGTTACAAGTCCCTTTCCATTTATCTCTAACTGTATCCATGCCCATCACAGTCAACAAGTATTTATTAAGTACTTACTGTATTACATACACACTGTGCCAAACATCAGTGTTACTTTATTATTTTTATCATCCCCCACCCCCACTCCCCAATTCCCTGTTCTCAAGGAGCTCCCAGGCCAAGGGGGGAAGCGACATACAAATAATTTTGGACAATCAAATCATAGACAGGATAACTTGGAGAGAAGCGGCAGAGGGAAGGCATCCTAAAGGGGACCGAGAAAGGCCGGAACTGCAGTGTCCTTAGGGTGGGGGCCAGGCACGTGCCTTCATCCTCAAGAGATAATAAGCTCCCTGAAAATAAGAACTGCTTTCATTTTTTTTTGTCTGTGTACCGCCAGTTCTTAGTTCAGTTCTGACATGGAAAAGGTGCTGTTAGTTCACCGATTAATCTCCATGGGGAGTTTTTGGTGTGGAAACTCCCTCCAAGCAAATAGGTAAGTCTCAGGGACCTGTCTGAGGCAGACCCAAATAAAGGTCTAGCCCAGTGTCACACAGCAAATAGATGTCGAATATAAACTTTCAACTCAGGGGTTAGGATCATAGAATTATAACTCGGAAGCTCAAAGCAAGCTCAGAGGCTGCCTACTCTGGGCCCTTTATTTTATACATAAAGAAACTAAGTACTAGGAAATTTAAATGACTTGTTCAAAGTCCCATATATAGTGCTACTATCTATCCGTCTGTCTATATATCTAGCTATTACATCTATCTATCTATCTATCTATCTCTGTCTATCCATCAACCTATTTATTAATTTATCTGTCCATCCACCTACCTATTTATCTAGTCATCTATCTAGCCATTTACCTACATATTTATATCTACCTATCATTTATCCATTTACTTACATATTTATCTATCTACCATCTATCTATATCTATCCATCATCTATTTATCTATCCATCTACTTATCTATCCATCCACCTACCTATTTATCTAGTCATCTATCTAGCCATTTGCCTACATATTTATGTCTACCTATTTATTTATCCATCTATTTAGATATTTCTCTATCCATTATCTATCTACCTATACCTATTTATCCATCCATTTATCTTTCTATTTATCTAGCCATCTATCTAGCAATTTATGTACACATTTCCATCCACCTCTTTATCCATCTACCTATCTGTCTATCCATCTACCTATCTTTCATCTCTCTATCATCCACTTACCTACGTATTTATCTCTCTATTGATTTACTTTTTTATATCCCTTTACCTATTTATCTAGCCATTTACCTACATGTTAGTACCTAACTATTGATTATCTATCAATATCTAATCAACAACTGTACTTATAGGTAAGCTTCTAATAACTACATTTGTATCTGGCTCTGTATCCCTATCCATAGTCACACTGCTCTCAGCGTCTCTATCTGTACACATGTATTCATGCTTCTACTGCCGATTTGTACCTTGTAGCAGTCTGCTTCTAAGGTACAAAGTCCTTTTTCCATCACAATGGCCATAACTTTCTGTGAAGCATGGCATTTTATTAGGCATCTTGCGGGGCAAGGGCCCTGTGAGTCACTGGCAGCCCAGACCGATCTGCCCCAGACTGGATGCTGGCTTCCTCTTGCTTTTCCTCTATTAAATTGATTAATAGTTCTCAATAAATCAGCTAGCTTAGGGGATTCTAGAGTTGGGCTGCTGGGCTTGCCTGCTGGACAGAGAGGGAGATGGAATGCTGATTATCGCTGAGTTTGACATTAGACAGCTTGTGGTTCAACTTCCACCCATTGTGCAATCAGACAGAATTTAACGAGCCAGACTTTGGAGCATTACAGATGCCCAGAATCGGAGGGGCCTCAGTGGCCCGAGAGAAGGGCTCCAGAGAGAATCCCTTTTACTATTTCTCTAAGTGGGCATGTCGCTTTGGCTTGAATTCTGCCAGAGAACTCACTACCTCCCCAAAGAGGCCCTGCCCACGGAGGATCACACGAGTGCTAGAAAGTTATCCGGACATCAAGTCGAAACCAGCATTTTTGCAGCCTCTGTCACTTCTAGTTCTGCCCTCCGAGGCGGAGCAGCGTGAGGCTGACACTGCTTCCATTTTAGAGTCTCCCAGACCTCTACACCCAGCCTAGTCTTTCTTCCCAGGTGCAATTTGGCAGCCCTAGACATTTCAAACTAAATATCTTGTAGACATCTCAAACTCCACGTGTGCAACACAACTCATCTTTATCTCCCGACCCATTTCTCTTAAACTTACCTATTTTAATGCTGGTCACTCAGATTTACAACCTTACTCTTGTCCTCATCTACTCACTTTCACTCATTCCATATATCCAAAAAGGGGCCACATTTTGAAATTTCCATTTCTACAATATCTTTCAAATCCATTATAAACACCCCTTTAATCCAGAACCTCACGATCTCTCAACTAGACAATTTCAATAGCTTCATTTTTAGTCTTTCTACTCAGACCTCTTCATGTACCAATCTAGCCATCGCACTGTCATCATGGTGATTTTTATACAGCGCAGCTGTGACCATGATACCTTCGTTCTACTCCAAAACCCCCAATGGCTCCTTCTTACCTCTAGGATCAAATGCAAACATCTCTATTAGAAATGGAAAGTCTTTAAAATCTTGTGATGGAGAGAGCCGTGTGCACCCAGAGAAAGAACTGTAAAAACTGAGTATGGATCACAATATAATATTCTTATTCTGTTGTTATTTGCTTGCATTTTGTTTTCTTTCTCATTTGCTTTCTTTTTTTGATCTGATTTCTCTTGTGCAGCAAGAGAATTGTATACATATGTTTACACATATTGGATTTAACATATATTTTTAACATGGCTAACATACTGAATTGCTTGCCATCTAGGGGAGGGGGTGGGGGGAAGGAGCAGAAAATCTGTAACACAAGGCTATGCAAGGGTCAGTGTTGTCAAATTATTCGTGCACATGTTTTTAAAATAAAAAAGTTTTATTAAAAAAAAAAAGGAAGTGATGGAGAAAGTGTTAATAATGCAAATGAAACTTTAAAGTATGTGCTCCATATGAGGGCTGGTTGTTAAAGTTTTAGCAAGTGCGGTCCTGTACATAACCCACATAAACAAGAGCCTTTGTCCTTTGCTTTTCCAGTTTATTGTTACAGTTGAGGATATTGAGGCAAATCGGGTTTGCCCAAGGTTACACAGCTAGTAGATGTCTGAATTCAAATTTGAACTCGGGTCTTACTGATTTCAGGCTCATATCCACGGTTCCACCAAGCTCTGGAGAGCTTGGCTTAAGTTCAAAAGCACCTCCTTCCTAAGTACGAGATGGGGGAGCCCCAACTGAAAATAAGGAGGACGGGCATTTTATTGGCCTGCAAGTGCAAGATAAGGACATAAGGTGAGCCCGGCCCCGCTAGCGAATGTGAACGGAGTCTGCCTTCAGTGGTGTGTATTGTGGAGGACCGGGGAGGGCAGAGCTGGGCTGGAGTCTGCCCTGTGGGATGGGACCACAGTGCCGTCCCAAGTTCCATTCTGGTCACCAGGGTTTAGGAAGGACATTGAGGGAGTCCAGGGGAGGCTCTCCAGAACAGCGAAGGACCTTGAACTCATGCTGTTTGAAGAGCCTTTCAGGCTGGAGAGAGACAGAAGGGAGGGGGCCGTGGCAGCTGCCTCGGAGCCTTTCATGCGGGGGGATTCGCCTCCTCTTGCCTGGTCTGAGAGCCATGACTCAAACTTCCTGTGTGACACCTGTTTGTGCCCGCTCCCGGGGGCGGCCAAGGGGAACTAAACAATTAGGCCCGTCCAGGATTCCTGTGAGCAGTTCAAGCTGCCGTCTGGGGGACGTGGGGCGAGGCCGATCCCCTATTTTTCGCAGCGTTCTTGTTGGGATGCACTCTTATTTGCTAAAAATTTCTCCACTGAAAGTAAAACCTGGCTTTCACCCATCTGTGTCTGCATCTTCAGAGCCAAGGTCACAGAGGAACAGAACTACAGCCTGGCGGGAAGGAGGCCGGGGTAGCTGGGAGTGGGGGTTTGGGGCTCACTTTGATTAGGAACCTTAACACAGAGCTGGGAGGGAAGCTGAGCGGAGGGGTAGGAGGTCACTGCTCTTAGGTAACTGCAGAAAACACAGCACTTTCTCAGCTCTTCTGCCCCACCAGGGTATTCCCAAACCACAGAGGCGGGGGATTCCCCAGTGAGTGCCCCTTCTTAAGTCAGGATCTGCCATTTTCTCTAACTCTTTCTTCCTGATAAAGGCCAGATTAACCTCCTGATTTTCCTTGAAATGTCACTCCCACCTGCTCTGGTTAAGGTCTGTAGTTGGGAGAGACCAGGTTCTTTCCTAGAAGTGACACAGATAAGGTCAACCCGCCTTCCTCCCGCCTCCCCAGGTTTCCGGGGAATCTAAACCAAAGGCTGCAGTCACTGGTTTCTGGAGGAGTCAGTTCCTTCAGCCTCAGGTGCAACGGCCTGTGGGCTGTGGGGGAGAAGGAAGGGGATGAGCCCAGGCATGGGCCTTTACACAGGATGTGGGTCGATCAATCCGCCGCTAAGTGGGCCTGGTCCTGTGCTAGGGCTCCGGGATAGAAACACAAAATGCAAACTAATCCCTGACTGTAGGAAGCTTGGGTTCTAATGAAAGAACGAGCATTACTGCTAGGACTAACATCGATGCAGTGCCTACTGTGTACCAGGTCCTCCGTCAAGCACTTTCCAATTACGCTCTCAATTGACGCTTACAATAATAAATGTAAAATACTTGTAAATATCAAATACATATCAATTGGTTTATAGAGTATGTAAACATGTTATCACATATAGAATAAATATAAAGCAAAAAGGCCATCAAGTACCAAGCCTTTATTAAGTGCCTACCATATGCCAGGCTCTGTGCTAATCTCTGGGTACCAATTTAAGCAAAAGAAAGTTTTTGATCTGGAGTAGTTTACAATCTGATGGGGAAAGATAACAGGGAATGGAATGGAAAAGGGAGGAGGCATGGGGCCATGGTGTCTGAGTTCAGAAAGTGGAATCAGTGCCAGGAGAGAATATGGTTTGGCCAGCCTGGTAGTCTCCCCAAAGTGGAGGACCCGGGAGAAGGAAGCCGACCTGGGGGAGGGGAGTTTCAGGGCGAGGAGACTCCAGGGGGTTGGTGGCAGAGGCGAGACAATCAGAAGCAGTAGAGAGGGGAGTGCAGCACAAATACTATAAAGCAGTTAAATATGAGGTCTTTGGGGAGGGCCCCGTAGGTTCATAGATTTAGAGTCACAGGAGACCTGTGGGATAACATGGCACAGTCCCTTCATTTTGCAGATGTGGAGACTGAGACTTATCCTACGTCATTGTGGTGGGGGGTGTCAGAGGGAAGATTTGAATACAAGAGCCTGGACTCCAGATTTAAAGTCTAGGTTGCTAAGATCATAATATGGCAGCTCTCTAAGGAAACTGAAGTTCAAGGGTTTTATAGAGGGAAGGTTCTCCATCAGGGGTTTCTATCAGTCTGATGTTATCGACAGGGAGAACTATGTATGGGTTGGTGACTGCAAGAGATCTGAAAGATGTATTAATAAGTAGAGAAAACAGCTAGGGGGCTTGGGAGCTTCCGGTTAGTCGGTTGATTGTTGTCCTTTGGTTTTGAAAAGGACCAAAATGCCCTGCTTATGTTAGAGTCAAGTTAAGGTGCTCCCAACTGTGGCTGGTCAGACCAATAGGAGCTTGCAATAGTCCCTCTGAACATTGGAGTGGATGGAAGTTTCTAAAAAAAAATACTGGAAGAACTGTATGTGGAGTCAGAGAGCCAGGTTAAAAATCTTTTTTCTTTCTTTCTTTCTTTCTTTCTTTCTTTCTTTCTTTCTTTCTTTCTTTCTTTCTTTCTTTCTTTCTTTCTTTTTCTTTCTTTCTTTCTTTCTTTCTCTCTCTCTCTTTCTCTCTCTCTTTCTTTCTTTCTTTCTTTCTTTTTTTCTTTCTTTCTTTCTTTCTCTTTCTTTCTTCTTTCTTTCTTTCTTTCTTTCTTTCTTTCTTTCTTTCTTTCTTTCTTTCTTTCTTTCTTTCTTTCTTTCTTTCTTTCTTTCTTTCTTTCTTTTTTTCTTTCTTTCTCTCTCTCCCTGCCTAATCTTGGTCAAGTTATCAACTTCCCCATGCCTCCACCATCACCACCCTGCCACTACCATCACTCAGGTCTTAGTCTCCATTTTCCATACTGATCCTACGGCGGCTGCTGATCCGCTCTCCAAATTGGACCACCAGAGATCATGGGTGGGGGAAGGGAAGGAGCTACCCCCTTCACTCTGTATTCCCAGAGACTATGTATCCTCCTCTTCAATCAGGCCATTTTCGGGTTCTGAATCTGCTGAGTGGCCTTCCAATCTAGCTCTTACAGCTCCCTCCCGTCCCCTTTCCACATTCTGCTCAGAGAACTGTAATCCAATCAGCACTAGCATAGCCTCTGGAAATGGAAAATTAGTGAACTGTTCCATGTTCCCCTCACCATGGTTGTGACTTCCCAGGCAATAATTCCTTGCTTGACCACGCTGGCTACAGGGTTTCCCTAGAGTCTTAAGCGAGTTTGAAGATATTAAAGCTTAATGTATGTATTGACTGGCCATGCAAAGTAAGCTCTTTGGGAGCAATGATTGTCAGACTGTTCTTGTATTCCCAGGGCTTGGCACAGAGCAAGCATTTATTAAATGGCTTTGATTGGTTGATTTATTCATTTATTAAACCCTTCAGTTTCCTCATCTGCAAAATTGTGGGGCTGCGATGAATGGCATCCAAGATCACTTCCAGCTTTAAATCCGAGCCCGTGATCCTATAAAGCAAAGGCCATCTACCTTGACAGAATCCAGACATTTCCTGGATCAGAGATCCCTTTTTGGGAGTTCCCTCTAGCCGTGAAATTACATGTCTGATTTTATTCTGTTCCAAATAAGACCAAGAAAGGGATGGGGAAGAGCTCTGCCGGGCTTTATAACGCAGACTAGCCAGCGAGGCATTTTCTTTTAAAAGATGGAACCACAGTAGGAACATGTTTAACCTTGAGGAACCACTGCTCAGCCCAAGCGCCCCTCCCTGTCCTGAGCCCAAGCATGCAGTTGGACTGGGTTCCTTCCTAGGGGAGATTGCCTCTAATGAGAGGGCTTAGACTCCCTGTTCTCACACCTTTTGGCTCATTTAGTCCCCCACCCTGACACCCCCGGGGATGATTTTACTTACAGCTCACATCTGGAGCTTTCTTGAAAAGGGGGAATTACAAAAGGTACTGAATGTACCATTTGAACTAGGCCCGGGACAGGCAAGTTATTCCTGTACACAAAAGGAATGCTAAAGACAGCACACTGGCAAGTGTGTGTTAAGAGAAAAGCATTCGGTAACTTAGAACTTAGGTCACTTTTGTGGCTACTGCAGCAAGCTGCTGAGAGCCGACACTTCCATCTCCTTGAAACAAAGTAATTCGTTAGAGAAGTCGTTTTATATGTCTCCTTTACTATCATTCCCCCCCCCAAAAAAAAAATCAATTCCCTCTAAACTTTGAGCTTAGTCACTTCTGCAGTCCTGCTTCTGCTAAAACTAGCTGCTCTTTTCATGGAACTCCTGGCCCTTCGGCTCTTTCCAACCTCCAAGATTGCCTCCAAGCCCACACTCGGACATCTACCTTGAGAAACTGCGCTTGGTCCCCTACCCAGAAAGGAAACAAATGGAAAGAAGCAGCCGGGATCTCAGGCACCAGCTTTCCTGGTGGAGTTCATGCTCTACATGGGAAATGGCAGTGGGGGCAGGGAGCAAATGAGTTCCCATTTTCCTCACCCCATGAATAATAGAGTCAAGCAAAGGGGCTCAGCTTGTTGCTCAGGGCAATCACAGCGGAAAGAAATGAAAAGAGGGATTCTCTCTTTTGTCCTGAGTCATAAGCTCTTTGGGGTCTGTAGCCAATAAGGGCATTACAAGCCCCTCAGCAATGAGTTACTCGGCTGGAAGCTGGCCCCATGTTCCAGGCAGAGCAGAGCTTAGCATGCTCCTGGTTACAAGAGGTAAACAAGATGGCAAAGGATGTCACACTCTAAATGGAAACTCTTTTCACCAATTTTCCCCTTGTCTTAGAACAACAGAGGCTCCCAAAGAAGGAGAAAAGGAATTTTCTCTGATCCTTATTAACTTAGAGGACTCTATAGCTCCTGAGGGTACAACATTTGGATGCTGATTCCATAAGAAAGCAGGCAATAACGCTTTTAGGTGAAAGCGTCCAGTAAGTAAGCTGTTTTTTTTTAAAAAATAACTTTTTCAACAAAACCCTGCTCTGGCTTGATTTCCCCTCTCACTTATTATTTCATGTGTCCTATAGCTTCTTCTGTTCCTTGATTGCCTTTTGAGGAGTCTTCCATGATGGCCTTCCTTGGCAACAGTGTCCCTCTGGGCCAACTCAAATTATAGATTTTTAAATTTTAAATCTGTAACACTCTGCTATTGCCGGACCTCCCATTTTAAGCCTTAAAACTTCTCTTTATGGAGCTTCACAAAATCATGGAGTTTTGATAGTTGGAAAGGACCTTAGGGAATCTTCATTATACCATACCCTGTATGCAGACCTCAAGGATGGAGAGCTCACCACCTCCTGACTACCTTTGGACAGTTCAAATTGTCAAGAAGTTTTTCCTGACATCGAAGCCTAAATGGAGACCTCTACTATCCTATCCTCTACCATCCAAGAAGGACAATCTAAACCCTCTTCCTTCAGTGATCATGAGCCTCCAAAGTCTTCTTTTCTCCAGAGTAGGGAGTCCCTATTTTTACACCAAATGAAGTAGAAATATTGCTATCACCTGAAAGAGAGAATCAATGGCTTTTCATTATTTTTTGGTTCTAAACAAGTAAGCCCAGATCCATAACATAATTCTGCTTTTATTGAGAATATTTTTAGTTTAAATTACCTGGCACTTATTTAAAGCTTCTCATTTAATTTGCGCAAGAACCCTGTGAAATAATTAGAATAGGGAATACGATCTTGTTTTACAAATGGTAAAACTGAGTCACAGAGAACTTAAAAAAGAAGTTCAAGGTCATATATGTAGAAAAGCTCTGTGGTGGAGACAAAAGAGCACTAGCTTTAGAATCAATAAGAGTCCTACCCCTGACTTTACTAGCTGTGGAAAGTTGGCCAAATCCCTTACAGTTTCTTCATATCTAAATTAGGAAATAGTCATTCTAGTCCATTCTGCTTAGAAGAAGGGGGGGGGGAAGAGTCACAGCTCCATATAAATTTTGACTTGAACATTTTAGTAGGATTTGAATTCTCATACTTCAGTCTCAGCTTCCAGACACCCCCTTCCTCTAGAGCTCATTGCATGAACAAGTCCTGTAGTTCTAATTTGTGGAAAGTCCTGAGTGGAGCCAACTTTGCAAATCCATCTTCTGCCACCTGCTGGAGAGATCGAGCCAGAGCTTTATTCCAGTAAGAGGAGAGGCTCATACTATCCAGAGCAGGAGGACTAAAGAAAGCTCATTTTACAGATGAGGAAAATGAGACCCGGGCACTTGGGAGGGTTTGCCTAAGGTCATCCTAGTAGAAAGCCTGGAGGCAGGATTGGAACTCAGGCCCTATATGCATTGTGCCACCTATTGTCCAGCCTCAGAGACCAGCGCATGAGGATCTGAGATTGCATCTGTTGCAAACTTCCTCCACAGAATGGCAGCTGTCAGCGGGTATAAAATTCTATTAAAATCAAAGAACCTAAAGTCACCAGCACTGGAGTAAGGAGAATCTGAATGCAAATCTGGACTCAGACACTTACCTGTTCCTTAAGTGACTCTGGGCAAGTCATTTAACCCCAATTGCCTCAGGGGGAAAAAAATCAAAGAGCCTTAGAGAATAATTTGATGGTCACAGAGGCCCAGGATTTGCCCACAGTCCATTACGTGGCTAGAAAGTGTCAGAGGTGATCAGAGCTGATCTCCTGTGGCTTGAGAGCTGACTTTTTCATGAATCAACTCCCTGCTGATTCTCGAGACCCAAACTTCCTGCCATTAAATGGTGGGCTCCCCGAGGTCAGACACTGCTGCCTTTCTTTGTATCCCAACATGTGAGCACATAGAAGGCACGTAATGTATGCTTCTTGACTGATAGACTCCTCTGGATGTTTTGTCTCTTCTTATTAGATTGAAAGCTTTCTGGAGGCAGAGGCCATTTCTCTTTTTTTTGTGCTTCTCCTTCCCTCAACAAGGTGCCCAGGCCAGTGTCTAGAGACTTGTGGGGTAAAGAGCTATCCGCATCCAGACAGAGAGCTATGGAGACTGAATGTGGATTAAGCAAAGTATTTTTACTTTTTTTTTTTTTTTTTTGGTGGTGATAGTGTTTGCTTTTTTTTCTTTCTTATGTTTTTTTTTTCTTCCATTTTGAATTGTTCTTTCTTGCACAGCACAATGAATATGGAAATATGTTTAGAAGAATTGCACATGTTTAACCTTTATCAGATGGCTTGCTATCTAGGGGACACAGGGAGAAAAAAATGGAACCCAAGGTTTTGCAAAGGTGAATGTTGAAAACTATCTTTGTATGTATTTGGAAAAATAAAAAGCTATTATCTCTCTGTGTCTCTGTCTCTGTCTGTCTCTGTGTCTCTCTCTTTCTCTCTGTCTCTGTCTCTCTCTCTCTATATATATATATATTTAGTTTTCTTTAGTTATTAACACTTAATCAACTTATATGGGGAGTTAAAGCTAAGGAATTAACTGAAATCTCTCTCTATATATAATATAATATAATTTATGTCTATATATACATATACATACATACATATATATACATTATGTATGTGTATATATATATATATATATATATATATATAGAGAGAGAGAGAGAGAGAGAGAGAGAGAGAGAGAGAGAGAGAGAGAGAGAGAGAGAAAACAGTTCCTTTGTGAGCCACAACTTTTCTAGCATCAGTAAGATGAAAGGCTTGGACTCAGCATCCCTTCCAGCTGTGACTCTGTGATTCTACGACCAGTGACCCTTCCTCAGAAAACCTCATATTCAATGTGCCTGAAGGAGTGATGCTATTAGTCCCCTCCCCCCCCCCCCCCAGCTATGCATTTATCTGTCTGGCTGCTTCCTTTGCCGGTTTCTCTTCTTTTGAACTCTGATCTGAAAAGTAAAACAGCTCCCTTGCCTCATTTCCCCAAAGCATTTGCTGGGAAATCATAACTATTATGAATACATAAAAAGGTCTAGGGCCTGACCTAGAGGGAACTCCAAAGAGAAAAGTATTCCCTTTCCCAACGCAATCTGGATTTTGGGTACCGCTCTATCTAGGACACTGAGAGACATAGTGATGTGTATCTCAAAACCAGTCTAGCTTAGAAGAACTGCTTGAACTTAGGTCTTTTGCTCCTTTGAGAACAGCTCTCTAACCAAAATACCATTCTACCTTTTACACAGATAGTATTTATATGACAATTTACTATATATATTATGCTATTTGATCCTTATCTGTACGTACAGACATGAAATAAAATCAACTAATTCATTAGCTCTAAGTCCCCATTTGAGTTGATTAAGTGTTACTTAATAAACTAAAGAAAACCGTTTCTCCAAAAGCAGCTGTTCCTTTCTTTATCTTTAAAAACTTGTAATCTCTTAGGCTTAAATGGCTGTGTAACTGGCTGATTACTATAACAACAAGACAGCAAATGATAACCCAAAGAAATAAATAATTATATATCATGCATATGGATTAATAATGTTTCTTGATTGGTTAACTGGTTGGTTTATACACACCTCTATATGCTTCATTTAGGGTCAAAGATTGATAACTGGAAGTGAATTCAGAGGCTAACTAACCCAATGCGTTCATTTTGCAGAAGAGGGAACATGGACCCCGTTTGATAAGTTGTTTCCCTAAAATTTACACTAACGTGTTTCAGACACAGGATCATTAGAATTGATCAGTAATTTGAGAATAGTCTTCTATAAGCAATAAAAGAATGAATCCTAAATTTGGACCAGGCACTGGGCTGGATGCTGGGGGTACAAATACAAAGACTAAATGATTCTCAGTCTCAAGAAACGTAGGTTTCAACGGAGACCTTATCATCCTGTAGCTTTGGAAGAATATTGTTCATTTGGTGTTTAAAAAATGGGAACATTAAAAGTTTCCTCAAATTCTCCCCGATTTCCTTCTGTACTTCCTCTCAGAAAGTCATGCCATATTATAAAGATTTTCTTTCTTTCTTTCTTTCTTTCTTTCTGTCTGTCTGTCTGTCTGTCTGTCTGTCTTTCTTTCTTTCTTTCTTTCTTCCTTCCTTCCTTCCTTCCTTCCTTCCTTCCTTTCTTTCTGGCTGAGGCAATTGGTATCAACTAACTTGCCCAAGGTCACACAACTAGGAAGTGTTAAGCGTCTGAGACCAGATTTGAACTCAGGACCTCATGACATGAAATAAAATCAGCTAATTCATTAGCTCTAAGTCCCCATTTGAGTTGATTAAGTGTTACTTAATCAGAGACTTTCAGGGCTGGTGCTCTATCTACTGTGTCACCTAGCTGCCCCCAAAGATTTTTTTTTAAATTGGCAATACCAATCAATGAATTAAAAAATCTGACAATATATGTGTTCAGTATCCCATACTCATGAGCTTCCAGCTTCAGCCCAGAGAGGCACAGATGATAACTGACTCATTTCTTTTTTTTTCCTCTTTCTTCTTCTTCTTTTTTTAAAATAACTTTTTATTGACAGAACCCATGCCAGGGTAATTTTTTACAGCATTATCCCTTGTATTCACTTCTGTTCCGATTTTCCCCCTCCCTCCCTCCATCCCCTCCCCCAGATGGCAAGCAGTCCTTTACATGTTGAATAGGTTACAGTATATCCTAGATACAATATATGTGTGCAGAACTGAAGAGTTTTCTTGTTGCACAGGGAGAATTAGATTCAGAAGGTAGAAATAACCCGGGAAGAAAAACCAAAATGCAAGCAGTTTATATTCATTTCCCAGTGTTCTTTCTTTGGGTGTAGCTGCTTCTGTCCATCCTTGATCAATTGAAACTGAATTAACTCTCTTTATCAAAGAAATCCACTTCCATCAGAATACATCCTCATACAGTATCGTTGTTGAGGGATATAATGATCTCCTGGTTCTGCTCATTTCACTCAGCATCACTTCATGTAAGTCTCGCCAGTCCTCTCTGTATTCATCCAGCTGGTCATTCCTTACAGAACAGTAATATTCCATAACTTCATATACCACAATTTACCCAACCATTCTCCCATTGATGGGCATCCATTCATTTTCCAGCTTCTAGCCACTACAAACAGGGCTGCCACAAACAGTTTGGCTCATACAGGTCCCTTTCCCTTCTTTAGTATCTCTTTGGGGTATAAGCCCAGTAGAAACACTGCTGGATCAAAGGGGATGCACAGTGTGATGACTTTTTGAGCACAGTTCCAGATTGCTCTCCAGAATGGCTGGATGTGTTCACAATTCCACCAACAATGTAACTGACTCATTTCTTGAGAGAAGTCCCAGCATGTTTATATTTAATTACAGATTTAGCCCTGGAAGGGACGTGAGAAGCCATTTAGTTCACTCCCCTGATTTTACCACGGAGGAAGTTGAAGTTCAGAGAAGTCAAGTACTTGTGCCAGGTGCCACAGCCAGAAGAAGCAGCTCCAGGCTGCATTAGGAAGTAATTCCAGTTTCTTCATGGAGTAACTCAGGAGGATTTCCCCAGGTCCCACATTGAATGGTTAGATGTTACCGGTCAAGCATGGCAAACCTGGAGTGGATCACAAACACACTGAGTTTAACCTGCCCCATAAACTCGGGAAAGTAGGATATAGTTGGTAGAATGCTGGACTTGGAATGAGGAAATCCTGAGTTTGACTCCTCCCTAGCCGTGTGACCCTATTAAACATTCCCTGGTCTTCCTCAGTTTTTTCACCTGTAAAATGGGTGACTGGCTTTGACACCCTCAAAGGCCTTCTTTTGTTCTAGGATTCTAGGAAGGGTGTTTCCAAATGGAAGAGTTCCCAAATCTATTGAGTTTATTAAGAAAAGACTTCCTAATAATTTGGTCTATCCCCACGTGGACAGGGCTACTATTGACGGGAAATCTTCAAGGAAGAGCTGGATGGCCTCTCTCATAAAGAGAATTCTTATTTGGGGAGGAGGTTTGCACGAGATGGCCCTTCAGGTTGCTTCCTATTCTGTGATTTCTTTGCCTTGGAACAGGCAGGATGCAGTTCCTATTTGTGGACGCTAGAGGGAGCTTGGTCACCAGTTAAGAAGGGTAAGGGTTACAACCCAGAGGAAACCAGCCAGACACTTGGCTATTCTAGATAGTCTTAAAACACAAGTATTTTTATTCAACTTTATCAAAAGAGAATAAAAATCCAAAGTGGCTAGCGACTGTTCAGCATCACCAATGAGGTGATAAAGATTTTAAAACTCAATTCAGGAATAATTACAAGCTTTCCCCACCTTTTCTTCTTTATTTTATTTTTTATTTTTAAATTTATTTAATTATTTTAAATAAATTTTATTTTGTTTTGTATTTAAAATAACTTATTTCTTTCCCAGTTCTATCTCTTGCTGAAACCTACCGAGAACCTCTGTAATAAAATTCATAATCAGAACGTATTCCTATACTGGCCGTGTCTTGGTCTGCATAGTTCATCCATGAGTTGAGTCTCATTCTTGATCTTTAGTCCACTGGAATCATCATTTGTTTCAAAGATCAGTTTGAATGATATCACCCTCTGAAGGCTTTTTCTGAACCCCATTCTCCCCATATCACCCCCCATTAGAGCCTCTCATCAAATCTTTGCATTTATATCATATGTTAATTTTTTTATTTACTTATACATGCACGTGTCGTTTCTTGAGAGTAGGCACTAGTTTGTTTTATCTTTGTGACTCCTGTACCCAGCACAGAGCCTGGCACACAGATAGTAGACATTTGATAAATGGTTATGAATTTATCAATAAATCAATCATGATGGATTGTTTGATTGGATGACTTATATTCATTTCTTTCTATAAATTCACCACAGCAGGTCAACCCAACCTGGGGAAGGACTTTCCCAAGTTATTTAGACATTTCATCAAACCAATGGCATCCAAGGGCTCTCTGGAAGCAGCCCCTTGCTCTGGCTAAATGACAAGCCCATCATTTTTTCCAGGCATGCATTTCTCCGAGGACACCCTTCCCACGACCTCTCCTGCATAACTCTGATTTTATGATGTGTTGCAGCCTGCTCATACCCACCATGCATCTCTCCATTGCCCTGTGGTTGATCCTTACCCTCAATTCTTCAGAGACTGCAGGGTTTGATGACTCACAACCATACAGACAGCTTCATGGGAAGAATAGGAGCATTAGAGGGATAGGTCTTTGTTTCAGGGAGAAGCTTATGAGAAGTGGATCATTATCCAAAAATAACCGAACACCCTCTGATCTTTCTCTTCAATCTCGTGCCCACCAACCTAATCGGCATCACAAGCTGCTTCAAAACATTGCGGATGAAACACGCGGTGTGAATGCTCAATGCAAACTGTTGCAGTCTTGCACTTGTTGCAGCCAGTCAGAGCATTTATTAAACACCTATTATATGTCTAGTACAGAGGCATATAACACAGGCTGGGTTAAGCAAATCAACAGGCATTTATTAAATATTTACTACATTTGTCTGGTTTATTAGGCAAAGCACTGGGGATACAAAGAAAAGAAAAATTGTGTGCCCTGCCCTTAAGAAACTTCCAATCTAATGGGGCAAAGATTAAGTAAACAGCTATCCACAAAGATATGTGGGAACTGTTACTACTCGGTCTCTGTCTTGTAGGGCAACACTACGTAATTTCACGGCCCTTTTATTCCACATGTAGAATATGATGCTTATTATCTCAAGGTTGTGACCAGAGCAGTGTGATTCCCTGTCCTTGAAATAGTTGAGTCTGTCAGCAATTCCCTGGAAATGGGATGCTCGTTATTCCTTAGCTGATTCTTGAGGCTGGAGGGAGGAAGATGCACGTTCCATAGGTCTTCTCTTCCATCGATAAGGAAGCCAATGCTTTCAGCACCAAGTTAGCCCAGCTCACACGATGGGTGGGAGTTCTCAATTCAAAAAAATAATAAGACTGCTAATAATGGCCTATATCTGTAAAAACACTGCACAATGAATTTTCATGTTTTTATTCAATCAGTTCAAGAAGCTTTAATAAGCACTAACTATATTCAGACTCCTACCACAGTAGGTACTGAGGATATAAATCCAGACTGAAAAACACAAGGAACTTATATTTGACTGAGAAAGACAACATGTAAACAGATGAAATATTGATATAATGTAAATATTGGTTTTTTACTATCAAATGGGAGCTCCTTAAAGGCAGGCTCAGTTTAATTTTTACCTTCTTAGTCCTTGCTTTACCTTTGTATGTTTAGTCAGGCCTTAAGAATAGAAAACAGTAAGTGTTTAATAAATGTTTGTTGATTGATTGGCAAATGTACAAATTAATTTGGGGAGGAGGAAAGCACTAAGAACTAGGAGGGTCAAGGAATATTTCCTTTTGGAGTTGGTGCTGGAATTAAGCCTTCAAAAAGACTAAGAGTGCTAGGAGACAGAGATTAGAAGAGAGTGAATTCCAAGCATTCAAGACAGTCTATACCAGCTATTTTCAAAGTTTTGGTCTCAAGATTCCTTGTACACTCTTAAAAATTCAAGATTTCCAACAAGCTTTTATTCATGTAAGTTAATGTTTACCATATTTGAA
Source organism: Antechinus flavipes (assembly GCF_016432865.1). Classification (NCBI taxonomy): domain Eukaryota; kingdom Metazoa; phylum Chordata; class Mammalia; order Dasyuromorphia; family Dasyuridae; genus Antechinus; species Antechinus flavipes. The sequence goes on from NC_067401.1 coordinate 459,617,174, forward strand.
ATGAAAATATCTTAGTATTATTTTGCTTTGACCTCATAGATTCCCTAAAAGGATACCCCCCCCTTTCCTGCCAGGGATCCCTAGACAATGCTATGAGAACTGCTGCTCTACACAAAGGCATGATGGGGAATAGCAAGCAGGTTTATTTGGCTGAAACCTAAAATATGTCATGGGATTGTTATATGAAATATAACGAGGCAGGGATAAAGTCCTTATTATGAAGGACTTTATATGCCAGGTTCAGACATTTATATACCATGTCTAGGTGTCAAGAGAGAGCCATTGAAAATTCTTAAACAAGAGAATGACATAGACAGACCTCTTTTAGAAAGATTATTTTGGCAACTGGATAAATTATAAATTGAATAGTGGAGAGACTGGAAAAAGTGAGACCAATTAGGAGACTATTGTGATCGTCCAGACAAGAGGTGCTGAGGGTCTGAGCCAAGATGGTAGCCGGGGCAGGATGTAAAAAATCCGATCGGGCAACTGATTGTTTGATCCTCACACCAACCCCCTGAGGCAGGTAGGACATGTATTATTATCTCCAGTTACAGGCAAAGAAATTGAGACCCAGCCAGGTTAAGTAGCACATTCAAGGTCACACAGCTCATAAATGGCAGAATCACGATGAGACGCCAGGTCTTCCCTCTCTGGTCAGCGTTGCTCCTGCTAATGACAATAGCTCATGTCTCTGGAACAGAAGCCTTTTCCCCACAATAGCCCCAGGAGGTAAATGTTATTATTCCTATTTCACAAAGAAGGAAACTGAGGCTCAGAGAGATGAGACAACTTGCCTGTGGTCACATAGTCAATAGGTGTTGGAGATAGGCTTTAAAATCCAATTTTCTGAGTCTAAGACCAATAATGTTTCCTTTAGAGTCAGTCACCTGTATTCAAAATCCGAACTTAAGTTAATTAATCTATGTTTCCTCAGTTTCCTCATCTGTAATAGCACTTACTTCCCATGGTTATTGTGAGGATCATATGATTAATATTTGTAAAGCATTTTGGAAATCTTTTTTCCCCACTTAATAGTATTTTATTTTTTTCCAATTACATATAAAGATAGTTTTCAACATTCATTTTTATAAGGTTTTGAGTTCCAACTTTTTTCTCCTTTCCCTTTGCTCCACCTTCCCCAAAATAGCAAGCAATTTCATATAGGTGAAAACATGTGCAATCCCTTTAAACATATTTCCATATTTGTCATGTTGGAATTGTCTTGATTGATTGCACTGCTGAGAAGCCCTAAATTTATGATAGTTGATCATCATCCAATCTTGCTAATACTGTGTACAATGTTCTCTTGGTATTGCTCACTTCACTCAACATCAATTCATGTCTTTCCATCTGCTTTCTTTTTTTTAAAATTTAATTTATTTTTTATTTTTTTATTTATTATTTATTATTCATTCATTCATTTATTTATTACTTTATTGAAGCTTTTTATTTTCAAAGCATATGCAAGAATAATTTTTCAAAATTGGCCCTTGCAAAGCCTTGTGCTCCAATTTTCCTCCCCTCCTCTAAATAACAAGTAGTCCAATATTTGTTAAATATGGTCAAAATATATGGAAATCCAACATAAACATACTTATTTATACAATTATCTTGCTGCATAAGAAAAAACAGATCAAAAAGGAAGAAAAAAATGAGAAAGAAAACAAAATGCAAGCAAACAACAAAAAAAAGTGAGAATGCTATGTTGTGATCTACACTCAGTTCCCACTGTCCTCCCTCTGGGTGCAGATGGCTCTCTTCATCACAAGACCATTGGAACCGGCCTGAATCATCTCATTGCTGAGAAGAGCCAGATCATTTTGGAAATCTTAAAGAGCTATACTAATAGGTCCAGGTGAGGCCTCAGGGAGATATTGATTTCTGAGATGCTTTTTCTTCTTTTACTGAAAACTTAACAACACCAAACATGACTCTAAATGACTCTTACAGATTATTTACAAAACTAAATTCAATCCATAAAGTATCCTGGCACCATTTAAGCCCTTTTCTCTAAGTTCCCATCGGAATCCTATTTCTCTTCATTTTCATTTATTTCCTCTCACATGTCCTCCATTTTTTTGGGTCTGCTTTTTTTAGAAATTATTTTTGCTTAGTTCTGTTTTATAAGGTCTTTCCATACTTCTCTGCCCACATCACATTTGCTAATTTTCATGGCATTATAGGACTCCATTTCGTGAACACACGACACTTTCAGACAAGCTCTTTAGGGAGAGTTGTCTACACTCGTTGCCTCCAACGCCCTCTCCTGTCATGCTTCAGCCCTTTGCCATCTGGCTTCTGACCTCACGGCTCGGCTGAGTCTGCCCTCTCCAAAGCTACCAAGGCTCTCATAATTGCCAAATGTACTGCACTTTTCTCAGACCTCATCTTGCCTGACCCATATATAGCCCTTGATGTTGTTCTCCCTTTATACTCTCTCTTCTCTGGGATTTCATGACACTGCTCTCTCCTGAAAGCCCTTCAGTTCAGCTCCCTCTTTTTATAGACAAGGAAATGGAGGCAGACTGATTTGTATAAGGTCATGCCCAAGGTAGTAAGTGTCAGAGGCAGGATTTGAATCCAGAACCCCTGATTCCAAAGTCTGGGTTCTTTTCACCAAATCTTGACGTAATCCTTTGAAGCAAGATTAACCATCGTGTTCATAGACCCAGCTGGCAATGGGTGCAGTCAGCTCTCCATGATTGTCTGCTGCAAGTTGTCCGGAAGGTCCCCATTAGGAGTTCCTTCCACTAGCAGAGATTATTAGTGCCTTCCCCGCAACTTTTCTCTAAGAGAGGGGCCCAGAGAGACCCTCACAGGTGGAGGGAGAGTTCGGACCATGCAGACAGTCCAAGAGTCATGGGCCTTCTTGGCTCCTAGGGCAGCTCCCCATCCACACACCACACTGCCCCTCAATAGCTCTCCTCATGGGTAAGTTATGTGTTTACTATACATATAAATGTATATATTCCTGACCTGTGATGTCATTGATGTAATATTAATAATAGCTACTACTGAGATAGAGCTTTAAGATTTGCAAAGCACTTGACAAATATTGTCTTATTAAATCCTCTGCTTGAACTACTGCAATGACCTTCTACCTGCCTCACATTTTCCCCACTTCAATCTATTTTCCCTCATACCCCCCATTACCCAAGTCTCTGTTACTTCAAGGATCAAATATAAAGTCCGTTTGAAGCTCTTTCCAACATGATCCTGTCTTGCCTTTTGAACCTTCCTACATATCCCTGTTAGCCAGGTGTTCTGAGATCCAGCCACACTGGCTTTGAGGGATCTTTCCCATAAGGCACTCGATCTGACTATTTTGGGTGCTTAGCATCTTCACACACTCCCTGGCAGGCTTTCTTCAAGACTCAGCTCAGTGTTGCCTGTCTCAGGAAGGCCCTAGTAATTCTGAAGAGCTAGAAGAGATGAAGAGAGAGAAACAGTAGAAGCAGTTATAAGCACCTATTATGTGCCAGCCACGGAGCTTATGCAAAATGGTTTCTGCTCCATTCTGTCATGCAAAAAAAGGTCAGATACCCCACCCCCAAAAGCAGGCCATTAATTCTAATGCATTCCTCTATCAATTATTTCCCAATTTTCTAACTATGTTTGTACATAGTTATTTTCAGGTTGCCTTCCCTATTAGACGTGAGCTTTTTGAAAGCAGAATGGTCTTTTAATCTTTAAAAAAAAAAACAAATTTAATAATGGCTTTTTATTTTCCAAATACATGCAAATTTTCTACCCTTGCAAAATCTTGTGTTCCAAATTTTTCTCCCTCCCTTCCCTCCACCCCCTCTCCTAGATGGCAAATAATACAAACCATTTTTACAGAGGTGGCCAGTGGTATGGTGGATAGAACACTAAGCCTGGACACGAAAGTCCTGAATTCAAATCTAGCCTGCTATATGACCCCGGGTAAGTCACACTTTCCCCAACTGTCAAATGATGATGATTGTAGCACTTACCTCTCAGGGCTGTTGTGAGGATCAAATGAGATAAGATTGACAGTGATATAGTATAGTGCCTGGCACATAGTAAGCACTCCATAAATGCTTATTTTTCCTCCTTTTAAACTCTCAGAGTTAGCAAAATGCCTGGCATATAGTAGGTCCTTTATGTTTATTGATCGACTATCTTAAATGATGCCTTCATGTTCATTGACTTTGGATTCCTAAGTAACAATAAAAATAAAACTAGCATTTATCTGGTATTTTATATACATTATCATTGGATCCTCCTGATGGCTCTGTGAGGTAGTTACTACCATTTTTATTTCATTTTAATAGAGGAAACTGAGGCACAGAGGAGCTAATGTCTTGTTCAGGGATGCACCACCATTAAGTGTCTTGAAGTGGGATTTTAACTGGGGTTTTCTTGACAAGTCTAGCTCTCCAATGACTAGGTCACCTGGCTGTCTTCAACTTTAGTGATAACCAGAATACAAAATTAACACGAATTAATGTATGCTGAATTACCATTGGACCAAATGTTCATTTTCTTCCGCGTTCAATATAAAAACCACTCATCCCTGCTCCTCACACCATTTAGAAGGGAGCACAGATTGAGCACTGGCTTTTTTGTTCACACTATTCATCATTGTTATTTTTCAGTCTTACCAAATGTTAAGAAGCAAGCTGAAAACCGTGGGGGGAACCAAGTGAGTTTTCCTTATGGTCACTCATTGAAGGCAAAGGGCACAGAAGAATAACATCGATTTGGGGAGTGGATGGCTGGCCAAGGAAGTGATTCAGAGAATGAGTTTTCTGTATGCTGGCTTAAAATAGACAGATGGCAGATTGCTGGACCGTGACGAAGCATACCTGTAACAAAGACTGGTAGGACTCTATTTGTGGCACAACATTGTAAAGACGACTTTGAAAGATGTAAGAATTTTGATCAATGCAATGGATTCCAGATCAAACATTTAGACAGGATGCACTAAGACTTTTGGGACACCCGGGACTGGGAATATAACATGTTACCCACTTCCTGACAGAGAGATGATGGATACAAGATGATGAAGATGTATATTTTTGGCCATGTCAATATGGAAGTTTGTTTTGCTTCGGTATCAATCAGTCAACCAGCAGTTGTTAAGCACCTACTACATGCCAGGTATTGTGCTGAGCTAATTATATTGCTTCTGAGGATTTTATTTTAAGTATTAATTAATTGGGGAGGGAGGGAGGGAGAAGAATCTGTTTGGAATATCTTGAAAAAAATGCTGAAAAGAGCTTTAAACTAAAAAGGATGGGGTAGGGGAAAGAGTGCCTTTGAAATGACCTCCATTAAAAATAACTACAAAGCAGGAAAAGGACGGGAAACAAAATACAAAAACCAGTGGTAAAATCCTTGATCTTATGTATTTACACACAAAACCCCCAAATTTAGACAATAAGCAAAAGGAGCTATGGGTTTTGATGAAGGGAGGATGATTTGACCTCATGGATATCACTTACACATAGTGGGATGTAATCCATAACCAGCTCACAGGTTCAGAGGTGGAGTGAGGGAAATGGGGAAGTCAGAAGGCACACTCAGGGGAAGAAATCCAGGAGTCAGAGAAGGGAAGTGTGAGGAAGAAGAACGTTAGGTAAAAATTGAACAACACTCCCCAAACCACAAAAAGTGTATAGTCTGAGCCATACACAAAATGAATCCCTCCTATGAAATGAAATACTTAACACGTGGCCATCCAGCCTTGCTTGGAGACCTCCTGGGAGCAGAAGCCCACCACCTGTCATGGTGGCCACTTCTGCTTTAGAGCAGCTCTAATCATTAGCAAACTTTTCCTTAAACCAAATCTAAACTGACTTCTTGGTAACTTCCCCCATCACTCCTGGCCCTGTGTCTCAGACCAGATAGAGCCTGTTTTCTCCATCTGCTACCCAAGGACCTTTCAAATACTTGGGGAATGGATCGTGACCTCTCCTCACCCTATCCCCTCCAGAATCTTCTCCAGTCTCACCATGCCAATTTCCTCAAACTGATCCTTGTGAATCCTTAATTCAGGTTACTTTTAACTGTCTTCATAAAATGGTCCTGAAGAGATTCAGTGAAACTCAAGGTCTCTTGGCAGTCTTAAAAGGTTGTCTTCCTCTAGATATTCTATAGCTTATCAATGTCTTTAAACTATGGGGCTTAGAACTGAACACAGTACTCCAGCTGAGAGCTGAGGAAGGAGAGACTACTCCTAGAAGCTCTGACTTTTAATACAGCCCAACATTATGTGAGCTTTTCTTGATCTGTGAAATCATACTATTGACTCATAATAAGCTTACGGACTCAGTCTTTATCATTCAGCAAAATCATACCTCCCCGTCTTGACTTTTTGTACCCAAATGAAAGACTTTACATTTATATCTATTGAACTTCCCTTATTAGATTCAGCCAAATGCTTTAGAACTATTTTGGGTCGTGGATCCTTTTAGAAATCTGGTGAGACCTGTGGATCCCCTTCTTACAATATTTTAAAATGCATAAAATAAGCTACACGGGATTAAAAGGAAATCAATTATAATTATCAACATCTTTTTAAAAGCATAAGTTCATAGACCGTAGATCTCCAGATTAAGAACTCTTCTGTGGCCTTTCAAGATTCTCTTGTTTTGTTCTTTCTTGAAAAGAAAAATCAACTTTATTTTATTTTCAGTTCTACATTCTCGCCCTCCCCTTCCCCACCTTTTTAGAAAGCAATAAAAATATAAGTTAGTTAAGCAAAGTCTATTTTATATGTGTGTGTATAAATGCATATATTTCTATATATACACACATCTTTATATATACATAGATATATATGTACATATATACCTACATGTATTTGTGTGTATAAATGTATACTTGAATCTGCTCTCTGAATACATCAGCTCTCTAGATGAAGGTAGACAATATGTCCATTCTGAGTTTTCTGGATCCAACTGTTGTTGGTTCCATCGGATTGATGAGAGTTCCCGAGTCTTTTAAAGTTGTTTGTTCAAAATTGCTTTGTTTCCTGACTCAGTCTTCCAGTTTGGCGACCCGAGTCACTGAGCGATGTGTCCAACAATCCTACCAGCTGAAACCTTATGGATCCAGAGGACGTGTTTGCCGTGTGTCTCAGGGAACAATAATGACGTCTCACACTTGCCCAGCACTTTATGCTTTTCCCATCCTTCCTCTCATCTGATCCGCACGGAAGTGCTAAGAAGTTGGTGTGGCAGGTGTTATTAGTCTCCTTTTTATAGAAAAGGCAGTCGAGACAGGTTAAAAGAATTGCCAGTGGTCAGAGAACGAAACAGCCGAGCAGTGGGCCCAGAGCCCGCCTCTCCTGGCTTAGTTCTCCCGTCAGAAGGACACACTTGACAAGACAAGAACAGCTGATAGATGAAAAGGCAGCCGTGTGTGCTTAAGGGAAGCCATGTCTTCCACATAAGGATGTGTGGGAGAGGTCACAGAGATCATTAGCAGCCAGGAGCAGCACCTCCAGACACGCAGTCGAGACAGGTTCTTGGTGACTTCTTTCTGTTCCAGTAAAGGAAATAGCCAAAGAGCCTGAACACCAGGCAGGCCCTGACACAGGTTTCCTATCAGTCAATCAACAAACACCTATTAGGCATTTACTATCTACCAAGCATTATCTTATGTGCTGGAGACACAAAGAGACAAAAACAGGAGCTCATGTGCAAATGAGGAAGTCAATAATTGGGACACAGCAGAAACGTGCAGAGATGGAAGACTGTCCTTTGTTTTCAGAGAGGTCAAATGACATCATGGGGGATGGAAGGTAATCTGAGAGGGAAGGCACTAGCAGCCAGGGAACTGGGGAAGGCTTCCTGCAGGAGGTCACACTTGAAGGAAGGCAAGGGAGCAAAATAGCAGAGAAGAGAAGATAGAGATCATTCTGGAAAGCCCAGACACAGAGAAGGGAGGAGGGTCGGATTTGGGAAACACCAAAGATCCTGACGTAGTTGGAACATGGTGCAGTGGTTAGAACACCAGGCCTGATGTCAGAAAGTCAAATCTGGCCTCGGCTACTTGCTACCTATGTGACCCTGGACAAGCCACCTAACCTGCTTTCTTTTCTCAAATGACAAATGAACTGGAAAAGGCAATGGCAGACCAATGCATTGTCTCTGCCAGGAAAATCCCACTGGGTCATGGAGAGTCGGACATGACTGAAATAACCGTCCAACACAAAGGCGTAAGACTGGACGGGTAGGAAGAGGTAGGGCTGCCATTTGCTTTGCAAGCTTTGAATGGGTATAGAAATGCTGGTTAGCTCTAAGGGTCCATTGGGTAGTGGGTGGTGCAGGACTGAAGCTCAGGAAAAAAATAAAATTGGGTCTGCATTCTGTATCCCTGGGTGTCTTGCTTCCACTTGATAAAATAATAATAATAATAATAGTAGTAGTAATAGTAAGTGTTATAGTTAACATTTAAATAGCCCTTCCTATGAGCAAGGTACTGTGCTGAGCACTTTATAATGATCATTTTATAATCCTGGAGCTAGGTATTATTATTGTCTCTATTTTACAGATGAAGAAACTGAGGCAGACAGAGTAAATAAGTGATTTGCCCAGAGGCAGGATCCAAACTCAGATCTTCTCGACTCAAAGTTCAGAGGGTACCAGCACAAAGGACAAAGGGCTTCCTTCCCTTGGTGATCAGTAGGGTTCAGTGTTCATTGCCCCTAGGTTCTTAGCGGTAGGGAGTATCACCAAAGCACTCAGTCAATATTTGTGGAATGGATGAAATGTGACAGCGCCTATACCAGAATGTCATCCATCATAAAAGCTCCAGAAACAACTGGGAAATGGACCATGTTGTCAATAGTCCCACGGCATCCCTGGCACGGAGCCTCGGGATCCTAGAATCTGGAGTTTGAAGGGACCCCGCTCTCCATGAACCCATCTGACGTTTTCTTGGCAAGCACACCGGAGTGACTGGCCACTTCCATCGTCAGCTCATTTTACAGATGAGGGAACTGAGGCCAAATTTGGGTCACTTAATGTGATTGCATGAGATCCCACAGCCAGCCCCTATGTTTGCCTAACTCCAAGCTCTATACACTTCAGGACAGACCAGCTTGAACCCAGGTCCCTGTCTCCATATCCCACACTGGGGGTTCTGATCTGCTTTAACAAAAAAGTCCAGCAAATCCACAATAAATGTTTATTAAGTGCCTACTATGTGCCATGCACTGCACTGAGTCCTGGAAAGATTCTCTTTACACTAGAATGTGGAAATGTGGATTTAAAGCCTGGATCCTGACACTCATCAGCTGTGGGACTTGAAAATTTTGTAGGGTGAACCCACCAGAGAGCTGACCTGCCAGCCAGAAGGGTCCAGTTCAATCCCTCTGGCCAAGGTGGCTAAGACTTAAAGTAACAAAGGAGATGTGTGTCCATATAGGCACGGGGACTGACTATCCCTGGGAGTTCCCTGTCCCAAAAATTCATAGCTCTGATTCCTCTCTCTAAGATCATCCAGTGATTCCCAACTAACTCTGGTAGAAAACCATTCGAACATTTGCAAGCAAGGAAATGGTCCATTGCAATCACTCTCTGGAACAGAAGCACTGGGTTCAAATCTCACCTCTGATCCTTATGACCTGTGTGACATTTCAAGTGACCCTTCTTCAGCCTCAGTTTCTCCATCTGTCCAAGGAAGGGGTTGGACTATGCAGCATCCCAAGGTCCCTTAGGTTTCTATTTCGAAGGTCCAATGATGGCCCAGGAAGCAAAGGTTGTTCAGTCTCACCTCCTCCACCCAAGCTGACCAGTTCTAGGTCCTCGTTCCCTGCCAGCTTTGGTCAGAATCCATCTGAGAATTTGGTGTAGCTGAGATATTAATGGATCCATTGTATGAAAGCCAATGCTCCCCCCTTACCCTCCCAGATCATCCATTTGCATTTTAACCGCCATCCTGGGCAGTGACCTGTTTATCTAGGAGGTCACAAAGAGTGGGAGGAGAGAGACAAGGGGCATTGGGGCAGCAGGCCCGGGATGCAGAAAAGCTTCCGAGTTCCATCAATGCCTTTCCACCAGCATTCATTAAACCCCTGCTCTGCCCCAAACATTGGGGACCCAGAGGCAGAAATCAAGAAGTCTCTGCCTCCAATAGCTGGATGTTCCACGTGAGAAAATAAGTAGATTAAAATATAGTGGCAAGTAATTTGGGACAGAGGTGGCCCAGCCACCAAGGACCGGGCTGGAAGTAGAGAAGCTCAGAAGGCAGCAATGGCCTTTTTAATATTATTATTATTATTATATTATATTATCATAATATGTATTATACTATATTATTATTATTATTATAATCTTTGAACTGAGCAGTTCTCCAACATACCTTCCTGTCTCAGGCACCAAGCAGCTCCTTCCGGGGACTGAATTCTGACAGCTTAGCCCAGAGCATTTTCAGCTTTGGTTTTCAGACCCCTTTAAAGTCATAAAAACCACAGAACTTTTGTTCATGTGGCTTGTGGCCATCAATAACCATCGTATTAGAAATGAAAACTGATGACATTTAAAAATGTATTTCTTCATTTAAAATAACAACAATAAACCTTTTATATGATGTTAACATCACTTTTGTGGGGAAAAATTATTTTCCAAAAAAAAAAATTAGTGAGAAACATTTTGCAAGTCTCTTCAGTATCTGGCTTAAGAGGAGAGACAGCTGGATTCTCAGATCTGTTTTTGCATTCAATGCTGCCTTTTGTTTTGTCAGCTGAAGCATATGAAGACAATCTGGTAGACAGAAAAGAGAAATATATTTTGGTAGGCAAGTAACATTTTAGTTTTATGATAAAGATAATTTGGACTTTGAAGGTCCCCTGGAAGGTGGTCCGGGGGCCAACCTTTGAGCATCCTTAAATTCTTTGGGTTTCAGCTTCCCCCTCTGTAAAATGGGGATAATATATATTAGATCACTTGCCATCTAGGGGAGGGGAAAGGGGAGAGAAGGAAAAGACTTTAGAACACAAGATTTTGTAAAGGCGAATGTTGAAAATTATCCATAAAATAAAAATTTGAAAATAGAAAGCTTTAATTTAAAAAAAGAAAAGAAAAAAAAAGCCTGGGATGATAAAGTTCATAATGTTTACCCTATAGGGCCATTTTTACAGAAAGTACTTTGTGACCCCTGAATCTTGATAGAGATCAAAGCCTTGTTCCTCCTGCCCCCTCTGACCTGACTTCAGGATAAAAGTAATAACAGTACAATACATACTTCAAGGATCTCTGATTTCCTCTGTGTGAGGTCTCCCTCCACCAATACAAACATCAGAGCTTTTACAACTTAAGAAAATGAGTAAGTGGCAGACAAAGTGAGGATGATGGGAAGGAGCCCACCTGATTTCCAAGTGACAAGGAGAGGGTCATTTCCAACTTTCAGGAATTCTTATTGCTAATAGTGTCAAACCCACATGTTTCTGCACCGAAGGACCACAAGCATTGTCAGCATCTTCTAAATTCCTGCACTCCTGGACAGAATCCCATTGCTCCACCCTAGTTATATACTGCTTAGTGGGTTCTAGAAAAAGCTCCCTGTTTGGAAAACAATTCATACAATAATAGCAGCATTTTAAAGACAGAGCAACTTGAAAAGAATTAAGGACTCTGGTCAAAACAATGACCAAGCATGATTCTAGAGCACCAATGACAACTGGCCAGCTTCTGACCAAGAGATCGTAGAGTCAAAGTACAATATGAAATAGATTTTGGATGTGTCCATTGTGGGAATTGGTTTTGCTTAACTATAAGTAGTTGTTACATGAGATTTCCCTACAATAGGAGAGGGGAGCTGCCTCCCACCAAAAGAAAATAAGGTCATTGAGACAGTTTTTAAATGCATGGAAGAAAGGTCAGCAAGAAACCAGGCTGGGAAGTTACATGTTGAATTTATTATATGCTCAAAAGGAAAAGCTAGTTCAATGCAATGTCAATTTGCAGTTTCATGAACAATCCTGTTCTTTTCTACTTTGCACATAAAAATGCTCATTTAATTTGGTGTTTCCTCCCTGGAATTTGAATCGCAACGAATACATTCTGTTCTTTGGGTCCATCCCAATGGAATTGGTAATCAGGGCTTCCAGCACATACACCCTCTCTGTGCTGCTACTTTTCTTCCTTAGGTGGTCAATTATCATCATGGAAATTGTCAGAGGATCACAGTCAGCATTGGAAAGGAGCCCAGAGGCCATCTAGTTTTATCCCCTAATTTTACAAAAGAGGCTAAGAAAAAAAGAAATGCACCAGAAATGGGATTTGAACTCATGTCTCTTGACTTGAGAGTCAGCACTTTTCCCACAGGAGATGCAGAGATTCTCTTTCTTTTCTTCTTCTTGTACTGGGGTTTGCGCATGCCCAGAGAGAGGCATCCATGTAGGAAATAGAAGGGTCCTGGTGCTAGTGTTCCTTGACCACATGAGTGGGAATGGCCTCCTGCCACTCCCTAAAATTGGAGGAACAAAGTCCATGGGGTCCATGGGGACTTGAGCCAATGGCAGAAAGCTGACATGTCCAAATCACTGTAAGCACATCAGGGAAGCCAGAGGGTTCGTTTGCTAGGAGGTAATCGCTGTTATACTTCTATCTTCTTCTCCTTTTCCCTCATGAAAGCCAGAACATTCAGACCAGCTGCATATGTTTTCCCTTTGGCCCTTGCCTCCACTTCTCCACCCTGCCCCAATGGGCCAGATTCTCCTCCCCTCCAAATTCCTTGTTCTTTCAACTTCCCATTTGTAACTGGCCACTAACTCCAACCATGACTGATCCAAACCAGGGGGTGAAATTCTGAATTCAGTAGTTCCCATAGTTCTGTTGTCCTGGGTACAGTCGTCCCCAGTTTGGGAGCCAAGGGCAAACTAGACCTACTGAGGAAAAATAACATCAACACCAGCAGGAAGCTAGGGCGTACCTAGGGAAAACATCAGAAGGTCTCCCTAAAGCAGACTTCTAAGACCTGCAAATTAAATAATTTGCCATAGTACTGTTTAAATGTAAGCCCATTTTCCCCTGGACTCTACATCTATGTGTGAGCATGTCACACTTTTGGAAAAGGAAGAGAATATATATTTATATAGCACCTACTATGTGCCAAACATTGTGCTAAGTGCTTTAAAAAAAAAACAAATTTTATCTCATTTAATCCTCACAACAATCCTGTGAATTAAGTTCAAGGTAAGATACATCTGCTTGATTGGGAGGGGGGATTTTGTACCAAATGTTTTTATTATGCCACTTTACTAAATACCACTTTCTAAAAGCTAATAAAGGGGATAGCTTTATAAAAAGTAAATAAAGCTAATAAAGGGGATAACCACAGAAGGGAAACACACCAGTGGGGGCTCATGAGTTATAGAACTAGAAAACCACTTCATGTTTTCTCAGATCTTCCCCAGAACTCTGAGGTAAGACACAGCCAGCCACTGGCTGGGGACCCAATTTACCAGTGCAAGGAAGAGTTGGGATAGTAACCACAAAACCTGCACTATCAGAAACTGTGAATTTTTGTTGTTGTTTGTCTTTTTTTTTTTTTTTAAGACTATAGGATTAGAAGTGGAAGGGACTTCAGAGATCATTTTGTACATCTCCTTCATTTTATAGATCAGAAAACTGAGGCTCAGAAAAATAGAAAAGCAGAATCAGGATTTGAACCCAATTTCCCTGACTCAAATCCAGGTCACTGGACACCATACCATGAACAGGAAGTAATATTCCTATTGGTCTTAGGATAAAGGACAAAATCCTTATTATGTTATTTAAGACTTTTCACAGTCCAGTTCCAACCCATCTTTCCAAAATCTTCCTGTTCTGTGATGTTAACTAAGCGATCATGAGATCACTTCCCTTCCTCTACTCCATATTTCAGCCAAACTAGAAAAGAGTCTGTTTCCCAAAACTGACATTCTCTCTCCCAGTCTGTGCTTTTACACAAGCTATCCCTCGTATCTAGAATGCATTCTTTTTTTTTTTTTTTAATTTCCATCTTACCTTTCTTCAGAGTTAGCTCAGGTGGCATTTCTTCCATGAAGTTTCTCTGATTTTCAGTTAATACGCTATCCCTCTGCATAGACCAACTATACTCCTAGAGCTGATTGGCACCTTAGAACTCACTTACCCCAGACTCCTCATTTCACACAAGGATAAATTCATGGGGGCTGAGAACTGAATACCACAAAAAACTGTATTGAAATGACAGCTTAGCAGCCTAAGAAAATTCTCTTAGTCTCTCTATGCCTCTGTTGCCTCCTTTGTAAAAACAGATGTTTGAACTAGGATCTAGTAGATTGTTAAGGTTCCTTCCATCTCTAAATTCTAGTTAGCCCAACCCTGAATGGGCCAGTGGATTCTACTTCAATACCTTCTCTAATGGGACTTTTGCCTTAGTCAGAGTCCCTATAGGAAATAGCAGGTAGTTATGGTAGTATATTCCTTCCCTTCAGTTATACATTATCTTAGTAGAAACTTAAAGAGTCAGAGGTCTTTGACATTTATTCCAACTTGTACTGTTTCTTTGCATGTAGACTAAGGCCCCTAAGCAGCAGGATTCTGGGAGTGTGGAAAACATCCCCAGATGGCTGCCATCAGCTCTCATCTCCACCGTGGAGGTTAAGGTCTTCCGCCACACAGCTGCCAAACTGCTCAGAATGATTTTCTGACATTGTTCTGTGTCCTCGCCACAAATCCTCTGCTGTCTTGCTGGCTCTGGCTAAGATTTTGGTCAGGGAATATTGTCTTACTAGTTCATATAGTTAAGAAGGTACCACTGGAAACATAATAACTACAAAGTGACTGATCGGCCATCTTGTTGGCCTTGGCCAGGCAGGATCTTTGTCAGGGAACATTTTCTTCCTGACTCATGTAGTTAAGAAGGTACCACTGGAAACATAGTAAGTACAAAGTAACTGGTCTGCTATCTTGTTGGCATTGGCCAGGATCTTGGTCAGGGAACATTTTCTTCCTAATTTGTATCATTAAGAAGTTACCACTGGAAACATAATAAATACAAAGTGGACTGGTCTGCCATGTTGTTGGCCTTGGTATGATCTTGGTCAGGGAATAATTTCTTCCCAATTCATATCGTTAAGAAGGTACTACTGGAAACATAAAAAGTACAAAGTGACTGGTCTGCCATCTTGTTAGCAGTGGTCAGGAAACATTTTCTTCCCAATTTATGTCATTACGAAGATATTATTTGCAACACGATAACAAAAAGTGACTGAGACAACTCAAGAAGTAAACCAGTGGACTTCCAACCCAGAGAGGAAAATAAAGTTTCCAAATATGATATAAGAAGGGAAGAAATCTCTGGTACAGAGGTTGTTCTTTAAAAAAAAAATCCAGTACTTGAAGACAGAAAGAAAATATAATGTACTTTAAGGTTGGTAAAATGTTTTACATGTTATCTCATCTGTTCATAATAAACCTGGAAGATAGGTATCATTATCACTTCCATTTTACAGATGGGAAAACTGAGTTTATGATTGGGTAAATTTCTTCCTCAGAATCACACAGCTAGTGTTTGAGGCAGGATTTGAACTTAAGTTTCTTGACTCCAAATCTAGTTAGCTGTTTTCCTGTGGTTTTTCTGAGATTTTTAATCAAAAATATACTATTCATTAAGCATCTACTAAGGAAAGATCTCTACTGTAGGAAGAAATAATGGCGATGCATCACAGATAATAGAGAATTTAAATGGGAATCAGGAAGACTTGAGTTTGAATCTTACCTCTTATGTTATCTATACAACACTGGGCAAGTCACTTAACTTCCTTGTAGTGAATGAGAGGTACTGGGGTCCTCTCTACAGAGAGCCTATGGGTGGCCACCTGATGATTATTTGGAGGGATTTAAGAGGGGTTATTCGTTAGGTTTGGGCAGAATTAATGGTGTCTCTGGTCCCTTCCAACTCTTGAGATTGTGTGATTCTAAAGTAGACTGAGGTCTATGTACATTGGTGATCAGGGCAGCTTCCCCCAATGAGCAGAGCTCATCGCTTAGCTAGGAAGACCAGTCACGTCAAGTAAACAAGGATTTATTAAGATGAAACAAAAAGATGTGAGTAAAGTGATAGAAAACTATGACTGAGATCCTAGAAGGGATTCTCATTCAAGAACTACTCATTTAAATTGCCCAGCATCCCAGAGTTGTAGGAGCTATTTTGCTGTAGTTCAGTCATTCCACTTGTGTCTTGACCCCATTGGAGTTTTTCTTCACAGAGATACTGAAGTGAGTGGCTATTTCTTTCTCCAACTCATTTGACAGATGAGGAAACTGAAACAAACAGTGTGAAATGACTTGCCCAGGATCACATGGCTAAAAGTGCCTGATATTAGATTTGACCTCAGATTTTTTTTTTTTTTTGACTCAAAGTCCCAGGCTCTATCCATTGTGCCACCTGGCTGCTTTTAACATCTTGTCTTTCTCCAAGTTTCTTTGATTGTCTGACCTACTGGAAAGGAAGAGTAGGACTTTGGAGGAGGTGATCAGTGTAGGTGGAGAAAGCCAAGATGCCTCCCTCCATGAAGAAGGCAATCCTTGCTTGGGCAATCAATTCAATTAAGGCAGATCCTGATCTAGGCCCTGGAGGGTTGGAAAGATGTCAGTAAGAAGAGGGCGTGAAAAGGAGGTGTGATACTCTAGGAATGGAAAGGTGAGTGAATAAAAGAAAGGAGCATGGGCATGGGATGGGAGGAATGATGCAATAGAGTAGTCGAGCCTATTGGAGGCTAACCGATGGTGTGCAGTGTCATGTAAAACCCATCTATCTCCCTGAAGCTAACTCCTATTTTGCCACTTACCTGTTGAGACACCTTCAGTAGTTTCCTATTACCTATAGAATAGTGTGGTCTTCAAGACCCAGAAAATCCTCACTTTTCACTAGCTACTTCCCTGCTACACCTGGGACTTAGACACCTTGCTCTGGAGCCTTAATCCTTTCAGCTCTGAAATGCCCACCCTGGAGTCCTGCTCTTCTGATTGGGGAGGACCTCATGTACTCTTCTATATCCTATGAAATAGATTGGATTCTTCATTCACCTTATCTTCTCTCAGCCACCCACCAGCCCCACCCACTCTTAACAGTTCTGAACCATAATCAAATTAACACTATCATAGCTACTAAAAAAGTTAATTAATGTATTCCCCTCGAGCTCCATTCAGCACCCCTGCCACTTTCCAATAAGCTGACAAATCAACAAGCATTTCTTTATTAAATACCTGCTGTGTGCCAGGCACTGTGCTAAGCATCAGATATATAAGTACCAAGAATGAAACAATTCTTACTCACAAGGCGAATAAATATTCAAGAGATTTGTTTTAATAAGCAATTTCAATAACATAAGATCCTATTGCGTCATCACCATAACCAAACCTAAAATAAAGCTTTGAATCTCCAGATTAAAAAAAAAAGAAGACTCTTACTTTCTATTGGGAATAGAGGAAAAAGGGAATGAGCATTGATTAGGCACTTACTATATTCCAGGCACTGTATTAAGTGTTTTGGTCCTCACATCAATCCTGTAAGGGAAATAATATTATTATCTCCATTTTACAGTTAAAAAGAGGCAGACTGAGGTTAAAACTGAGGCAGACTGAGGTTAAATGGTTTGCCCAAGGTCATTCAACTAGGAAATGTCAGAGGCTGGATTTGAACTCAGCTCTTCCTGATATAAGACTACTATCTATTCACTGGATCACTTAACTATCTGTGCTTAGCAAGTAGCCCCCAAATGCTCTATCTATTCTTTCACCTAGTTATATATAGAGATAACACCACACTATACACATACATGTCATATATATATACATATATATATGCATATATATGTATGTATATATATATGTAATGAATATAAAGATAGATAGAAATAGAAATAGTTAAATGCTCTAAAATCTCCTTTCCTGGGCAGGTTAGTCTGGTATGACCAGTTCTTGATGATTATATATATTTTAAACCTTGCATTGCCAGAGCTCAGCATATTTACATAAATGTTTATGGAATTTAAATCTTCTTAAAATCTCACTTAGAAACTGTCTTCCTACAGTTGAATTCAGAGAATAACCATTGCAAAATCTTTTAATCTACTATGGTTGCTTGTCCCTAGGTCTTTTTTATTCTTTGCCATTTCCATCCGGGTCCTTTTAGCCAGGGTTCCTCAGATTTTATCTAAATCTTGCATTTGGGGACTACTTGCTTCTGATGCTTTCAAAATTCATCAAACCATGTTTCCTGAAACAGGTTCCACAAGTAAATATGGAACTCTAAAAAACAAATGTCGAACTAACATCAGCAACAGAAGGTGAATGTGGAAGGGAACTGAATTGTAATTCATACACACACACAAGTGTGGGTGTGCAACCATGCAAAACATTTCCACATTAGTCATTTTGTACAGGAATGAAACAAAGTGAAAAATAGCTTATTTTGGTCTGTGTTCAATCTGTGTCAGTTCTTTCTCAGGAGGGGGATTTATAAGTCTTTTTTTTAAATTAAAGCTTTTTATTTTCAAAATATATACATGGATAATTTTCAACATTCATCTTAACAAAATCTTGTGTTCTAAATTTTTTCCCTTTCTTCCCCACACGTCCTCCCCCAGAGAGCAAGTGATCCAATATATGTTAAATATGTGCTATTCTTCTTTACATATTTCCACAAATATGCTGCACAAGAAAAATCATATCAAAAAGGGAAAAAATATGAAAAAAAACAAAAAGCAAGCAAACAACAATGAAAAAGTGAAAATATTATGTTGTGATCCACACTCGGTCCCCATAGTGCTCTCTCTCCATCAGAAGACCAACTGGCTCATTGTTGAAGAGAGCCACATCCATCAAATTGATCATCGGATAATCTTGCTGTTGCCACGTATAACAATCTGTCATTTATAATTCATCATATACTGTTGCTGTTCTCCTAGTTCCGCTCACTTCACTCAATATAAGTTCATGTCAGTCTTTCCAGGTTTTTCATCATCCTGCTTGTCATTTCTCATAGCACAATAATCTTCCAACACAATCATATACCACATCTTGCTTAGAGGATGGGTGATGAGTCTCGCCTCCACTTCCAATTCTTAGCCTAAGTAGTTTTTATATTTGCATGGCCATCTACTGGGGTATCTTGCTTTCTTTTAAATGGCATCACTGAATCAAGGCTAAACTTGATCTTGCAATTCTTTCTGAGTCCTAGATCTCTTCCCACCATGTTTGTACAAAGCCGGTCCTGCCTCATCATGTATCTGGGTCATTTGTTTTCTCCTCCCTGATGTTATTTTCAAGCAACTCACATAGCCCACAGACCACACTGGGTGGAGATTCTCAGAACCTAGAAGCCCAGGACAAGTGCCAGTCCTACAAGGAATGAGGAGGAAGAGGCCTTCTGGCTGGGAAGAATTTCTGAAATTCAAAGAGATTACATCCTAGCCCCAGAGATCCCCACTGGCACTCCTGTCCCATACAGCAAACTGAGGGTGTTAATATGATCCTTCCTCTTAATAGAATTGAACACTAACTGATTGTGACTAATAGAATGATAAAGCTACCAGACAACCTAATCAATCCATCAATTAATCATTCCCAAGCATTTGCTAAACACTCTCTGCAGATATAAACTAAAACTCCTTTCTACAAGCTTACATTCTAGCAAAACCTAACACAACCTTAGGCTACATTTGTAGAACAGAGTGATATAGTAGGAATTTTTATTTTTATTTTGAAGTCAGAAGCCCAGACTTTGAATCTTTTCTCAAGCACTAAAAGTTGGACTCTGTCTCTAAGCTCCTTTGAGTTCAATATCTGTGATTCTGTGATAAGAGGGAAGTCTCTGTTAAAGAGTCTTTGGTGCTTCATTTTTATCAATGACTTGGATGAAGCTATAGAAGCATGTTTGTCAGAACTACAAACAACACAAAACTAATGCACTATTGACAATCGGGATCCAGAAAAATCTCGACAGACAAGAAAAAATCCCAAACCAAAATCAAAAACCTAGATCTGAGGCTAGATTTAAGAAGATGAAACTTAAGAGATATAAATGTAAAGTGTGATACCTGGGTTCAAACAATCAACTTCACAAGAATCGGATTGGGGGAGGGGAGAATAGTTAAACCAAAATTAGAGCTTTTTGAACAACATATGAATTCACAAGATGACACAGCAGCACCTGAATTAAGGCCATCTGAGGCTCCATCAAGAGAATCCAGAACGAAAGTGATCTTCCCACTCTGCTCCCCTAAATGTCTGAAGCTGGTGTTTAGCTCTTAGTTCGTCCATGTAGGAAAGGATAGAATAACTGGGGAAATATCTCAGAGGAGGACAAGAAGAGAGGAGAGGAGAAGCTCAATAACCATATCAGGGGAAGATTAAATTGAAACAACTGGGGATATTTCTCTCAAAAAACAGGACAGTGGACTTCAAGTTTATGGAGAGGTGTGATTTGGACAGGTAGCTAACTTTTATTTTGTGGACCCTCAGAGGACAGAAGAAGGAATTGGTGTAACTACCAGAGAAGGAGAGATCCCAACATTTAATGGGCCACTTTAGGAGGAAGTGAGTTCCCACTTATTGTTGTTCAGCTATCTTTCGGTCATGTCTGATGCTTTGTGACTCCATTGGGAGTTTTGTTAACAATATATGCTGAAGTGGTTTGCCATTTTTTTCCCAGCTCATTTTACAGATGAGGAAATTGAGGCAAAGAGGATGGAGTGACTTGCCCAGGGTCACACAGCTACTGTGTCTGAGACCAGATTTGAATTCAGAGACTCTATCCATTGTGCCATCAGGGTGCCCTAATCTCCATCACTGGACATCATTTAACAGAAACTAGACCATTTGTTGGGGATGTTACAAAAGGAATTCTCACTTTATATGATGAGATGGCTTCTAAGGTCCCCACCAAACAGAGCTTAGTGTTACACCTGACACATAGTAGGTGCTTAATAAATGCTTACTGAGTAACTGACTCCACCTTGGGATTTCTCTGTTGGTACAGAAGCAAGGACTGGATGGGTAGCTATAGATGATATTATAACTTGAGTTCACCTTCTGTTTCCTCATCTGTAACTTGAGAAGAGTGAGTTCAATGACCTCTTAAGTGCTTTTTAGTCTCAGATTGTATGACTTTTATGACTTAGATTTGAGTGGGCAGGCAGCCTCTTGGAGACTTTTATAAGCTTTTCAAAGACAGGTAGATAAATGGAAATATGTGATCTTTCTTCATAAAGGGACAAGTGATCAGAGAAGTTATTACCCAAAGTGATTTATCACAGCCACGATTTCCTTTGCGTTTGCTTTGATGGGCAAGAAATGGGAGCTTGGGTGTCATATTATTTAGCACCTATTAAATGAAGGGTTTGGATCAGATCATTTCACAGGTCCCTTCCAGCTCCAAAGTGTTGAAATTCTATGAGTTGATCTGTGTCCTCACACTGTGGAGATATAAACAGGGAATTTGCTCATTAACAGGCTTTTATGACAATAACTTTAGTCAGCATTTTGAGCAGGTTAGAATATACTACAGAAAAGGGAGGAAGCATGGCAAAGGATTGAAGGAGGGTCCTAGATCTAGACCTCTGATATTTCAGTTGTGTGATCTAGAACAAGCCCCCAAAGCTTTCAGAACACTCAAGAAACTCACCAAGACGAAAGATTTCAGACACATTGTTGTTCTGTATAAATTCAGGGGAAGGGAAGGGCATAAGTATTCATAAAGCACCTACTATGGGCTAGGTACTAGGCAAAAGCTTTGCAAATATTACTGAGTTGATCCTCACAACAACCCTGAGAGATAGATGGTCTTGTTCACATTTTGTACTTCAGAAATCTGAGACAAGCAGAGGGTAAGGGTCACCCAGCTAGTCAGTATCTGAGGTTTGATTTGAGTTCAGCTCTTCCTGAAAAATGGGGACGATAACAGGATAAGAGACTTTTTTTCCTTCCGTTTTGTTTCTATCCAAGCGCCCACAAGAAGTAAATGGCAGAATTGGTATTTGGACCCAAATCCTCTGATTCCAGAGATGTATAATATTTGCACTGAGACTAAAGGCAGATAGGTTTCTGCTCAATAGAAGGAATTTGCTGGTACCAGGAGCATCCAAAACATGAAAAATGCTACAGGACAAAGGAGGGAGCCCTCCAACATTTCTCAGTAGTGTCAGAGAGAGGATGCCAAATTTGGACAAGGGACTGAAGTAGGTAATGCCTAATATGAACAAGAATTAAGCCCCCTCGACTACTGTGGGTTTTGTCTCCCAGAGCCTAGAATGGTGCCTGGCACACAGTAGGTGCTTGATGCCTGATTGTTGATTGACGACTTGTGATAGACCTGTTGATGGCCTGTGGAAAGACCATTTGGTACCTCCCCTATTACCTGGCATGGATGACATCCTACTCTCAGCAAAGTTCCCAGGAGTGTTCTGCACCCAGTGGGCTCTCATTATAAGTCATCACTTGGAATACTAGTTGGCTGACTGCCCAGGGCTAGACTCATTACTGACGTCCTTTGAGACCCTTCCCTAAAAACCTTTTAAGTGCCCGGTGCTTAGCACTCTATTGAATCCAGTACCTTATATGCACTTTCCCTAACTCTGTCTCTGCAGGATGGAACCCTTCAAGCTCAGCTCCAGGGGCATTTCTTTCAAGCTATTGTTGGATCAAAGGATGGGTGCAGATTAGTGGGAGAGGCTTGGGGAGGAGGGTTAGTTTCAGATTACTTTTCAGAATGGTTGGACTAGCTCAGTATCAGAAAATAGTGTAACTATTTTCTTAAAACTTCTCCAAATGGTGGTAATTTTGGGGAATGGGGGTGGTGGTCATTTTTGCCTGTCTGAGGAGTATGAAAAGGATCCTCAGAGTTACTGTAATTTACATTTCTCTAATTATTAGTGATTTGGAACATTTTGAATGAATTCTTCAGGGGCATTTCTATGCCTGTAGCCTATTTCAGTGGTTGGGGAAGGTGCCTTAGGAGAGCAAAATCATATTGGAATCTCATTGACCTTCTCCCATCATCAAAAGGGAAATCCCAGCTTTAGAGCCCAAAGGTGTCTTTTAAGTCATCCAGGCTAATGGAAGAACTGAGGTCTAAAGCAATGAAGGGATTTCCTCAATGAAGAGACCAACTCAGGAGGTCAGTAACTAGAGCTGAGGTTTCAACTCAGGGCTTCTGATTGTATGCACTTATGTTTATCCAAAGCACTGAGACTCTTTGTGTATTCTCCCATTTCAGTCTCTCATCTTACTATAATTATCTCATGTTATAGATAAGGAAAGCTCTAAGAGGTCCCTTGGTTTAAATCAGCAAACATCTGATAATGGAACAGAATAGAAAACAAATGATCTTGAGCCCCTCAAAAAACCTTCTTAGAAGCTCCCTTTGTTGACAATTCAACCCAACCAATATCTGTTAAGTATCTATTTGTTTATCCATGTTTATCTATGACCAATGACATCACAAGGTGATGTCTTGACGGAAATTAATTGGATTTAAGTGAGGCAGAGTTGCAAAAGTCATTGGTCTCATTCTTTCTTCCAGAGTCATTGAATTTCAACAGTCAAGATGCTGGCTACGGCTTGGGATGCGGTGGATGACCCTGACATCTATGATGAATGGCCAAGCTCTAAGCACGCCACAGAGCTTGCTTCAGCTGCCTTCCTGGCCATTAGAACAAATTGATCAGTATTCTGCCGAGGAAAGACTTCACATGCTTGGGGTTGTCACTGCCCTGACTCACTAATGGGTTTGAGGTCCATCGGAATTAAGTGACACTGCAGACCTGGAATCAGGAAACCTGAATTCAAATGGGACCTCAGGTACTTACCAGCTGTGTGACTCCTTGGGCAAGTCACTTAACCCTATTTGCCCTCATCTATAAAACGAGAGCAATGCATTGTTGAGGGCCTTTCCTCCCTCAGACTTTGTTCATGTTTATTACATGTTTTCTGCTTTTCAAGAAATATTGTATAGTAAAGCTATCTTGGGAATAGGACCCAGACCTGTAGGGTCACTGATTTCTACTCAAGAAAACCAAGACCTTCTCTGCAATATATAGTCATGGAGTAAAAATAAATGCTTGTAAATTGTGGAAGGGAATATAATTTTTAAAAGAGAGTTACCTAGTGCAGGAAAAAGGAACTATTGGAATCAAACACATGGGTAAAAGGCCAATTTAAATCTGCTTTTCTTGATTTGTAGACAGCCTCATCTCCCATCACCATCCAAGGGACAGAGATAGCCAAGTGGCTGGAGCTGACTTTACATCTTTTGTTCCATTCCAATGATGTTATCCTGCTGAGATGACAGAATTCAGACTTCTCCATCAGAAGTCCAACTTCTCCACTCCCCCAACCTCCCTTTCAGCTCCTTTTGTATTGTTCTTCCCCCTTTGGATTGTAAACTTCTCGAGGGCAGAAACCGTCTTTCTTTTTCAAATTTGAGGGCTTAGCACAGTACCTGGCCACTTTCCCTCCTCCTCCTCCCATCCTTTTCACCTTCCTTTTGGATTTTATCCATTAAATTGAAATCTAGTTGAGGGAAGAGATTCTCTCTCTCTCTCTCTCTCTCTCCGTCTCTCTCTCTCTCTCTCTCTCTCTCTCTCTCACACACACACACACACACACACATACACACTTCTATCACCAGAGTTTGAAAGCTCCTAGTACATAGGAGCTTAATAAATATTTATTGACCAGTTAACTAAAGGTGGCATCTTAGGTTCATGTGTTCTTTTCTTTCTTTTATCTCCAGGCAGTCTTCATTTGGAGTCACAGTCTACCATGGGGCTCCCACAAAGCTGATAAAAGCTGGGGAGAGACACACGTGCCAAGCCCTGCTCACAGCTTGTTCTTCTGGTATCTCCTCTAAGATCTGTTTGATTCCTCTTGGCCTATTCAGCTGTTTTGATCTGAACCAGGAATCATCCATCTTCCATGCCAGGAACACTCTACCTTTACCGCCCACTTGCGCTGGCTTCCCACAGTACTTACTCCCTTAAATCCCAACTTCTGGAAGAGGTTTTTTCCTGGTCTTCCACCTTGCCAATGCAAGTATAATTATTATTACTCCCATTTTATAGATGAGGAAACTGAAGTTCTAAGAAACTGGAGCTCGAAGGGACTTGCTTAGGTCCTGAGGCAGGTTGGGACCCAGTTCTGCCTATTCCCTAGCTCAGTGTTCCATCCACTATTTTGTTGTTACCTCTGGAATCTTTGGCTTCCCTGCAGGTTGTTGAGATAAGACATTTAGCCAATCCTCTACACCTGGGGTAACTTTTCTTAGGGGTCGGGGTCAGTTTTTCAACAAGAGAAAATAATCTGTGAACCAAATGTGTGACTCATCTATCTCTTTCTTTAGCCACGATACCTCCAAGGTAGCATATGTGTGGGGACATTGTGTCTCTTTGTCAGGTGCTGTTCAGATCCAACAGATCTGCCTCCATGACAGCAATATAACCTGAATTTATCCCACTATCATGTGGTATATTCCATGTCACCATTGTCACCCTGGAATTGAATTTTCTAATATTCTAAAATCCTATGTGTTAAGGGACTTTATCCACTTTGCATTGATGGTGTGGAGGTAAATCAGTCCTGACTAAGCCAAAAGTGTGTGTGTGTGTGTGTGTGTGTGTGTGTGTGTGTGTGTGTGTGTGTGTGTATAATAAGGAAGAAGAAAAGGCAATATAAGACTTCCCCTATTTAAGGCTGGTGGAATTTTAAGTCCCTCATGCAGGAGAAAAAGCTTCCAATCAAAGGGTGTTGTGATGGGCAAAGGAGAAGCATGGGGCAAAAATTGCCAAAGTTTCCTGGGTTGCCCTTTTCAGAAGTAGATCCATTCTTAATGTTTTCCATGCTTGAGAGACCTGGCTATTTACCAACTTAGCAGGGAAATCTTTCCTCAAGTACCCTGCATAATGCATCGGCATTAACCTTTAGATTTCTCAGGCTAGAGAGCGTCATTTCCTGGACGTGTTCCACTTTCCATCCATTAAATTATTTGCCCCCATTTCTGCCTATTGCAGAATTGTGAAATCTCAAAGATGTCAGGACATTTGTAAGCCTTTAAAGCCTAACCCAAAGCTGACTGGGAATCCAGCAAAGGAAGCACTTAGGAGACATAGTGCGAATAGGGCACTGGACTTGAGGTCAGGAAGAGTTGGTATTTAGTAATTGTAAGGCCCAACTCATTTAACTTCTCTTTGCCTCAGTTTCCTCATCCGTAAAATATAGATTTATTATAATCACAGAGTTGTTGAGGCTCAAATGAGATTACAGATATAAATACATGTAAAATGCTTTGCAAATCTTAAAGTACTACATAAATATAAGATTGTTATTATTATTATTCTAGGCAAGAAGCCTCAGTTTCAGAGCCTTTGCTAAAATAACTCTGGCAGGGGGAAACCCATAGGATTCCGGGGCAGCCTATGTCACTATGGACCAATTCAAATCAGCTCATTCTCAAATTAGCTCTGCTGAAGACTGAGACTAGCTTTTAAAGAAAGCTTCCATGATCTCCATGAACTGTTTTCTCATTCTGGAACAGAAGATCCATTGATTCAGGTACACCAGCCATTGATTCTTCCATGAAGAGATTTCTCATGAATAGTTATCTCATCTTATCTTCTTTGATAACTGGATCCAGGAGCCCTATTACCTTGCCT
Source organism: Antechinus flavipes (assembly GCF_016432865.1). Classification (NCBI taxonomy): domain Eukaryota; kingdom Metazoa; phylum Chordata; class Mammalia; order Dasyuromorphia; family Dasyuridae; genus Antechinus; species Antechinus flavipes. The sequence continues at coordinate 459,643,830 of NC_067401.1, forward strand.
GTCCTAGATGGTGTATTTCAAATGAATTCAGTTTATAATAATACTTCCCCTTTAGATTGTGCTTGGAGGTGTGCAAACATTATCTCCTTTATTCCTTACAACCTTGGGAAGTAGATACTACTATCAGCCCTATTTTACAGATGAGGAACTGAGGCAGACAGAGGAGTGATTTGCCTAGGGTCACATGGTCAGTTGTAATATGTTTTCATTTCTACCCCTAAACCAATTCCCAAATTCATCATCATCTATTCAAATGGCCACCACTTTAATGCATTTATTTCAGCCATGAGAGCAGAGTTTAACACTATTTAGTGGTTTTAAAGTCAGTGGTTTCATTGTAAATATGCTAGGATGTGAAATTGTCTATAGAATCGGCTTAGTAACTCATCACTTCCAAGGGAAAGGTAAACTGAGATTTCTAGTCTACACCTTCTGTCTTATTGAGTTATAACCTGTATCATAGACCCTCTTCACTTTTTCACTGGACTATTATGTTGATAATACAAAAAAATAGATTTTTTTCTTGGTCTCTTAGTTTCAAACCTCTTTCCACTCTCATCCATCTTCAATATAGTTGCCATATTGATTTTCCTAAAGTGTGGGTCTGACTGTCATTCTCTGCTCTATAAACTCTAGTGATTCCCATTCTCCCTCAAGATAAAATATAAGATTTTCTGCCTCTTAAAGCTCTTCACAAATTGACCCAACCTATCTTTCCCCTATCATATATCATTCCTCTTCCCATACTACATGATCCAGTCCAAATGGCCATTTTGCTGTTTTTCACACACAACACTCCAACTCTCAACTATTGCACTGACTGACTTGCAGGCTGAGAATTCTCCTCAGCTCTACCTAGTTACATCTCTAGCTTCTCCCAAGACTTGTCTTAAATGCCATACTCTACAGGAGTCACTTTGAAATGACCTTCTAATTGTTTTTGTAGGTTGCTTCCCCATCCCAACCCGTCTTCCGGTGGAAGCTCCTGGAAAACTGTTCAGAGTTGGAATGAAATAGAAACTAACCCATTCAACAATCTCTCAACGCATTTCACATTCTGATGTTCAAGTCTCAACCTTCTCGAAGAGTATAGCAATAGTTACAAGTTATTGTTATCTTGTTTTGATTCTCCATTAAAGTTATATTTAGCATTTGTTTTGTAGGAAGAAATGAAACACCCTGTGCATGATTTTCAATTAATTTTTTTTCAATTAACAAAATCTATTTTTTCTCCCTCCCATACTTTCCTCTGTTATTGAAAAAGAAAAACAGGGGCAGCTAGGTGGTGCAGTGGATAGAACATCAGCCCTGAAGTCAGGAAGATCTGAGTTCAAATATGGTCACAGACACTTAACATTTCTTAGCTGTGTGATCCTGGGCAAGTTACTGAATCCCAATTGCCTCAGCAAACAAACAAACAAATAAATGAATAAAAAAGAAAAACAGCAACAAACCAACAAATATGCACAATCAAGCAAAATCAGTTCCCACATTCACCACATCTCTCTCTATATATATACATATGTGTGTGTGTGTGTGTGTGTGTGTGTGTATAGTTGAAAAAATCTTTAAGACACTTTGCATGCCTGGAGTTCATCACCTTTTAATCATTAGAAGAAGCATGATGAGTTCCCTAGAATTGCATATTATCATATGTAAAGTCAATACCTGGCTACATAAATGATAGCTGCTGTTATTATTATCATCTTAAATAAACTCTGAGGATTCTCAATTATGTCTAGGATCAAATGACAAATTCCTGTTTATCTTTTAAAGCCTTATAGCAAACTGGGACTTTATTCTTGTGGCTGTTTTGGTTTGTTTGGGTTTTTTGGTATATCCAGAACTTGATCCGGTGCCTGGCACTTAGTAGGCACTGAACAGGCTTGTTGATTCGATCCAAACGTCTCCTTCCAGCTTCATTATGAGACACTCCCACCCCTCGTTCTCCTTCTCAGTAGATGGGTTCCCTCAGTTTATTTACATATGGTAGCTCACTCCCATCCCTCATTCTCCTTCTCCGTAAATGGGCTTGCTCTCTTTATTTACATGTGGTAGGTCTTTCCCACTCTCTGTACCTTTCCCTGGCTGGTCCTTGGAGTAACACGGGGGTCCCTTCCGATCCCCGTTTGCTCGAAGGCCGGGAAGAGTCGGGCTTCCACCCACTCAGGTTTCTAGAACTGAGGGTCTCCTCCTGGCAGCCATAAAGTGATGCTGAGGGGAGTGGGCTAGGGAGTCAGACATGGACACAAAGATCTACAGCGTGATCTGGGACCAAAGGCAAGAAAGATGCAGGAGAATCCTCGGGGTACGATGTAAATGTCAGTGAATTAGGCAGTGGTCGGAACCTTGTGCCCAAGCAAACAGGAAAGGCTTCTGGCACCCAGAGGGGCGGGGGCGGGGCACCTGCGAAGGACTCGAATATTTAGTGAAAAAACAGAAAAAACCGAAAGCCAACCCACTTCCCCTTGGTTTGGCCCAGGCGCCAGTGAGAAACAAACCACCCTTTGAATGGCCCAGCAACCTGGCTTTCCCCACTCTCACTTTCACTATTCAAAGCGGCTGCTCACTCCTCCAAGGGCATTCTACCACTAGCGAAAATGACCAGGGCCCACGTGGGGCCGAGACGTCATTTATTCGAACCCTTTGACCATGAGAAGCCGGACAGACCATGTGATTTGCCCAAGATAGTCAGTGTCCTGCTCGGGATTTGAATCCGGGGCCTTGGACTCCAAAGCCATCCTTTCCATTGTACCAGGACGCCTCCCTACAGCTCTCCCTTATGCACACCCTTCCGAGTCAGTCCCTTTGGAGAAAGCACAAGGAGCAGCAGCCACGAGATCACCCAAGAGTCTGGGCCAGGAAGGTCACCTTTTGACTGATCTGAAAATGGGGTTTCCTACTCTGGGGGGATCTTCACCAGACCCTGGCAGACTTGGGGGTGTGCCTGCTCCCCAACCTCACACCAAGAACCCCAACTAGATGGAGTATCCCTGTTTCCTCGCAATACTTAACTTCCCCAAAAGAAGGTCAACCAAATCACATTATTGTTGTTGCATCATTAATAGTTCTTTATGAAGAACAACAAAAACAAGCAGCAGCAGCTGCAGATAGAGGTTAGAGCCCTCAAACAGAGTAGGGAGGACTGGAGTTCAAATCCTGCCTCCAACCCCACCAGGCTGGCTAAAGCGTACTGCCGCTGGCCACCTGTTGGCTCATCTGTAATTGGGGTAATAGAGACCCCACCTCCAAGGGTTGTTGTGAGGATCAAGTGAGATAACGCAGGGAAAGTTTTGTGCAGAGTGATACTCTCAGGAACCTCTTTAATCATCGCACTTACCTCGCAGGTGACTGAGGCGCAAATGCAACCACGCCTGCAAAGCACTTTATGAACTTTCCGCCCCTAAATGAACATCAAGGCTGACATCACCCCTTCTCTCCCTGCCCCGCTCCCCCTTGAGGTTCTCCCAGGCATTGGTTCAATTCAGCAAATGTTTATTAAGCTTCCCCCTGCACCTGCTGTCCCAGGTGCTGCTGAGCTCTGGGGATTTAAAGAGAATTCTGAGCTTAAAGAGTCTCCCCAGGAGATCTTGGCACTTACTGGCCAGATTTCTTTCTTAAGAACCAGAACTGATCAGTGGCCACCAATAGGTCCTGGCCAAACCCCGTTTGGTCATTGTTTGGGTCCTTATTGACTCGGATTGATTGTAAATAGCAATCATTTCTGCTTTAGTCAGAGACCCTGAGGATCCTCCCCTCCCAGATTTATTTATTTACTTAGACTTTTTTTTTGGGGGGGGGGAGATTACAAAAGAACATTTGCCTCCATGGCTACTTAAATCACTAAATGGGTGCGGCCCCAGTCAAACTGGGCTTGTTGAAGGCCAAGGCTTTAAAGGGCCAAGGTTTCCCATTGTGTCTGGGCCATTTCCAGTCCTCCTGATCTGTAATTGGCCACTGGACCCCGAGGGCTCTGGAGGGGAAGTAAGGCCAGGGACCTTGGCCAGCCCTCCCTCACTTAAATCCAATTCACTTCTATGTCATGATGTCACTTCCCTGATGTCCTGGTCCTCTTCAAGAACGAAGGGCAAATAACAATAGTCCTTAAAGCTCACTACCTTCCACTAAAAGTGTGTAAAGTCATAAGCAGAATTATCAGTGACCAGCTAATTTTCTGGATTTGATCTGAGCCACTCCCTTCCTACTAATATTTACCAGAGGAAAGTTCTCTTCTCTCAATTCTTCTCTTCCTTGCTTTGGCTAATCTTATGGGTTCATTCATACTAAGATGAGAATGGTGCTTTATTGAATCAGCCCTGAACACATTTGCATTTTAGCTGCTTTAACCCAAAGGAATGACTCGTTGCTCACCCTGGTAGGGCCTGGAGTAGAGAATTCGGGGCACTTTAACTCTCAAAATCAAAATCTGACAGCTATGTCATAAATCACATTCTGTCCAAGGCAGACTCATTTTGTCCAAAAGAGAGACGCTCGACTTATTATTATTATTACTTTTCACAGAATAAATAATGGTGCCCGTTTATAACGATTGCTTTCTCAGCCATGCTCTAATACTGGGAAATCCACTAACTCTGGGATTCTCCACCTCCTCATTATGATGAGTAAGTTAGGATATTATAATAGCTACAGAACAAAGTATATTGGGCTTAGAATCAAAAAACCTAACAAATTCTAACTCAGCTGCTTGCTATCTGGGTGACTTTAGACAAGTCATTTAACCTATAGGCCCCAGTTCCTCAACTGTGCAATTACGTTGCTGAACTCTGATGTCCTCCAAGAGACCAATTTAATCTGCCTTGTGCTGACAGCACTTTGCAGGCACTGTTCCATTGGAAATATTCCTGGGAGAGAGATCTGACTGGAATTATTGTTGGGAGGTCACAGAAATTTGTTTTGTTTAATTCCACATGTTGGTTAGGGATTTTATTTTCTTTTCCAATGGGGAAGCAGGGAGAGGTAGGCAGGAGAGGAAGTCGATTTTGGTCACTGAAAAAAATTAACCTAATAACAGCTGAATCCCACCTGCAAGGGGCCTCTCCCAGCCCTCCACTCCTTCCTGGCTGGTTAATAACTCCTCTCTCAGATTACCTTCCCTTTACACTGAATATCTCTTGTATATACATGTTTACATGTTGCTTTTCCAATTAGAATGTAAGCTCCTCGAGGGCAGAGACCGTGCTTTTGGCTTTCTTTGTATTCCTGGTGCTTAGTACAGTACCTGGCAAATAGGGAGCCCTTAGTAAACGCTTCTTGATTAAATTTAAAGTTCTTCCTTTATGACCCAATGATGGATATAGCCATTGATCTTTCTTATGGTTTATTGCTGTTGTTCGGTCATCTCTAACTCTCTGTGATTCCTCTTGGGCTTTTCTTGGCAAAGTTATTGGAGTGATTTGCTATCTCCTCAGCTCATTTTACAGATGAGCACACTGAGGCAAACAGGGTGACGTGACTTGCCAGCTTACACAGCTAGAGAGTATCTGAGGCTGGATTTGCAGTCAGGAAGGCCCTCTATGCCCTACACCATTTCACCCACCAGAGCTTATGGTTACAAGCAACTATAACCCAAAAATTCCTTCCCCTTTTGGCGATACACCCCACTATAATTAGCCAACCCAGTCCTTGGACAGTGGATACACACCCGGTGGCAAGTCAGTGCTCAAAGCCTCCCCAGTGCACCGAAACTCTGACATGTGGTCACGTAGGTGAAGTTTACACTCCTGCCTTACTATGGAGAGCCCAGAGTTAACTCTGTGGCAAGAGGAGGTGTGGGAGGAGCATTTTAGTGGAAGAAATATTGCTTAAAGTAATTTAAAATTTGTCTCCTGATTGCTCCGTGCACTTTGCTTACCTCTTTTTTAAGCTGCAAAAAGCCCATATTAAAAGATGAATAAATTTAGAAATGATTGAGTAATTGGTTGGGCGTCCAGGACAAAGCCCGACGTTCCATGCTTTCTTTCCATCTGCTCCTGACAGACAATGCATTGACCTCGGTGGGTGGTAACCCAGGACGGCCCCTCCACATATGGCCGCCTCCATCATTCTGTAAGTCACGTCCCTGCCCGCCTTTGAAGGGCACCATCGGCTCGTCTTCACCGAAGTCTGATTTATGCTGCTCGTGTGGCCCAGCGTTCCCTCTGCGTGGATCTGTGGCGCTTACGATGATGTGAAAGGGAGAAGCAGCTGGCTCCCAGCTTGTGATGAGCTCACAGGGTGTCTCTGTACCTCGGCGGGGTCACCCTGGAGATAGGGTCTGGCTCTCAGTGTTTCCATGGTAGACCGGATTTTTGTTAACTCTATAGAAGTGGTTTAAGGTTTAAGAATTCTCACCCATCCAATGGGAAGCTTGGGTTGCATTCCCAGCCCTGACTAGAGTGGCAGCGTGCTGTGGGAAACAGTGTTGCACTTGGAGCCAGTGTAGACCTGATGAGCATCTTCACCCCAGGTCTGACTCTCATAGATGCATGGGTTCCCAAAGCTTGGCTCGCCCCATCTCCCTCTCATAGCGCGGTGGTAGGAGCATCTCCAAGTGTCACGGATGATGCCCTATTGCCATCGGCTCAAGCCCCAGCAGCCTGCAATCAGTTAGTTAGCCAGCCTTTGAAAGGGCTATTTGCTGAGGCTAGCCAATCCCCCCAAGCTTCCGGGGCAAAGGGGACTCATGTTCAGAGGACAGAAGTCCCTTTCTCCCAGTCATGGGATGGCCAATAAGTTCCCTTAAGCACAACATGGTCGTTCCTGGGCTGTGGCTCTAAAGCTGTCCTGGGCTCCCCGTTTAAACACTGACTTCAGCTTCAGTGCCAGGGCAGAACATGCGCCTCCAAGGGCCCCAAGATAAGAGGGGAGTCTTTCCTTCTTCCTTCCATTGTATTTAACCATCACTATACGTAAAGTGAGAAAAGCCAGGAAGTTCACCTCTTTCCTTCTGCATGAAGTGGGGGACTGTGGGTGCAGAACTTTGCAGGTGCCAGCTGAGAGGTTCAGTAGATTCGCTGAGCTGCTTTCTTTTTTTATTTTGTTATCGAGAGATGTTTCCTGGGGACAGAAGGGAAAGGGTTCTACTCAGAAGTGAAGGTGTTGACAAAAATTAAGCAAATGATATCACGGGATGGTAGGACCACATAATGATAGATAAAGCTGGAAAGGAATGCGGAAGTCATTTATTTTTAATTTTTCTAGTTGGGGAAACTGAGGCCGAAAGAGCTCACGTGACTGTAGAGAAGCTCTGAGCTCACTCACTATTCTAAATCCTGCGGATGAATGAGGCGTGGGCCTTCAGGGTCCCCTGCAGCCCTGGAACGGCGAGCTTTCGGGAAAGACGTGAAAGAAGGGTCAGGATGAGGATGGCCTTGCTCATCCAACGTGGGCGTGCTGGGACTCCAGGTCTCCCTTAAAGCCCCAGTGAGATACATTTAGGACAAATAAAGGCAGGAACCATTTTCCAAACCCCAGAGCAAATACGTGAAGCGTCTGCTCCAGTTGTGGCTCCAGGAGCCATGTGGCTTCTTGTGAGCATGTTTATTAAGCTGACCACTTTCTGGCAAGATTTTTAAATTTTTATTTTATTTTTTAATAACAAGCCTTCCCCACCTCCACTGAACATTGTTGCAACCTCTGTTTGAAACACGAGGAAATAGTTCAGTAAAATCATCCACCAGCATGGCAGGATCTGCTGGTGTCTTCACCATTCAACCCCCATAGGCTTCCACTTCTCTACCAAGAGAAGGTCATCTCTTCTCAAGGGGCAGTGGATAGAGCGTTGGACCCAGAGCTGGGCAGACTAGTCCTAATTTTACCTCAGAAATGTGCTAGTCACTTAACTTCTGTCTGCCTCAGTTTCCTCATTTGCAAAATGGGGATCACAGTAACATCCTCCTCACAGGGTTGTTGTGAGAGTTAAAAAAAAAAAAGGGACAATATTTGTAAAAGTGCTTTACAAAACTTATAAAATGCTAGCCATTATTATTACTGTTTCGTCGCTTAACTTCATTAGACCTCAGTCTCCTCCTCTCTAAAATGGGAATAAATAATAGCATCTGCCTCTCTGGACTGTCCTGAGGCTCAAATGAGATCATATTTGTGAAGCACTTAACAAATGGAAATACTAGAGAAATGCTAGTTATGAAGACCCATAGATTTCAAGTCTCTGGTGAGAAGGAGGAGGAGGAGAAGGACGAATTCTAAGTGCTGGTGGAATTCTTCCTTCCTAGGAATCAGTCCTCCCCACGCCCCCACAGCCCCCCACAGCCTTACACCCCTATACCCCGCTCCCACATTCCCACAGCCCCACGCCCCTGCGTACCTACAGCTACTCAGATACACTCACACTTACAAGATGCTTACAGACACTCTCACTCACATACAATAAACAAACACACAGCACTCTCCACATGAATATTATATATAGTATATAATAGATATCTATGTATAATGTTACATATTACAGATATGTATCATATGTACCTGGCACACACCTCCACACATCATGTGCACCCCCTGCCCTTACTCACGTGCATTCACACCCGTCTACAGTCAAACACACTGTTACACACGCAAACGCACTACACACTTATACAGCTATATACACACTCTCTCACACTCACACATTCATACACATACCCATCATGATTCATGTACACTCTTACACACGTACATACATTCACACCTGCTCACCACCCACTATTTACACACACACACACACACACACACACACACACACACACACACACTGATTTCCTGGAGCTCAGCTTGGCTTTTTGGAAAAATTGCTTCAGTTTACAATCACACCTTCTTGAATTAGGTTCTCCTCTGTTCTCACTTCTCCTTGAATCAGGTTCTCCTCTGTTCTCACTTCTCCTTGAATAAGGTTCTCCTCTGTTCTCACTTCTCCTTGAATAAGATTCTCCTCTGTTCTCACTTCTCCTTGAATAAGGTTCTCCTCTGTTCTCACTTCTCCTTGAATTAGGTTCTCCTCTGTTCTCACTTCTCCTTGAACCAGGTTCTCCTCTGTTCTCACTTCTCCTTGAATCATGTTTCTCCTCTGTTCTCACTTCTCCTTGAATTAGGTTCTCCTCTGTTCTCACTTCTCCTTGAACCAGGTTCTCCTCTGTTCTCACTTCTCCTTGAATCATGTTTCTCCTCTGTTCTCACTTCTCCTTGAATAAGGTTCTCCTCTGTTCTCACTTCTCCTTGAATTAGGTTCTCCTCTGTTCTCACTTCTCCTTGAACCAGGTTCTCCTCTGTTCTCACTTCTCCTTGAATCATGTTTCTCCTCTGTTCTCACTTCTCCTTGAATAAGGTTCTCCTCTGTTCTCACTTCTCCTTGAACCAGGTTCTCCTCTGTTCTCACTTCTCCTTGAATCAGGTTCTCCTCTGTTCTCACTTCTCCTTGAATAAGGTTCTCCTCTGTTCTCACTTCTCCTTGAACCAGGTTCTCCTCTGTTCTCACTTCTCCTTGAATCATGTTTCTCCTCTGTTCTCACTGCGTCCCTGGCCTCTGTGCACCTGCCAGTCATTACAAGGTCCTACTCTTGGGGATCCCATGACTAGACGCCCTTGTCTCCATCCCTATTTTCTTGGCAATGTCCCAACGTTGGCCTGATCCGTTCTCCCTGGAAATAGACTGATTCTAACAAGGATTAAATAAAATCATGGCTGACAAATCCTAAAACCAGTGGCTAGGGAAGGCTGGGATCTACACAGAGACACTGCCAGCCTCCCGGGATCCTAAACTTGCCAGGGATGCCGCTAAGGGCTTTCTGTTCTGAGTCCCCCACCCCAAGACCACTTGGGACTCCCTCTGCTCCCACCAATATTTTTATTCAGATTAAAATAAGTCTCAAAAGAAGTTTTGAAAGGGAAAAAAAAGACACCCAAGAAAGACATGACAGGAGAGTCTAGCCTGAAATAGCAGATTTTCCTTGATAGCGGTGATGGGGGCCAAGGGGGGAACAATATAATGGAATTCAGCAAATATTTATTAGGTATTGACTGTGTTGGAAAGGGCCAGTGCCAGTGTTTGATCTACTTGACTGTATATTTGCATTTTTTATGGCAGAGATTGGGGAGGAGGCTTTAGTGGAAAAGAAAGAAGGTAGATTGTTTTTTAATGGAAATTTGAATTAAAAAATAAAATCGATTTAAAAGCGCCCGCTGCATATATGTCAAGCCCTGCTTCAGAACTGAAACTGCCTGCCCTCAAGGCTCTTATACTCCATTGGGAGGCTTTATTGGCTCATTGATGTTACCAGGTGCCTGGTTCTCTCTTAGCGAGGGTGCCACAAAGCAGGGACCCCACGTTAGCAAATTTAAAATAAATCAGAGAGCGACTGAATTTGTTATTCTTCCTGAGAGATGGTGGGGAGGGGGCACTGTGCATCCAACCTGGCAAAGTATAGGGGAAAAAGTACTCCTCAGAAAGATGATTTTTAAAAGAATTCTTCATAGTGTCATGCTTTAGAGACTAGAGGAGTTTAGGCCCAAAGCCCTCATGTCCCAGAGAAGGGAAATGAAGCCAGAGGACATAGCCGGTGAGGGTGGAAGGTGAGATTTAATACTAATAAAAGTAGCTTTTTTACAGCACTTTAATATATTAGTCTGAAGGACTTTGTCAATGTCTCATTTTATGCCCCCATTAAAACTAGGAGGAAGGTGCTCTTATATTATCCCTATTTTACAGATAAGGAAACTGAGGAAAACAAAGTTAGATAACTTCTGAGGGTCGCACAGCTAATTAGAAATGGAGGCAGATCTTGTGACCCCAAGTCTAGAATTCCACCCACTACAGCACGCTATCGCAGTTTTCCTGACTCTAGGCCCAGCATTCTATCCGTTATATACCTAGGAGCCCAATAAGGCAGATAAAATAATGCTGATTGAACTTAAAGATGTGTAATGAATACTTTCCACCCCCCATCTCCCCCCTCACCCCGCCCCGGAGAAATATTGTCGAACAGTTGCTAGCTCCCAAAAGCAGCTCAGACTTAGGGTGTCATTTCGAGTGGCCCCTTCCAAGGAAGATCTGGGAAATAAATTTCATGTCGAGGTCTCAGCTTCTCTGCAGTGCTTACAATTTTTTTTTTCTTTTTTAAAGGAAGCTCATGTGGTTTATGCTTCATACCACCGGATGAAGGGGAAAAAAAAGTTAAGTATATGTTTGCAACTTAGCATTAACAGATCATGCCATGAACATGGAATCCTGGGATGGAAAACGTATGGCCCTCCGGTCCACTGCCTGTTTTTGTAAGTCCCAGGAATGAAGAAGGGGGTTTTACATTTGCAAATATAAAAAAACTTGATATAAAGATGTAAAAGCCAGTCTTCTTTGTTGGACTGTATAAATATAGTGGAGGGAGGGAAGGAAGGAAAAAAGGAAGGAAGGAAGGAATGAAGGAACAAAGGAAGGAAGAAAGGAAAAAAGGAAGGAAGGAAGGAAGAAGGAAGAAAGGAAAAAGGGAGGAAGGAAGGGAGGGAGGAAGGAAGGAAGGGAAGAGGAGAGAAGGAGGGAGGGAGGGAGGGAGGGAAGAAAGGAAGGAAGGAGAGAAGGAGGGAAGGAGGGAAAATCTTTAAGTGGAGGCAGCAGACTAGATCTGCCCCACTGCCATGCTTTGCCTTGACTGCTTGAGTTTCTATAGCATTTTAAACTTTACAACACCCCTGTGACACAGGAAGACAAGTATTGTTACCCCATTTTCCAAGTGGAGAAACTTAAAGCAGGAAAGTAACAACTCCCCCTAATCACACAGGGCGTACGCCAGAGCCAGCCAGGATTCCTGCATCTGTTGTACCCTCTTTCAGAAACAAGTAGGAGTTTGTGGCTTCTGGGGTCCCTTGCAGCTCCCCGATTCTGTGTGAATTGAGATCTCTGACTGTAGGGGATCACGGATCTAAATGGGGGAGATTCCTCGGAGACCATCAAGCCCAACCCTCTCATTTTGCAGATGAGGAAACTAAGGCTCACAGACTGTCATATAAGGTCACCGAAATGAGGGCAGAGCCAGGCTTGAGAACCAGCGTCCCCGATGCAAAGACCCAGCTCTTTCCACTGGCGCACATTGCACCCGAACCAAAGAGCTGAGCCAGCAGATGAGCTGTTATTTGAGTCCTGTGCCTACTTTATTTGGGGTCCACAAATAGCAGCATTCGCATATTCTGGGTGCTTGTCGGAGTATCCCTGAGGAAGCCAGGCAGAAGCCGCCTTTTATTTTTTCCAGGAGGCTCCTGGGTTGCATTTCTCGTGGCTCATTACGGGACCTCTTCCTGGGCAGACAAGCAGCAGCTGTCCGTTGGTATTGAAAATAGCAGACCCAGGGGATAGGGTGTCACAAAGCCCTGGGCTCCTGTTTTGGTCAGAACAGGGGCAGTGCCCTAGGTAAGACTGCTATAGGCCAGCCTTGAGCTGCCATAAATAGCACCTGTGGCATGGGTGTGTGGATGAGTGGGGAGGGGGTGCATGTGTCTGCACACAGGCGTGCACAAGTGCACGTGTGCACACGGGGCATGGAGGGGTGGAGAGTTCTAGGCAAGTGCTGGGAAGCTATCAACAATTTTCAACTGGGATTAACAGAACAAAATTTAGAGTTCGTATGGTGAAAGGATTATCGCTCTAGAGCCTGGAAGGAGCCTCAGAAGCCCTAGAGCCATCTCCTTCATTTTCCAGATGAGGAAACTGAGTCTCATGGAAGTCAAATGACCAATGAAAACTTTTTATTTTGAGGATTCAGTATAGTTTTTGTTTTAGACACAAAACCATCAGATCTCAGAATTGAAAGAAACCTCAGGGGATCTCTGCTGCGATGTAGAACTGACTGACAGTCTCCTCTCCGATACAAAAGAATAGATCACACTTAGGGTTGGCAAGGCACTCTGTACATCTCCAACAAGGGGTCATTCAACCTCTACTTAAAGACCTTCCCTTCCTCCCTCTCTTCCTCCCTCTCTCCCTTCTCTTTCTCTCTCCTCCCTCCCTCCCTCCTTCCCACCCTTTCTTCCTTCCTTCCTTCCTTCCTTCCTTCCTTCCTTCCTTCCTTCTTTCCTTCCTCCTTCTTTCCTTCCTCCTTCTTTCCTTCCTTCCTTCCTTCCTTCCTTCCTTCCTTCCTTCCTTCCTTCCTTCCTTCCTTCCTTCCTTCCTTCCTTCCTTCCTTCCTTCCTTCCTTTCTTTCTGGCTGAGGCTAGAGAGACTTACATGAACTGATGCTAACAGATGTGAGTAGAATCAAAAGAACATTGTACACAGTAACAAGATTATGCAATGATCAATTCTGAGAGACGTGGCTCTTCAACAACAAGGTGTTTCAGGCCAGTTCCAATGGTCTTGTGATGGAAAGAGCCTTCTGCACCCAGAAACAGGAGTATGGGGATTGAGTGTGGATCACAACAGAGTATTTTCACTCTTTGTGGTGTTATTTGCTTCTTTGTTTTCTTTCTTATTTTTTCCCTTTTTGATGTGATTTTTCTTATGTAGCATGATATCTATGGAAATATGTATAGAAGAATTGCACATGTTTAACATATCGGATTACTTGCTGTCCAGGGGAGGGGGTGGGGGAGAAGGAAGGGAGAAAAATTTGGAACACAAAGTTTTGCAAGGGTGAATGCTGAAAACTATTTTGATATATATTTTGAAAGTAAAAAAAAAACTATTATTTGAAAAATAAGCAAATAAAAATCTTTCCAGGTTTTTCTGAAATCTTCCTGCGTCTCATTTCATGTAGTAAGTTTTAAAAAAAAAAATGCTCATTTTTACACGTACTCCATTTTGAATCTTATTTTATTCTGAACTTAAGAAATAAAACAAACATTTCCATAACAGTAAAATACAAAAAAGATGATTGCACATGTAACTGCAAATCTATTATGTGCAATGTGCTATTCCTTTTAAATATATGAGACTCCTTAAAGATGTCTACCGTTAGACACAAATGTGTGTGTGTGTGTGTGTGTGTGTGTGAAACCATTCTATACATACTTTATTTATCTTTGAATGCAGACCGTGTCTTCCTTAATAGGTCATTTGCAGTTAATTTTGGAACCTATAGTAATTAAAATAACATATTATGTTTGTTTCCAAAAATGATTAGGGAAAAAGAAAAAGAGCTTATATTTCTAAAATAATAAATGCTCATTGACTGAACTTTACATTTATTATTTGTATGATTGTAGTCAAGTCACTGATTTTTCTGGCCTCAGTTTCCATATCTATAAAGTGAAAAGGATGGCCTCTAAGGTCTCTTTCAGCTCCGAATCTATAATCCTATGAAGAAATCTGAACTAGCAAACGACATACATGGGAACCAGAGTAATATAAAGGAAAACACTAAAAGAAGCCAGATGAATTCAATGTTCAAGCTTAGATCATAGATTTAGAGATAGGAGGGAGGGACCTTGGAGATCAAGTCTCTCAATTCCCTTGCATTTCAGAAAGGGGAACAAATTCCCCAGGAGGTTCAAGAATTTGTCCCATGGGCAATAAGGGGCAGAAGTAGGATTTGAATCCTATTACTTCCATTCCAGCACATATTCTGTTACTTCAGAGATATCAAACAGGCAGCCCCCTGTCCCCCCAAGGCTCCCTGCTCAACCACATGAAAATGTAATTGGGAAATAGGAAAAAAATAAGAATAGAACAGAACCTAGATAATGTTGCTATGTGGTGTTCTAATTACTCTGCTGCCAGAAGGATCCATGTGTATGTTTTAGAGAGCCCGGTTCTCATCAAGTTTGACACTACACTGTGCTGCCCTCTCTAGATCGCAGAAGGCCAATCCCAAAACCTGTTTGTTTTTCTTTTGATGGATGGTGTATTCTGGATGTGGAATATAAGCTTTTCTTGTCGTCTTCCTTAAGGACTCAGAGACCAGTCTCATGGTCTTAAATCACTGCTGATAAAAGCCAACCATCTGTGCTTCTTGAGACCGAGACAAAGTCAGAGCTGAGTAGGCTGCGGACCCCACCTGGGGCTGCATCATCCATCTCATAATTAGGTTTGGAGTCAGCCAAACTTTTGATCCTCCATCCTCCAACAGCTAAGCTGTTGCTCAATGCTCCTGAGACCAAGCCATCGAGGATCCAGCCAGGGAAATTCCGGTTTGGGGACCCGTCGAGCCGGCCTTACTAGTTCTTCACCATTCATTTGGTATCCAAGGGCTCCGCAAGCTACTTCAGTGGGATGGAATATTGCCAGACTCCCCGAAACCTCAGGGGAGTTGACACATTCACAACCTGTCTCTGATGACTTAAGATGGGAAGGAAAATGCTGCTGCCCTTGTAGTTTTGGGTCCCAGGGAGAAGTTGCAGAAGCCCAGAATCTCCATGTTTTAAGGCCCTTCAGACCAGGGAGAACTTGTCTCATTACATCACAGCCAACAAGTACACCTTGACTTTGAAGATCAGCAGTGTTGGGAGTGGAACCCTCTCCCTGGAGAGGCTGCCCATCCCTCTGGAGACAGCTCCAGCTATGAGGAATTCTTTTCCTACATCAAGCCTAAACCTGCCTCTTTCTAATTTGTGGCCATTGTTCCCAGTTCTGCTCTCCGGGGCTAGGATGAATTCTGCTCCAGGGAGACCTGCATTCAAATCCTGCTCCCAAACCCAGGAGCCAAGTGGCTATGGGCAAGGGGTTCGGGTCTTTCCGATTAGTTTCACCTGTGAAATGGGGGTTTCTGGAAGGCTGGAAATTTGAAATGAGGTACCAGCTGTGCAATCTCTAGAGCCCAATGGAAATGTCAGCCGCTATCATCTGTTAAGCAGAAAAAATCTCCTGCCCTTGAAATACTTGAAGACAGACATTCAGTCTTTGCTTAAATCTCTTCCCCAAGCTAAACATCCCCCTTCATCAGATCAAAGGTCTGATGGCCCAAACTGATGAAGACTGCAACTATTTTCTCCACCCATGTGATGTTTTTGTCCGTTCCCCCAGATCCCTTCAGATTGCCCCTGCATTGTGTCCCGCTCACCCTGTGACCAGCTCCTTCTTTCCTGCATGATCCCTCTCTGAACTAAACTGAAATAACTAAGCTCCCTCCTGGCTCCAAATCTAGGGTCTCCTTCCCACCACAGGTGACACCTTGAAGGCTGCTTATTTAAGCCCATTCTTCTTGGGGCTGTTTCTCATGTAATTCTTCCGAAATGCTGATGTTCCATGACTCGTGACCATGTGAGAAGGCTCGCTGGGAGAGCACTGGGGTCATCTTTGTAGAAATAAAGAGCTTGAGACATCTTGAGATTTCTCACGAGTTGTCCCCCTCTTTTCCCTCCCTCATTCCTGGACACCTTTCCCACAGCTTCACCAAAAGCTCTCCTGATTGGCAATTACCGGGGTATGGTCCATCTTCAGCCCGCCCCAGCCAACTACTCTTCTCTCTCTCCCTCAGCAGCTTCACCACCAAAAACAGTTTCAGCTCTTCTGCTTCGGTTTTTTCCATTTTCAAAATGACCTTTCTCCGATTCCATTCTTGACTGCGTTATAGAATTCCTTTACATTAATATATGGAAATATTCTTAACCTTTTCTTTTCTGCTGCACATTTTATTTGCTTCTAATTTTGTGTAATCATGCATGAATGATTAGTTCTTTTGGGAAAGTCACTTTTTATAATAATTTCTAACTATATTCTGGGAAAAAATGGAATTACTGGTAATTATTCTGATTAATTTTGAAATGTTTCCTGTATAGGTGAGATTGCTCTCCAAGATAATTCTCCATGTTTTCAATTCCACCAGCTATGAATGAGTGTTACTGTCATTCCTCTTCTGCCACATTGAGTTTCATTATTTTAATTGTTTTTCCCTTAAAGATATTAAATTGCTTTTCTTTGTTAGTAAGATTGAACATGATTTCAATGAATTAACAATTCTTCAGTTGTAGATTACCTGCTCTCCTGTGTCATAATAATGATCAAGTTTGGTGCCTAGATGAGAGGGGAAAAAGAATTTTTCTTTCTGGGGTGGAAGACTATGGATGTCAAATAAATTAACCAACATTCCTTTCAAAAGATACTATTTCAAGAGTATGGTGAATGCCCCAAGAAGGAACCTCTGGGCCTGTGGAATACAGTGAATTACAAGGAAGCCATTACTCCGGTCTAACTAGAAACAAGTAAGTGGTCCAATGAAGAGGCTGCCTACAGTCAGAAAAGCCTGAGTTCAAATCCAGCCTGAAACAGCCATATGACCCTGGGCAACCTCTCTCTGCCTTAATTTCCTCATCTATAAAATGGAAGTAATAATAGCACCTATTTCCCCAAATTATTGTGAGAATCAAATGAGATAATTTTTGTAAAGTATTTTGTAAACCTTAAGGCCCTATGCAAATGTTAGCTTTTATTAATATTACAGATGAGAATAGTCAGTATGTAATCAAAAGATGGGGGATCAGATTCCATCTCCAGGGTTCTTTCCAGTTCTAATCCATGGCCCACTCCATTGATTTTTCCATACTGCTTAGAGAGAGGAAAAGAACTAAGCGGGTTCATGGTCCTTTCTTAATGGATTCACCCAAAGAGATTCCTTAAACAAATGCCCAGAATCTTTTATTTGGTTTTAACTTAGTACATCAGAGACCTGAGTTGACCATCCCAGAGAGCAGAAGGACCTGATCGCCTGATAGTTAATTAACCGGTAGAGATATGGAAGCCAAACTCTTCATCAGCTTTTCAGCTTTTAATGTGACAAGATAGCTCCAAAGGCCGATGAGACCACACGGTCTGGTTCAAAGGGTGTTGGGATTAAATACCCAGTTTGGGCTTCTGGACGGGCACTCCCCCAGCTCTCTGCTGCTTCTCAGTGAGTCACTCCACTCCGGCAGAACTCGGGTTCCATCCACCCATGAAAGGGGGCCGTCCCTGGGGAAGCTGTGAGGGTGAATTGGGTTATGCTTATTAAACATCTTGTGGTCTTTGGAAGAAAAGCATTATAATCCCATAAACGGCAGCATTAATAGCGTCCTCCTTATTATTATTGGTGGGGATAGGGAATGACCCAGTGTTTGTGCTGACTGTCAGAGCTAGAAATATTGCAGAGCGGAAGGATCTTTTTGTTTGTAACCATGACGTTGACCCTCTCCCCATCCTCTCTGCGCTGAAGTGTTCACAATAAGAATGTGAGCTCCTTGAGGGCGGGGACCCTTTATCTGACACAAGGTTTGGCACTCAGTAGATCACAGAATTTTAATCTGGACCTGGATGTGTCCTTCGTAGATGGTTGTGAGAATCAAATGAGATAATAATTTTTGTAAAACTATGGTGTATAAATCTATGGTCCTGGTTCAATCCTCTCATTTCACAAAGGACGAGATAGAAATCCAGGTAGGTTGAGTAGTGCCCGAGATGCCATGGAAGAAAGTGCCAAGGATAGTTTCTGAAGCCTGGTTCTCTGATTCCACACCAGCACTCTTGAATTTGTAGAGCCACAGAATCTCAGCGTGAGAAGGGACCTCAAAGTGTCACCATCTAGTCTGAATTGCTCATGAAGGAGATTCTCCTCCAAAACTTAACCAAGAAATGGACATCCAGTCTTGCTTAAAGACCTCCTCAGAGCAGGAAGCCTTTTCCTGCCAAGGAAGCCCATTCCACTCCTGGAAGGACTCAAGTCTCAACCTGCCTTTCTGCTTCTTACAATCACTGCTCAGAGTTTTGCCCTCTAGGGAAACAGAACAAGATTAATCCTTCTCTCTCCACAACAGCTCTTCAAAAAAGTGCAGACAGCTTTGAGGCTCACTCCCTATTTTGTTTTCTTAGGTCAGGCATCCTACCCCCTCCCAGATCCTTCATTTAGTCCTCCTAGTCCGCCCATATCATACGTGTTTATGTGGATGCTCCAGATGATCAATATTTTTCCTCAAGCACAGGAGAACTCTCACTTTCATTTCAGGACACTGTGATAACCAGAGATCACTCGACTACACTTAGCTACGCTTCCATACTGCTGACTTACTCAGTCTTCTTCAGCTTTCTGGCTGTACTTCCCCCATTTTGTGCTTGTGAAGTTGATTTATTGAAATCAAGCTTAAGACGTTTCACGTATTCCCATCCAATTTCATCTTATTAAATTTGGCCCAATCTACATGATTTTTGGCGATCCCAGTTCTGTCATCTAAGATATTCAATATCTTTGATAGTTTTGTGCCATCTGCAAATTTGATTAGCATGCCCTCTAAGCCTTTATCCAAATCATAGGTAAAAATGCTCAAGAGCACAGGCCAAGTACAGATGGCTGGGGCGATCCACCAGAGACAGACCTCCTTCCAAACCAGTCAGGTTTGAAACTGGCTGAGTGCCCCAACTCAAGGAAGTCAGCAATGGAAGCCATTAATGACTATTCATTGGGTCAGGCCCTCGGCCAATTCCAAACCCACTTAGCTCTACTGCCAAGCTAGAACATGTCTCTCCATCCCGAGTGCAAGAATAGCATGGGAAGCATTCTCAAGTTTGACTAAATTACTGAATTTTTACTGAAATCTTGGTAAGCAATTTTCATTTGACAATATTGTCACATTGCTATTTCTATCGATTAATTGGGGGGAGGGGGAAGCTGTTTGTTTCTGAGCCACCTGAGTGAATGCTTTTTTCCTAGGTGGAAGGCATCCCAGACATAGCCCAGTATATTGGAAGGATCCTCATTTTTAGAACACCTATACAAAGTCAATGTATTCCTGAAAAGGACTCCCAAGGACCCACTTTTCTGAGCGTCGCATAATAGACCCAGAGAAGTTTTCCAGATTATCAGGATATAGGCATTGCATTATGGAAAAATCCTTAAATGTAGCTAAGATGGAGAGTGATGGGGGAAGGACAGGATCTGTGATTTCCTCGGTGCAGAACTAGTCTGATTGAGGGGCTCACTCTATCAGTGGAGGGTGGTACCTCCTGTGAAGCACACAGAGCAGGATATTTCCACCTTTTTTTATGTGTGTCATGGATCCTGTCCCCTTCCCACTCTTGGCACAGTATGGTGAAACTGATGGGTAGACTCTTTCCTAGAATACTAATTTTAAATAATTGAAAGAAATGCTACATTTGAATTGGAAATTAATGAAAATAAAGATGTCCTTTTTTCCTATTCAAGGACTCTGGCATTTTTCCATGAATCCACTGTGGGGGGAAATCTGTGAACCCCAGATTAATGAACCCTATCAGAGAGGATTCCCTGGAGTGCTAAAGTGTGAAGAAAGCACACAGACCCAGACACACATACAAAGAGACAGAGACAGACAGACATACAAAGAGAGACAGACCCAGAGAGACAGAAACAGACACACATACAAAGAGACAGACAGACAGACATATAAAGAGAGACAGAGACAGACACACATACAAAGAGACAGAGACAGACAGACATACAAAGAGACAGAGACAGACAGACATACAAAGAGAGACAGACCCAGAGAGACAGAAACAGACACACATACAAAGAAATAGAGACAGACAGACATACAAAGAGAGACAGAGACAGACACACATACAAAGAGACAGAGACAGAAAGACAAAGAGAGACAGAAACAGACACACATACAAAGAGAGATAGAGACAGAAAGACATACAAAGAGAGACAGAGTACAAAGAGCACTGGCTGTGGAGACTGGGATCCTGCCAGGAGTTTAACTTGTGCAAAACTAAGATCCAGCATAAGGATTACAGTGGACGCATGGTCCTTAACACCTGGGTGATCTTGGAGTCTCAGTTTATTCTCCTGTAAAACAAAGGAATTGGTCTCGTTGCCTTTGGGGGGGTCCCCTCCAACTCTAAACATGGCTCAGAGCTCCTGAGCCATGGGGACCTCTCTTGTAACAATGTAGGAGAAGGCTTTCTTGGAGTCTGATTCAAGCAGGCACCTACTATGTGTCAATCATTGGGGTACAAAGAAAAGCAAAAATAATTTAAAACAAAAAGTCCTTGCTCTCAAGAAACTCACAGGGAATAGGGGCAACAACAGGCAAAGAAGACCAAGCACAACGCTGCAGGAGGGGAAAGGTACTGAGAGATTCGCACTCTCGAGACATGGATTTCAACACTGGTCCCACTGTTTGCTCCCTATGGGACCTCCAGCAAGGCAAAGCCCAGTTGCCTCATCTACAAAAGGCGGCTTGAGAGGGGATTGCCTTTGGGGTCTCTTCCAGATCCAGATCTATGATCTCAGGAACCATGTCATGGACAAAGAGAGATCCCCAATGACTCTGCTCCTCTGTGACTCTAAATAAAAGGCTTCCCACATGAAGCTCTCGTGCTTTGCTCCCCTTTCGGGCTACAGAAGGTTCTTGGGGTTTGTGGGGAGTGGGACAGAGGCAAGATCTTGTAACTTGCCAGAAACTGTCTTGTCTGTGTAGTCATTGACGGGAAGGCAAATCTCTTTCCCTAGATGAGGTTTCTCAACCTGTACCTGCGGATGAGCCCAGAAGCATCATCCTTCAGTTAACCAGCTTTCAGTAATGCCGGTGACATTTGGCATTTTCCCTGGCTGGTGGCCAGAGGACTGAGTGTTCCCTCCTTCCTGGAACTTTTATTCCTAGTCTTTTGCTCAAAAAATACAAAGATGCAACTTGAGCCGTTACTAGTGGCAACATATTTTAGAGAGAGATTGGTGGGAACATGTTCCTGAGAGGGCTTGTAGGGGGGAAGGGAGTGTGGGAGAAGAACTTAGGTGGAGGAAAGAGAGAGGACAGGGTGTTAAAAGATAAGCAGGATGGGAAATCTGTTCAACTGGGAAGTTTCTAAAGATTCTGGTCCTGGAGTCATATACCTTATTTTGTCACTGATTCCTTTGGCTAGCTCATGAAAGGGATGGATTCCCTTCACAGAATCATGTTTGTGAAATACATAGGATTAACAGAGAAATCAATTATATACAATTACCTCCCTCCCCAGGCAATTGGGGTTAAGTGACTTGCCCAGGTCACACAGCCAGGAGTGTTAAGTGTCTGGGGTCAGATTTGAACTCAGGTCCTCCTAACTTCAGGCTGGTGCTCTATCCACTACACCAACTAGTTGCCCCTTACAATTTTTAAAATGTGAAGAAAAAAAAACACGCAAGTGTATGGAATTCAACTTAAGAACCTCTGTTTGGGAGCTTAAAGTTTGGAATTTTTTTTAAAGTACTCTGAGCTATTCAGGGGACTTAGTTTTCTAAGTATAAATAAACAGTTAAAAAATTCAATGGTATTTTATTTTTCCAATCACATGTAAAGATAGTTTTCAATATTCATTTTTGTAAATTTATTCCAAATTTCCAATTTTTTTTTACTCCCTCCTTTCTCTCCCCTCTCCAACACAGCAAACAATCTGATATAGGTTACATTTATACAATCATTTTAAACATGTTTCCATAATAATTCTTCATTATATGTGGAAAGCCTAGAATCTTAGTGATAAAGACCTCAGAGGCCTTCTTGTCCAACCTAGTCCTAAAAATAATTTCTATTTTAACATACTGCACAAATCCAGCTAGTCTCTGTCTGAAAATCTTCATTGAGGAAGAATGAGGTTACTTCCCCAAATCACCTATTCAATTATAGATCAGCCCTAATTATTGGGAAAGTCTTCCCAACATCCAGACTAAATATGCATCTTTTCTTTTAAAAAAAAATAGATTGGGTGGATATCTTTTGTTTTCATATCACCTGGATTTTCTGGTTGTCCCCCATCCTTTATAACAAATGATTTTTTAGAAGGAAGAAAAAAAAGAAAAAAGAAAGAGGGGGAGGGGAAAAGGAAGCTGCAAAAAAGAAGTAAGAAAGGAAAGAAAGAAGGGAGGGAGGGAAGGAAGAAAAAAAAGAAAGAAGGAAGACAAAAAGAAGGTAGGAAGGACAAAGGGAGGGAGGAAGGGAGGGGAAAGAAGAAAAGAAGGAAGAAAGAAGGAAGGAAAGAAGGAAGATTTCTTCTTTAATCTCTTCTTTGAGGTCCAGCTTCTTCGTTTTAATTTCACAACTGTCATCTTTGATTTGTGGTAGTTGTTCTTTGCATTTGCATTAATGCAGACCTTTTGTATTTTGTTTTATTGGGTCATATTTGCTTTGTTCCAGCTTCCACACATTGTTTCTGCTGTTCCCTGGAGATCATCAAGAAGAACAAGGTAAATCTTGCTGCCTTCTCATATGACAACTCTTTAATGCTTGAAGAAAGCTGTCCCATCTCCCCTAACTCTTTCCTTGTCTTGGTTAACATTCCCTTTTTCCTCTTTTCATTTTCAGAGGTAGGAAGCCTGTGGTCCTCACCCTCCTGGCTGCTCTTCTCTGGAAGCTCTCCAGCTCATGAAAGCCATCCCACCCTGTGCTGCCCAGAACTAAACATGGCACCTGCCCTTCTTTCAAGCTCCCAGCATCCTGTCCAGATCTTGTGGCCCGGGCTCATGGTCCTTCCTCCCCAGCTAGGTCAGTTCCTGCCTTTTAATCTTCCCTTTTCCCAACTTCTGCCTTCTTCCAAAACTTCAGGCTCCCACCTCCCCGACTCCCATGGCCTCTCTAATGTACCCCAAGCACACACAGGCACATGCTCCTGGCAGCCCCACCCCGGTTCTGGAACACCAGACATCACTCTGCAGTCGCCCCCTTATTTCTGGAAGCTCGATGTTGCCCAAGAG
Source organism: Antechinus flavipes (assembly GCF_016432865.1). Lineage (NCBI taxonomy): Eukaryota > Metazoa > Chordata > Mammalia > Dasyuromorphia > Dasyuridae > Antechinus > Antechinus flavipes. The sequence continues at coordinate 459,667,418 of NC_067401.1, forward strand.
GACATCCTTGGGTTGGCCACCATATCCCGCTACTGGTTGACTCACATCGAGCAATCAATTCCGGTGGACTTCCCTTATCCTGGCCCAATCTCCAGACTTTCTTTTTAGCAAACTAACAACTCTCCCTTTTCATCATTTTTACCCTCAGGCCTTTTAAAAAAAAGAGTGGAATGAATAGGTATCAATTTCATCACCAGCTGTTTATCTTGTCTACCATTTGGGGAGATTCTCGGCCCCCAGCCCGCCAACCCACGCACCCATACCATGCAGTTGGCAATTTTTTTTTGGAGGGGATGGTGGTGGTGAAGAGGAACCTCTCTTTATTTCATATTGTATTTATCCCAAAAAATACTTTTAAATTCTCCTCAAATAAACTATATATTTTAAAGGACACATTTAAATTCCATTCAAATAAATTCCATTCACTTCATTTTACATGCTCTATCCAAATTGAATTTAAACAATTTTATTAAGTACTTACTGTGTTCAAAGTTGGGCTCAGTCTCAAAGACATCACCTTGGACTTGTCCCCATTCCCTCTCTCTTGATGTCAGGCAGTTGCCTTGTCCTGTCAATTCTCCTTTTGGAAGTTCTCTCTCTCCCTCCCCCCATTTCCTTCTCATTCCCATATCAATCCACATCAGACTCTTATTTGTCTCACCTCCCACCTGATCTTTCTCAATCTAGTCTCCCTAAATTCATCCCTTAGGCACCTGCCAAAATGATTTTTCTAGTTCTGACCACGTCCCTCCTCCTTCAAGGCTAAATCCCTGGAACTGGACTCACCATCCTGCCCCCATAGGCTTTTTGACTGTAGTTTCTCCTGTAGAATGGAGGTACTTGTAATACCTCCTTCCTAGGGTTGTTTTTAATATCACATGAAATAACACATGGAAAGAACTTTTACAAACCTTAAAATGCTTCCTGATTGTGTACTATCACTGTGATGGGGGTCCAGGATATTTGCAGAATGCCCGATATGGCACCTTTCTACATGAAAAACTAGTTTGGGTTAAGTAACCACATGTTGAAAAAGCACTCAAAAAGGCCTGACCCCTTTGGGCTCCTCCAGTGCCTTGTCGTAGCTTACTCCATCTAGTGAGAGACCCTGCTATTCTTGGGAGTCTCAGAATTCTTATATCCTTTTAAGTTATTCTTTTAAATTGTAATCTCCTTAAGGGCAAGGACTGTGCTTGATTTCACTAAATCCCCAATGCTTAGAGTGCTTTGTACTTACTAGACATGTAATCAATGTTTGTTGAATTGAATTAAGCAAGTAAAATACTTTATAAACTATGAAGTGTTAGGTAAATGTCAGCTATTATGTTATTTAGTCATAACAAATCATGAATGGTAAATTAATTCTTACTGATTAATAATTTTAATGATTCATCAATCATGTCAAGTTTATGGATCTTAATGTGAATAATTTTGTTTCCCCATTATAAGATAACTGAATCATGGAATTAAAAATTAAGACTCTTAGAAACCAAAGACAAAGCCCCTCATTTGACTAATGAGGAAACAGGTCAGATTGTTTAAGATTTGCTCAAGGTCATATAGTAATTGGCAGAACCCCCCAGATTCCAAATCTGGTGCTCTTTCCACTATACAAGCTCCATGGTGTGTGAGCTTCAAAAAGTTAGTTATGACACCTTCAAGGAAAACCAGAATGTCAGGGCAGGCCCTCGATCTTCACCAGCAGACAGTCTCCGACATCAGTCTCCATTATCAACATCCCTGAGATAAATTATAGCAGCCTTGGAGGGTCCAGAAGCCAAGGCAGATCTCCTGAGAAGAGCTTTTGGCTCCACATTAAGACAAGTCATTAAGCTTGGAGACAAGAGTCATTGATTCCAGACCCACCCCTGGGGGTTTTAGGAAAGCAGTGTGCAACAATCCAAAGAGCAATAGTTTTGAGGACAGAGGACCTGGACTCAAGTCATGGCTAGGTTACAGGTAAGGATCATGCTTAAGTGAAGGGGCAGGTCAGTTCTCTGAGAGCCCCCGAAGCTGTGAATCGTAACACTTGAAAGAGCTGCAAAGCAGCTTTCGCAGATGTTCCTTGTGGATCGGGAATGGAATAAATTGGAGGGAAGAGGAGCGAGATCAAGGAACAGCAACTGCCTCTCGTCTCCTTGTATCATCCTCCTCCTCCTCCTCCTCCTCTTCTCACATGAAGGAGACCCATTCTACAGGTGTGAGTTAGACCTCCAGCAGCCACTGGCAGGTGGTTCCCGTATCACAACAGTTACAAACAGAAAAACCTGGGTCATCTCAAGCAAGCCACTTACTTGCTTTAGGACTCAGTTTCCTCACATTTTGGATGAAGGGAGGGGCAGACTAAACTCTAATTAGAGTTCTAAGCCTAAGGTCCTTTGATCCTTTGTGTGCCCCTGGACAAAGGACACGAGAGGGTCTCTCAGCTAAGAGGCATTGGGTAGGACACTGGTCCTTGGCATTGGGAGACAGCCCTGGAACCCCGGAACCCTGACTCGGAGGCAATGGTGGGGGCCTGAGTGGTGGCTAGCCAGCCTGCCATCTAGAGCTTCCCGGTTATTCACTGACTGCTGAGCTCTATTGTTTCTCCCGTGCTTAAGGTCTTCAAGGGCTGTTAGCCCTCCTCACAGTGGTGTCCTAAGGCAAAGTTCCAGGTGTCCTGTCCTAAATACAGCCCTGGAAGATTCAGAGCTAGCAGGGACTATCAAGCCAACTTAGCCATCCAAATGGACCCTTACCTGATCTTCCACAGGAAGAAACCGAAACTGTAAGGGGTTGTATGATTTGCACAAGGTCAGCCAACTGGCAACGAGTAGCCTTCATATTTGACCTTTCCTTCTGGCTCCAAATCTAGTGTGCATTTTTAACCACCCCCTCCCACCCATCATAGCTACTCTGCTCTGGCAACAGCAGCCAGCCTCTTTTTCTAAGGATTGCGTTCCAGCTGTAGTTTGTTTCAGAGGTTGTCATACATCATGCTGATAAAGGGGCGCAGCCTTTGGGATGGAGGTCTAATTTTTCCTTTCTTCCCCAGGATGAAATAAAGAGGAAGGTAAGCAAGGAGTGAAGGATGTAGGGATGGCCCTAATCACTCTTCAAGCCCATGCATTTAAAATCAGCAAAAAACTACTCCTGCTTTTAAGAAGCTTGCTATCAAGATGAGGAGACAAGGCATTTGACAGTTAAAAGAAATTGTAGATCCTCCTAATTTGTTATGTCTCCAATCAATGCAATCCAAAGACATTGACTGAGTCTAGTACATATAAGGCAAAGGGATTTAAAGGCAAAATAAAACAACAGTCGCTGTCCTTGAAGAGTTTGCTTTAGGAAAGAATATATTAATAGAATCATCGCTTTGGAGCTACATGGGATCTTTGAATTCATCTCTAAAGAAGGGCAGTCCAGGCCAGTGGAAAGAGAGCAGAAGATGGGTGTTTACATCCCACTTTTGCCATTGTATCTGCTTGAGCATGTAATGTTTCCTCCTTTGGTCTCAATTTCCTCATCTGTGGAATGAAGGAGAATGAGTCTGCTCCAGCTCTAGTTTACAATCCCATTATTCCATGTAGTACTTATCTCCTAAACAGCCCTGAGAAAGCACATTTGCCTAATAGGACACTCCTGGAGTCAGACCTGGATTCAGATAACACCTCTCATTCTGCCTCTGTCACCTTGAGGCAAGTCATCAGAAAAGTAAAGGGATTAGGCAAGGATCACTCGAGTAGTGAGTGGCCACAAAGGAATCTGAACTGTGGTCTTCTGACTTCAGACCTGGCGAGACGCCAAGCAAAGCTGCAAGGGAGAAAGAGTAGGGTGAATGACTGAATGTAAATTGCAATTATGAGACCACATAAGATGCATCCCAAATGAGCAAGACCGGATGCCTTCCTGCTAAGTTGTAAGTCAAGGAGACGGGGAGGATGATGCTGACATGGACAGAAATAGAGAAACTGCCTTGGGGTGGGGTGGGTCCAAAGGCCCTGATGATGAGCTCAGTTTTACACCTTTTGAATTTGAGATATCAGTAAAACTTTCAATGGAGATAACCTGGCAACCAAATGGAAATGGAAGACAAGAACCCAAGGTGGAGATGGAAATTTGTCAGTCAATCTGCAAAGGGATGACAAGTCAAGTCGCACACCATGATACTCGTAGCTGACACTAACATGTTCGCTTTCAAGAGTATAAAGCATTTTTATTTTTATTTTTTTCTCTTTGTCAAAATGCCTTCTTATTTTATTTTTTTAATTAAAGCCTTTTATTTTCAAAACATATGCATGGATAAATTTCCAACATTGATCCTTGCAAAACTTTGTGTTCCAAATTTTCCACTCCTTCCCCCATCTTCTCCCCTAATTAGCAAATAATCCAATATATGTTAAACATGTTAAAATACATATTAAATCCAATACATGTATACATGTTCATACAATTATCTTTTAAAGCATTTTTAAAAATAGATGTCAGGGGGTTGTATGCAGGCCTCCATAACCTAAAATGAGGATCTGGGAGTACTGGAAATTAGGCAGGTGATCAATGAATATTTATTAAGTGCCTATTACTGTGCTAATCACTGGAGAAACAAAAAGAAGCAAAAGACAGTTTCTGCCTTTAAGTAGTTTAATTCAGAAGACAATGGCACATGGCTATGTACAAACTAGAGACATAATAAAGTAGAAATAACCAACAGAGGGAAATCACTAGACTGGGGAAGGCTTCTTATAGAAGGTACGGTTGTAGTTGGGGAGGAACAGGAAGCCCAGGATGCCACGAGGCAGGCAGAAGGCATTCCTTCCTTGAAGAGGATAGCCAGAGAAAATGCATGGGGTAAAGAGATAGAGAAGCAGCATAAAGCTCAGTTTCATCGGATTAAATGAGGAGGAGAGCATGTGTGCAGTGGGGATAAGGAGTAGAAGAAAGGTATAGGGGGAGTGGGCAGATTATGAAGGGCTTTAAACACCAAACAGGATCCTGAGGGTAATAAGAAGCCACTGTTGTTTGAGCAGAGAGTGACATGGTCAGAAATGTGCTTTGGGAAGATCTTTGTGATAGGCAAATGAGGATGGACTGAAGAGCGAAGAGATTGTGGCGGGGAGACTAGCCAGGAAGTTGCTGAGGTGATAAGGGCCTGTCTCAGGGCTGTAGCGGGGCCAGATGGGAGAAGGGGGCCCGGATGAGAAATGAGACACAGGTAAAAGCCACAAACCTTTGTATATGGGTGTGAAAGAGAGTAAGGAATCAAGGATGACACCTCATTTAAGAGCAGAGGATAGCAGTGGGTGCCCTGGACAATCATAGGGAAGTTAGGAAGAGCCGATGAATTAAGTTTTGGACATGTTGAGTTCAAGGTGTCTAGGAGACATCCACTTTGACATGTCCAGCAGGCTGTTGGAGACGTGAGACTGGAGGTGGGAGGTTGGGGCAGGATCGGTGGATTTCAGCATCTTCAGCAGAGAGATAATAATTAAGTCCATGAGAGCTGATGAGATCACCAAGGGAAGCAGCGTAGAAGAGGGTTTAGGACAGCTTTTGCTAGGGGGCATGACCCAGATGAGTATTCAGCAAAGGAGATAGAGAAGTGGATAGATAGGAGGAGAACCAGGAGAGATTAGTGTTCTCAAAACCTAGAGAGAAAAGAGTATTAAGGAGAAGAGTGTGGAGAAAGACTGCTGAGAGGTCAAGAAGGGTGAAGATTGAGAAAAGACCATTCAGTTTGACCATTAAGAGATCATTAAGGGCAGCTAGGTGGTGCAGTGGATAGAGCACCAGTCCTGAAGTCAGGAGGACCCGAGTTCAAAACTGGTCTCGGACACTTAACATTTCCTACCTCTGTGATCATGGGCAACTTAACCCCAACTGCCTCAGAAAATTAAAATAAAAAACGTAACTTTAGAGAGAGCAATTTTGTTTGAATGTTGAAGTCAGAAATGGTAATAGAGTGAAGAGGTGAAATGGAAGCACCTAGTGTAGACAGTCTTCTCAAAGAGAAAAAAATACAGAGCCACAGCTAGCAATGGGTGAATGGATCAAGCAAGGAGTGGATGGGGGAGACGTGTTTGTAGACAGCTGTTTAAAGATGAGTAGAGATGAGAGAAAAGATTATCTGCTGGAAGAGATAAGGTGGAATGGGATTGTTGGGCAGCCTTATCAAGGTAAAAAGTCAACACATATTGGGAGAATGAAGGGGGGTGAAGGAGGACATTGAGGCAAAAGGTATGAGATGAGGAAGAGAAGAAAGTTCACAGTAAATGGCCTCAAGTGTTTTTCAGTAAAACATAATGCAAATCCCCTTTGAAGAGGGTGGGGGAGGTTTGGAGGAGCCCCCGAGGACAGAGGGATAGTGAGGAGATAGGGGAGGTGTGATAGGATCCCGAGCAGCATCAAGGGCCCACTTGAAGTTATGTACATGAAATTAAACCAGTTGTTTCATGCTTTATTTCGTCAGCAGGTATGTGAAGGGGCTAAGGCAGTGCATGTGGAAGTGGAAAGTGGAAGTGACCCAAGGCTGAGTCTTGGCAGGGCAAGACTGATAAAATGAGAGGACCAGAAAGAAAACACTGAGCTGGACTTGTAGTGAGAGTGAAGTAAGCGGTCATCATCCCTTCTACGGCAAGAGAACCCGTTTCTCAATCTCCACCCTTCTTGATCTCTCAGCAGTCTTTCTGCCGAGGAAGGCCCTCAGCATACTAAGAGGACCCCTATGGTCAACTCATTGGACCGTGGACAAGTCCCATTGGCCGAGGAGATAATGGGTCACGATTGATCTTGTTGGAAGGAATAATAAAATTAAAACAGCTAACATTTACTTAGAACTTACTACGTGCTAGGTATTATGCTAAGGACTTCACTCCTTTGATCCTCACAGCCCTGGGAGTAGATGCTGTTATCCTTGTTTTACAGAGAAGGAAACTGAGGCAAATGGGAATTAATAGCTGCCTGGAGTCATACAACTAATATCTGAGGCAGGATTTGACTTCAAGTCTTCTTGACTGCAGGTCATGGAGTCTCTCCACTGGACCCACAGCAATCTCGATTACTAACTCCATCGTGGGATCACATGATCATTAGAGTTCCGGAGTATCTGAAAACAAATAATTTAATTTGTTTTTCTTTCTTTTTCTTTTTGCTGGGGCAATTGGCATTAAGTGACTTGCCCAGGGTCACACAGCTAGGAAGTGTCTGAGACCAGATTTGAACTCAGGTTTTCCTGACTTCAGGGATGGTGTTCTATCCACTGAGCCACTTAGCTGCCCCCAAATAGTTTCATTTCAACAATAGTGTAATCACAAAACATATTTACTATTTAAATATACTATGTAATGCTATTATGCTATGGGAAAATACATTGTTTCTTCTGATGTATTTCTCAATATTCATCCTGACATGAAAAACCTGTGGCCTTAGACAAGACGGAGGAAGAATCCATGATGAGCAGCCCCAGGAAAAGGGGTATTGGCAAGAAGGAGAAAAGAGGAGAGGAGAGAAGAAGAGGGAAAGGAAGAGAGAAGTCAACAGTCAGAGACAGAGAGAGGAGAAACAGAGACAAAGAGACAGAGAGATAGAAGAGAGACAGAGAGAGAGACCCAAGAAGACAAACCGAAAGATAAGAGACAGAAAAAGACAAAGACACAGAGGCAGAAAGATAGAGAGAGATAGACAGAGACACACAGGAAGAGAGATAAAGAAACAGAGACAGAGACACACAGGGAGAGAGATAGAGAAACAGAGATAGGAACAGAGAAGAGAAAGACAGAGGAGGACACAGAGAGAAACAGAGACAGGACAGAGAAGCACTTCCAGAAGTCAGTTGTGGCTGACCCCGGAGCCATTGAAAACCAAATAAATGCTGAGAGCCTCCACCTTACTGGAGAGCAAGGCAGTGAGGGTCAGTGAAGAAAGTTTGGGGTTTGAAGCGGAGAGACCTGAGCCAATCTCACTTCTGAGGCTCCTTGTTGTCTGACTACAGATCCGTCGCATTATTTCTCTGGACCTGTTTCCTTATCTGTAACATGGGGAAATAATACCTGCAGAATCTAACCTTTGGATGATTTTAGAGAACACCTAGTCCAACCTCCCATGTTTCAGATGAGGAAACTAAGGAAGTTAAACTACTTGTCCAAAGCCACATCTATTAAAAAAAAAATGGGACAGACAGAATTAGACCTTTTACCCCCAGATCCAGTGCGTTTCCCCTGACGCTGGAGGAGGAGGAGGGAACCTGGATTGTCTTAAAGGAAGATAAGGGTTCTAAGGGTTAACACCAAAGCAGGCCCAGTCCTGGAGGAGGTGAAGGTGAAGGGCTGGAGGCCGGGGCCCGGCCTGGATTCAGCCAGCGGGCAGCTAGAACGCCAGTTTGAGAAGAATAGAGAGTGAATGTGACGGGATCTCTAAAATAAAGGCAGCGGATGAGAAATCCGTTGTTCCCTCTAGATATAACCAGGAGCCCCTGAACGTCTGAGAGAGACAATTTTGGCAACTCCGTGGAGGGCGGATGGGAGACTGTGAGCTGGAAGCAGGGAGGTCAGTGACAGGGCTTCTGGAGTCGCTCAGAGCGGAGGTGATAAGGGCCCGACTCGGGGTGGGCCATGAGCTTGGGGCCGAGGGACAGGTGGGAGCCACGATAAGCTTGGAGCTTGGAGACGCTGAACCCGGCTGACAGAAAACTGTGTCTCCAATACAGGCCGGGCGAGCTAGAGGTCATGGGAGGCTGCGAGGGGAAGGATGATATCAAGCTTCGGGGCATCCAACTGGGGAGATCTGCCAGTGTGCAGATGGGCTCTTGGCGTTCAGGAGAGCGAGCCAGAGAGCCACCAGACAGTATGGGGCTAAAGCCAATCCGCCAATAATCACTTGTTTTTATTTTCAATAAATGACAAGATAAGGAAAAATGTTAAGTACAGGGCAAAAGCCTCCCCCAAACCCACAATGTTCTACAGATGTTAGCTGTTCTAATTACCCATAGGCCTCTCTCCTACATGACAAGCTAGGGCAATGCCCCGTTTTTCTACCATTTCATCATCCTGCGGTGTATCCCAGCTCCATGAGTCTGCTACAGGTAAAAGGACTTGCCTTCTGTCAGCCGGCACAGAAGAGTCTGAGGTCAGAATTCAAACTCAGGTCTTGCTGATTTTGAATTATATGAAATATAGAATATATTATATAGCTCCAGTTCCTAGCTCACTCTGTGTCTCTGTGTCTGTGTGTCTCTGTCTCTGTCTCTCTGTACTCAATCGGGAATCACTGCTCGGAAGGTACAGGGCAACCTCCTCCAAAATAGAATCTGGAAGTTAAACTTATGGGTGCAGGGAACCCACAGAACCACAAACAGAATCAATCTAAAGCTGCCCATGTAGGAAAGTCTTGCTTCTCTGCAGTGGTGTCCTGAGGTCAGGCAGTCCCCCATCGACTGGGGATAGAAAACGCCACCTGCTTCCAGACAGAGAAGTCCGTGGACTGAAGGGCAATCAGCGCCTTCTGGCCTTGGTTTCCGTTTGTTTGGGGTTCTCTCTTGTGAGTTTTCCAGTGGGTTCTAATTTCTCTTCCCAACAGGATTCCTAAGAACTCGTGTCTTCCTAATGTGACTTACTCTCCAGGTGACACCAGATAAAAACATGGCGTTCCACCAAATGATAGACATCTATCCAGAATAGAAGGAGGGTAGCAAGAAGAGACAGCCAGGGCTCAGGCAATCTCTGAAACGGGCGTCACCTGGAGGAACTCCAGTGGAAATGCCGCTGCCAGCCGTTGATCTTCCCTTAGTGGGGTTTTCAGGTCTGTTTGTGCCACTGGCCTCTGTAGTCCCCATTGCTCCTGGAAAGAAGAAAGGGAGAATCAGATGTCCAGGCAGTGGCCCTGGAATGGTCACCTGGAGGGGAAATGCCTCGAGGGCCCCAGCCGTGGAACTCTGAGGGCACATGGCTGCCTCTGGGCCTCCCGAGGCACCCGCTGTGCCTGGGTTTCTCAGGGGCCCTCGCGACTGCCTTGCTCAGTGGATCTGGGGGCAGCGGGGCAATACGAGAAGCAGGGTGCTGAGCCCATGGCGTCAGAAGTACCTGGGTTGGAACTTCGAGGGTTGTCCTTGGTTCCTGATGGAGTTCCACCGGGGCCTGCAACAATTGGGACAAAACTCAGATGAGAAACCCATCCTGGGAGCCCCCTCAGCATCATCCCGAAGGAAGTCGCTGGTATGCACACTCGGTTAGCTGAAATCCCATCTGTCTTTGGATGTGTCGATGTGCGTGTGTTGTGCGTTGGGGGCGAGTGTGTGTGTGTGTGTGTGTGTGTGTGTGAGTGTGTGTGAGT